>NC_062569.1:94436666-94739721 GCF_022837055.1 Prionailurus viverrinus
CAGAATGAGAGAAAATATTCATAAATAATCTATCTATAAAAGTCTAATATCCAGAAGATATAGAGGACTCCTATAACTCAGTAAGACAGAAAGTCTCAAACAGCCCCATTTAAAGATGGGCAAAGGACTAGAATAGACATTTCTCCAGAGAACATACACAAATAGCCAATAAGCACATGAAAAGATGCTCAATATTATTAGGAATCAGGGAAATGAAAGTTAAAACTGCAATGAAATACCACTTCATAAATACCAGAATTAGCTATAATGAAAGAGAGGTAGTAAGTGTTGGTTAGAAACTGGAACCTTCAGACACTGCTACGGGGAGCGTAAAATGAGACAGCCACTTTAGAAATAGTCTGGTAGTTCCTCCAAAGGTTAAATAAATATAGACCCCGCTATATGACCCAGAAATTCTCCTACCAGATATATATCAAAAAGAAATGAAAATATATGTTCACACAAAAACTTGTATATGAATATTCAATAGCAGTATTATTCATAATAGTTGAAGGTGGAAACTGACCACATTCCATCAACTGATGAACGGATAAAGAAAATAGGGTCCATCCATATTATGGAATACTACTAGCCATAAAAGAAATGAAGTTCTGATGCATATTACAACATGGACGAACCTTGAAAAAATTATACTAAGTGAAAGAAAGCAGCCACAAAAGATTGTATGATTCCATATATACGAAATGTCCAGAATAGGAAAATACTGAGAGACAGAAGGTAGATTAGTGGTTGCCTTGAGATGGGGAGGGGTTGGGGGCTGGAGATGGAAGTGACTGTTAATAAGCATGGTTTTTGGGGGGTTTTTTTTGGAGCGATGAAAATACACTAAAATTTTTTGTGCTGACAGTTATATGACTGTGACTTTCTAAAAACCATTGAATTATTCACTTCAAATGGACAAATTGTATGACAGGTGAATTATGTCTCAATAAAGCTGTTTTTTAAAATGATTCATATTTTCTGACTTATGGTGACTCTGTCTTACTTATTGGGGGAGGGAAGAGGGATGTAACACTCAAGTCTCTCAAGTCTCCAAACTGGGCCATAGCTTCTCAAAAATGGGAACGTGAGAGGAACTGATGCTTATCTCCAATATGTGTATACACACACACACACACACACCCAAAGTGGGCCATAGCTTCTCAAAAATGGGAACGTGAGAGGAACTGATGCTTATCTCCAATATGTGTATACACACACACACACACACCCCCAAAGTGGGCCATAGCTTCTCAAAAATGGGAACGTGAGAGGAACTGATGCTTATCTCCAATACGTGTACACACACACAGACACACACACACACACATACACACACCCAAACTGGGCCATAGCTTCTCAAAAATGGGAACGTGAGAGGAAATGATGCTTATCTCTAATACGTGTATATGCACACACATGCACACACACACACACACACACACACACACCTCAAAAGTGTGAGGATTCAATGAGATAATATGTAAAGCACCAAGAAAGGTATCTAACTAGGTTCCCCTTTATCGTTTTACCATTTTGTTTTAGCTTTTACTTCTTGTCAGATTGAAATGATCATTATTAGATATTTCACCTGTTGCAATTCTTTGTGTCATGGTTGCCCAGAAAGGCCAGGGACGTGGAGTACTTTGTGCGGTCTGGCAGCAGTCTATGTTACTAGGGTCTTGGATCCATCCTGATAAACCTATGTTCTAGGCTCTTAAAAATCCTCTGGACACTTTGAGCTTGGCGAGGTATTAGGGTCATCCTTTCCCACATCTAACGGGCCTGGAACAGTTTTCTCTCCAGATGACTCTAAAAGAACATGGTGATGAACTCAAATCCCTGAGTGACTCTCAGTGGTTGTGAACCCCTCAAGTGTCCCTCAAACCCTGGTGCAGCTGAGGCCTGTACTGTTGTGGGCTTTCCTGTGAACCAGAGCAAGTCCCTCCAGCTGCATCAGTTCAAATTCATGCTAAAAGGTTTCCTTGGTGGACACCAAGTGCCTCTCTAAAACATGGGACTGGCTACACCTGTCTTTCCTCTTTGATGCAGGTAGGTCAAATCTATGGCAAGGAACAAATCGTCCCATGACAACTTGTTTATAAATTCTGTATTCTTCGTTTTGAATTTTTGATAGGGGGTGAGCTATTCACTTTATATAGTTGAATTTGGTATTCTGGATTTCTAATGCAACTTTTTTTTAATGCTTATTTATTTTGAGAGAGAGAGTGAGAGAGAGAGAGCATGTGTGCACATGTGCAAGTGAGGTAGGGGCAGAGAGAGAGAGAGAGAGAGAGAGAGAGAGAGAATCCCAAGCAGACTCTGCGCTATGAAGTGCAGAGCCTGATGTGGGGCTTGAACCGTAAGATCATGACCTGAGCTGAAATCAAGTGTCAGATGCTTAACCGACTGAGTCACCCAGGTACCCCCAGGATTTCTAATAAAACTTTTGCCATGTGAGTGTGATTTTTCAGATATGGGTTGATTTATGGCCTCAGTCTTAACCAGATTTCTCAGTGTGGCATTGTGCTGACCATAAGTGTCACTCAGCATTCATGTTTTTTTTTTTTCCTTTGAGAGAGTGGCCATCGGTAGGTAGTAGCCTCCCGATGGAGGTACCACCTCAAGGAGGTAGGTCACCTCAAGGACTTCTGATTATACAAAATAAGTCTTTCTCAGAAGTGTGGAAATTTTTGATACCGGTTTTCTCGTATCCTTGGATCGTGTAAACTAGATTGGCTCCATCGGTGATAGGGAACAGCACACATGGGCACCAATCGCTTTGGCAGGCAGGATACAGATGTATCTCTGAATCCTGCATAATTTCTCAGAGTATACAAAGTTGCTTAGTAGCTTCTGGAGTCAGTACCAGATGATATTAAGCACTTGTACGGTAGAAAAATATAGGCAGTATTAGTGCTTCTGCATCTGTTATATACATAGTTTATTTCTAATAGACTGCTTTCAGACTGCATGTTATAACCACTTCATGTTACAATAGGCAGTATGGGAGAGTGGAAAGAGCACTGCATTTTTAGTCAGATGGAACTTGTATCAATCCCTCACTATTTCTACAAGTGTAAATGGTGTCCCTTGTATATGTCACTTAACCTTTGTGCAATGAACATAATTCTTCCTGGTAGGTTGTGGAAATCTACTTCTTTTTTTAAATTTTTTTTTTCAACGTTTATTTATTTTTGGGACAGAGAGAGACAGAGCATGAACGGGGGAGGGGCAGAGAGAGAAGGAGACACAGAATCGGAAACAGGCTCCAGGCTCTGAGCCATCAGCCCAGAGCCTGACGCGGGGCTCGAACTCACGGACCGCGAGATCGTGACCTGGCTGAAGTCGGACGCTTAACCGACTGCGCCACCCAGGCGCCCCATACTTCTTAGTAGATTGTATGTACAAAACCATACAGTGCCTAGCACAAAGAAGGAATACTCTCACTGAATGGTAATTTGAATCTAAACTCACCTGTCTGGGGAACTTATTCCTTAAGGCCCAGCTCACATTGTTACCTCCTCTCTGTAGCTTTCAGACTCTCTCCATGTTCTTGACAATGTAATTGTAGTTTGCCCTCTGTGCTTCCTTAGTGTCTGAGGCTCTGTGGTAGCACTGTTCTCATGGTTTAAATGCATTACCAGAAGAGTATTAGCATTGGCCATTTTCCTTGTGACTTAGGCCTAACCTCTTTCATACGGTGCTAGGATTTGCAGAGATCAGAAACTAAAGGCCGTATCCTTTTCTCCCACAGAGATTGTGAATTGTTGGCATTTCCTCTATGCACAGGGCTGAGCTTTGCTATGATTAAAGCACTGAGGGAAAGCAAAGCATTTTCATCCTGATTTGGGCCTTCATACTGTTGGTTTGTTCCACTTCTATTATATCTGTAACAACTGTTGTAAGCTTTTACTTCTTTTCTCAAACCATACCTAGCATCTCA
This sequence comes from Prionailurus viverrinus, assembly GCF_022837055.1. NCBI lineage: Eukaryota > Metazoa > Chordata > Mammalia > Carnivora > Felidae > Prionailurus > Prionailurus viverrinus. The sequence goes on from NC_062569.1 coordinate 94,440,613, forward strand.
TCTCCCACTCCAAGAATTTAACCTTGTCTTTTTTTTTTTTAACTGAGAAAATCAACATCAGGTTGGAACTTCCTCAGCTTCCTCCTCAATTTCCTCTTCCAACACCTGCAAATTATATACTTCTTTCGCTTCTGGCTTCCTGTCTCCATAGGAAGGGGGTTCCTCCTTTACTTTCCTTCATAGTCAAAAAATGTGAAAGAAGAGCTTATGTTTCTTTTCTTTTTCATTTCCCATATTCTCCAATCTGGCTTGTCTCTACTATATTAGAATTTCTTGCTAACGTGACTAGGATTCAATGGGACTCTTTTTTCTTCTGATCTTTCATAACCCCTTAATTCATTTAATCTTTTGACAATTTACTCCTTCAGATGTAGCTTCCGGGCCATTTTTCTCTCCTGGTTTTCTACTTATCTGATCTTTGTATCATAGCCTCCTTTAAAGGCCCTTTTCTCTCTTAGCTGCTCATTCTTTCATTTGTTGATTGATTCATTCTACACAGTTTTTTGAGTGCCTGCTGTGCGCTAGGCTCTGTACTAAAAACTGGGGTAACTACAATGGAATATAGCATTGACAAGGCCTTTGCCTTCCTGGAGCTTATTCTAATTGGGGAAATCTTTGGTAAACAAATAAATAAACAGTTACAAATTATGATGAGTCCCATAAAGGAATATCAAGTGAATGATGGGGGACCGACTATAGATAGTGTGAGCAGGGAAAGCATCTTGAAGGAGAAACCAATAGTGTAAAGAGAAGAAGAACATTCTAGCAGAAGAAATGCATTTAAATGGCATTTAAAGCTATGAGAATAAACAAAAATCACTTAGAGATGGAAAAGAGAATATTTAACATTTAAAGGTGAGTGGAGGAGGAGTCAGCAAAGGAAATAGAAATGGCTAAGACGGTAGGAGGCACATGAGATAAGCGAGCTGGGAAGATGTGGTAGGCAGAATAATGGCCCTCCCAGCACATCTGAGTCCTAATCTTCAGAACCTGTGACTATGTTGGGTAACATGGCCAAGGGGAATTAAGGTTGCCCATGGAATCAAAGTTGCTAAGCCACTGACCTTAAAATAGGAAGATCATCCTGGATTATGTAGATAGGCCCAATGTAATCACAAGAGTCCTCATAAAAGTGGAAGAGGGAGGCAGAAGAGGGATGCTGACATAAGAATGACTCAACCTGCTGTTGAAGGCAGAGGAAGAGGGCCACAAACCAAGGAGTGCAGACAGCCTCTAGCCTCTAGGACCTGGAGAAGCCCCCTGCCACCACCTGGATTCTAGCTCAGGAAGACCTATTTTGGGCTTCTGGCCTCTAGAACTGTAGGATAATAGATTTGTATTGGTTAAGTCACCAAAAGTGTGGTAGTTTTTGTGCAGCATCAGTAGAAAACTGGGCTGTGACCTCAGCCACAACAGGGTTGTGACTCAAGCCCTCTCCTCAGCTTCTCATTCACTATACTTGCTCTGGACAATCTTATTCTCACCATGACGTCCATCCAAACATATTCCTGCCTCCCTCTCTATAGCTGTCATATCTCTGAGCTACAGATTTGTACACAAATCTTTATTTCACTTGAGTATCTCATAGACACTTTAAACAGGAATAAAACCAAATGTATTTATATTTTCCCCACATCTGATTTTTATTCTCTGCTATCTCTGTGATTGGTATTAACATTCACCCAGTTGCCAGGTAAATCCTCTATCACTTCTCACAATGAATCTTTAATTTCTCTAGAGTCTCTCTGCTGACTCCATCACCATCTCTCCTTTCCATCGTCACTGCCTTGGTTTGGGCCTTTATCAGTTCTAGCCTGGATTACTATCATACCTAACTAAAATTCCTGCCTTCCTGCCCAACCGCAAATAAATTTTCTATGCTGCTTCTGGAGTATTCTTTTAAAGAATAACCAAATGTGTTCCTCCCCTGCTTAAATTCCTCCAGTAGCTTCCTGTGGTAGCTTTTGACATCTCAACTTGGCTAGGCTGAGCTAAAGTCCCTGTAATTTCATTTCTAGTATGTCACTGGTTAGGATGTGAGAGTTGGAGGATGATAGCAACATACACCTTCTCCAAATTCAAACAGACGCTAATGTAGGTACTGCTGAGAAGAGACCTGGCAGATATGATTAAAGTCCCCTAATAAGTTGATGTTAAATTAATCAGGGAGATTATGCTGGGTAGGTCTGACTTAATCATTGGAAGGCTTTTAAAAGAGGGTTAGGACTTCTCTGAGTACAGAAATGACTAACCATGAATGACAAACTTTACCTTGTGCCCATGGAGCTCCAACCTGCTTATGACCTTCCCTTCCATTGTGTTTGCCTTGTGGACTTCAGAATTGCTTAGCCAGTCTCCACTATTGGGTAAGTCAGTTCCATGTAATAAATCCTTCTATGTATGTATCTATATCTGTATCTACATATAGACCCATATCTAGACCTAGATATGTGTGTGTGTGTGTGTGTGTGTGTGTGTGTGTGTGTAGAGCCTACTGGTCCTGCTCCAGTTGAACAGTGACCAATACAGAAGTTGGTACCAGAAGTTGTGGTTCTGGAGAAACAGAATCTTCGGGGTGAGTTCTCTGAATTGATTTTGTGTTTTATGGAATTGGTTCTCTGATGAAATTTAAAGGTACTAATGGCTGACTATTTCCAGAGGCATGAAGTGGCAAAAATGTTAATAAAATGATCACATTTGGATACCTGTAATCAGCTACAGAAGGCAAAGCTCTGGGTCACCAAGTATTAGCAACGTCAGTACATTTTAGTCAAAATAAGGAATTTAGTGGGATTGATTGGTTATTTTCAACTGCACCGGGAAAAGCAGAGGAAGAAAATGATGAGCTCAGGGCTTCAAATTCCCATCTCGAGTTACACATTATGACCTGAAAGGTTCTATAGCTTTCCTGAAAGAAACTCTTATTTCCTTTAGCTGCAAGACCAAAATTTCTTAAAACTAAACTCAGAGTTTCATTTTGCAAGTGGCTGAATTATAACACAAATTGAATTCCCAACCCTGCAGTATCTATTCTGTTAAAATTGGATCTTTACTGGGATGGAATGGGATCAAGAACATGTGGGTAAATTCCGGTGAAGATAGGGAACTTGGACTGCTAAATTCAATAGAGGCTCTTTTTTTTGGCCAGTAGAAGCAAACTTTCCACTCCTGCCTGAGAAGGTTAGTGGTATGTGTGAGATTGGGCTTGAGCCCAGTAAGTATGAAATAGGCTTTGAAGGCACAAGTACATTGCATGAGGAAGTGGTTCAAATGCCCACAGTCCCTTCTCTTCCTTTATTACCTTCTCTTTCTCATGTTTTTACAGCCTCATGAGGAGTTCTCTATGACAGTTGACTGAGTAAGAAAAAACTCAAGCCTGGCTTTACAGATGTTTTTGTGTGATGTGCAGGCAACAAACCCAAGAGGACAACTGCCACACTGTATACATAGCCCCTCTCTGTGACATCCACTGAAAGAAAGAGGTGAAGGGAAATCCTCCAAGTGAGTTAAACTGCAAGCAGTGCATCTGGTTGTTTATTTTGCTTGGAAGGAGAAATGGCCAGGTGTGTGATTATACACTGACTCATGGGCTGTGGCCAGTGGTTTGGCTGATGGTCAGGGACTTAAGAGGAAAATGGTTAGAAAAGTGGAACAAGGAAGTCTGGGAAAGAGGAATGAGAATGGGAAAAAAGTGTGAAGATATTTGTGTCCCATGTAAATTATCACCAAAGGGTGATCTTGGCAGAAGAGTCTTTAAATAATCAAGTAGATACAATGACATATTCTGTGGATACCAGTCAGCCTCTTTTCCCAGCCATTCCTGTCATTGCCCAATGGACTCATGAAAAAAGTGTCCATGATGGCACCTGTGTGGCTCAGTCGGTTAAGCATCCAACTTTGGCTCAGGTCATGATCTCACAGTTCGTGGGTTTGAGCCCCACATCAGGCTCTGTGCTGGCAGCTCAGAGCCTGGAGCCTGCTTCGGATTCTGTGTCTCCCTTTCTCTTTGCCCCTCCCCCACTCCTGCTCTGTCTCTCTCTCTCAAAGATAAATAAACATTTAAAAAATTTTAAAAAACAAGAAATAAAACTCAAATGCCTCAACTTCAACAGTAAATGAAATAAATCAGTGTCACTACCTGTACATTGATAGTTGTGTCAAATAATTGGGTTTAGATTTCCAGACATAAACATCCCATTGGTAAGATACATAGTGTATATACCATACTCCCTCAGTCAAATGAGGATCCTCACTTATGAGCCTCTTTTTCTTTTAACCATCTAAGGATCACATTTTGTCAAAAGCAGTGATCACAAATAATGTGAAGATTGCAATTGCTATGATACATGATATGTCACTATTTCCTTGAAGGAGTTTTTTCCTTATTGTAAATATTTATTTTTTTATGATTTTATTTATTTATTTATTTTTTATTTTTTTTTTCAAAGTTTTTTATTTATTTTTGGGACAGAGAGAGACAGAGCATGAATGGGGGAGGGGCAGAAAGAGAGGGAGACACAGAGTTGGAAACAGGCTCCAGGCTCTGAGCCATCAGCCCAGAGCCCGACGCGGGGCTTGAACTCACGGACCGCGAGGTCGTGACCTGGCTGAAGTCGGAGGCTTAACCGACTGCGCCACCCAGGCGCCCCAGTAAGTATGATTTTATTTTTAAGCAATCTCTGCACCCAATGTGGGGCTTGAACTCACAATCCCAGGATCAAGATCAAATGCTCCCAAAAAACAAGAGTCCAGGGCCATATGGCTTTCCAGGGGAATTCTACCAAACATTTAAGGAAGAGTTAACACCTATTCTCTTGAAGATGTTTCAAAAAATAGAAAGGAAGGAAAACTTCCAAACTCTTTATATGAAGCCAGCATTACCTTGATTCCAAAATCAGACAGGACCCCACTAAAAGGGAGAACTATAGACCAATTTCCTTGATGAACATGGATGCAAAAATCCTCAACAAGATATTAGCCAACCGGATCCAACAATACATTAAAAAAATTATTCACCACGACCAAGTGGAATTTATACCTGGGATGCAGGACTGGTTCAATATCTGCAAAACCATCAGTGTGATTCATCACATCAATAAAAGAAAGGACAGGAACCACACGATCCTCTCAACAGATGCAGAGTGAACATTTGACAAAATACAGCATCCTTTCTTGATAAAAACCCTCAAGAAAGGGATAGAAGGATCATACCTTGAGATCATAAAAGCCATATATGAAAGACCCAAAGCTAATATCATCCTCAATGGAGAAAAACCGAGGGCTTTCCCCCTAAGGTCAGGAACAATACAGGGATGTCCACTCTCACCACTGTTATTCAACATAGTATTGGAAGTCTTAGCTTTGGCAATCAGACAACACAAAGAAATAAAAGGCATCCAAATTGGCCAGGAGGAGGTCAAACTTTCACTCTTTGCAGATGACATGATACTCTATGGAAAACCCAAAAGATTCCACCAAAAACCTGCTAGAACTGATCCATGAATTCAGCAAAGTTGCAGGATATAAAATCAATGCACAGAAATCAGTTGCATTCCTATACACCAACAATAAAGTGACAGAAAGAGAAATCAAGGAATCGATTCCATTTACAATTGCACCAAAACACATAAAATGCCTAGGAATAAATCTAATCAAAGAGGTGAAACATGTATACACTGAAAAGTATAGAGAGCTGATGAAAAAAATTGAAGAATACACACAAAAATGGAAAAAGATTCTATGCTCCTGGATAGGAAGAACAAATATTGTTAAAATGTCGATACTACTCAAAGTAATCTACATATTCAATGCAATCCCTATCAAAATAGCACTAGCATTCTTCACAGAGCTAGAACAAACAATCCTAAAATTTGTACGGAACCAGAAAAGACCCCGAATAGCCAAAGCAATATTGAAAACCAAAGCAGGAGGCATTACAATCCCAGACTTCAAGCTATACTACAAAGCTGTAATCATCAAGACAGTATGGTACTGGCACAAGAACAGACACTCAGATCAATGGAACAGAATAGAGAACCCAGAAATGGACCTACAAACGTATAGCCAACTAATCTTTGACAAAGCAGGAAAGAATATCCAATGGAATAAAGACAGTGTCTTCAGCAAGTGGTGCTGGGAAAACTAGACAGCAACATGCAAAAGAATGAACCTGGACCACTTTCTTACACCATACACAAAAATAAACTCAAAATGGATGAAAGACCTCAATGTAAGACAGGAAGCCCATCAGAATCCTCAAGGAGAGAGCAGGCAAATACCTCTTTGATCTCGGCTGCAGCAACTTCTTACTCAACACGTCTCAAGAGGCAAGGGAAACAAAAGCAAAAATAAACTGCTGGGACCGCATAAAAAAACTTCTGCACAGTGAAGGAAACAGTCAGCAAAACTAAATGGCAACCGATGGAATAGGAGAAGATATTTGCAAATGACATATCACATAAAAGGTTAGTATTCAAAATCTATAAAGAACTTATCAAACTCAACACCCAAAAAACGAATAATCCAGTGAAAAAATGGGCAAAAGACACGAATAGACACTTCTCCAAAGAAGACATCCAGATGGCCAACCAACACATGACAAAAATGCTCAACATCACTCATCATCAGGGAAATACAAATCAAAACCACAATGAGATACCACCTCACACCTGTCAGAATGGCTAACATTAACAACTCAGGCAACAACAGACGTTGGTGAGGATGCTGAGAAAGAGGATCTCTTTTGCGCTCCTGGTGGGAATGCAAACTGGTGCAGCCACTCTGGAAAGCAGTATGGAGGTTCCTCAAAAAATTAAAAATAGAACTACCCTATGACCCAACAATTGCACTACTAGGTATTTATCCAAGGGATACAGGTGTGCTGCTTTGAAGGGGCACAAGCACCCCAATGCTTATAGCAGCACTATCAACAATAGCCAAAGTATGGAAAGAACCCAAATGTCCATTGATGGATGAATGGATAAAGAAGGTGTGGTATATATATATATACAATGGAGTATTACTTGGAAATCAAAAATAATGAAATCTTGCCAATTGCAACTACGTGTACGGAACTAGAGGGTATTATGCTAAGCGAAATTAGCCAGTTAGAGAAAGACAAATATCATATGACTTCACTCATAGGAGGACTTTAAGACACAGAACAGATGAACACAGGGAAGGGAAGCAAAAAGAGTATAAAAAAAGGGAGGGGGACAAAACATAAGAGACTCTTAAATATGGAGAACAAACAGAGGGTTACTGGAGGGGTTGTGGGAGGGGGGATGGGCTAAATGGGTAAGGGGCATTAAGGAATCTACCCTTGAAACCATTGTTGCACTGTATGCTAACTAACTTGGATGTAAATTTTTAAAATTAAATTAAATTAGAAAAAAAAAGATCAAATGCTCCACTGTCTGAGCCAGCCAGGTGCCCCTCCTTAGTGTAAATATTTTTCTGTCTGGAAAACATGTGATAACCCAGACATCCAAGGCTTCGCCAAAATGTATGATTGTGACCCTGTGACATTTATGCCCAGCCTGTTTCTTAGGTCTTCTTGTTCTCGTAGGACCTCATCTCCCTCTCAAAAATTCTCCCCATTTGTTTCAAGCAACCTCCACAATGGTTATATTTCACATATGCTCATAAATAATTATGTCTGTGCCCTTCCACTCTTGTGTAACCCCGTGACTACAAACCACAAGAGAGGTACCTTCCCCTGTCAAAGAGCTTTTTTTGAGGATGCTTCTCTGCTGGGCACTGCTGCCCTCGACCTGCTATATGCCAAGGCTGTGTTTCCTGGTGGGGGTTGGGGAAAGGGAGCATAGTCTCTCTGATTCTGTATGCATTTGGTCACCTAGACAAAAGGTGGCTCTGTGGAGTTCAGAGCCTCCTGCAGTCTTTCATAAACATACTTCCTTTGGCCTTTTGCCCTACTACTGCTCTCAGAGGAACTTGAACTCATCCATCAGTACAGACACGTACTGATGAGAAATGGGAAACAAGAAAAATGGCATAGCATTCCCATCACTTTCCCCGATTTTCTCTTGTCTTTATTCCACAGCTGCATCTATGCCTTTCTATCTCCTCTCAACAGCAATTAAAACAAACAAACAAAAAAACCCAAACCAAAACAAACAAAAAGGAAACAAAGGCAGAAAAAACCCCAAGCCCTGCCCCGCAAAAGGCACATACACTCTGAAGATAGATACTTGGATGCTTACTTATACTTAAGACAATCCAGTTCTTAGCTGTCCAGGAAGGTACCCTGGTACAATTTTTAAAAACACTTTTAATTATTAAATCTTATTAAAGTCTGCACAAAATGTCAATCAGTTGTTATTTGGGTATGCTAAGTGTTCCAAATGTGTACTAGTTTTATATCTAGGACAATATCGCAACGCATTATTTCTGCAATCCTATAGGCTGAGTCCCAGGAAAAGAGGTAAGCTCTTTCTGTTGGAGACCAGTTTATTTTTGCTTTCAATTTTCAAACGAATAAGAAAAATACATTTGAAATTCATGCCGAGGGCCTAGGGTTAAAAGTTATAGTCTGCCTTTTTTGGTCTGGAAGAACAATGAGACAGCATGAACTCTGAAGTCTGAAATGCCTGAATTCCAACCTCACTTACATATTCTTGGTCATGATGCTTTATGGATTTCAGTTTACCCCTTTGAAAATTGGAGATACTTCCCAGTATCCATGTCAGGGTTAAATGAAATAATGTAAAGTGCCTGGTACCTACAGGTTCAACAGTTGTTACTTCCTCCTACACAGTGCCTTTTCTTCCAGAGTTGTCTCAGACTTCAGTGAATCATAGCTATATGGAATTTCAGAGCTGGGAAGAAATAGATCTCAATTTTCATTGCCATGACGACAGAATCAGAGCAGTGAAAAATTTCCTCCCTAAACAGGAGCAACTGTTAACAAAGTAGCACCTTTTTAATTGGTGGCAAATAGGTGATTTTGTTCCTTCTCTTTCCCCCTCTGCTTCAACTAGTTTGCCTAATCCTATTTGTTTACTCTGAGTGGACCAAAAGGAGAAGTTAGCGATTGATATTCTACTTACTGTGAAAATATTAACAATGATATCTAGTGCTTTCATATCACCTGCCTTCTAATTGCTGCCTGCAGAATATCATGGAAGGTACCTGGGATTTTATTATAATCTAAAATTAGATCTTTTTGTAATCAACAGCTGTATTTGTCAGATGCCTGTAAGCTATACTTATGTATTATTCATAAAATCTCAAAAAGTTACAGTGGCCATTCAGTCTTTCTATTCTATTCACTCTCCGAATAGAATCATTTCTAAAAGGAATTTTTCCCCTTTTTGTTTTGACATGCCTAAAGTTGACTCAATTAATTCCCATGGTAATATATTTCACTCCTTCATAGTTTTTGTGGTCTTAATAACCAACCCTACCTAGTAAAACTTAAACCTCTCCTCTCTCTTACCAAAGATATGGAAAATAGCTAATCATTGTTATTAATATAGTTTTGTTTGCTCTAAGAAAGATCCCGAGTTATGGTCCTTTCTTTATGACAGTTAACTTTTTCTCACGTGATAGAGTACAAAGTTATTTTAAAACAATGTCTTCCATTAAAACATACTTTTAGGGGCACCTGGGTGGCTCTGTTGGTTAAGCATCTGATCTCAGCTCAGGTCATGATCTCACAGTTAGTGAGTTCGAGCCCCACGTCTGGCTCTGTGCTGACAGCTAAGAGCCTGGAGCCTGCTTCGGATTCTGTGTTTCCCTCGCTCTCTGCCCCTACCCTGTTCACGCTCTGTCTCTCTGTGTCTCTCAAAAATGAATAAACATTAAAAATAAATAAATAAAAAACATACTTAAAAAGTTGTTTTGAAAAGCTGATTCCTTAAAAGCAGTGTGGCAGGGGCACCTGGGTGGATCAGTCAGTTAAACATTGACTATAGATTTCAGTTTAGGTCATGATCCCAGGGTCGTGAGATGGAGCCCCATGTCAGACTCTGCCCCGAGCGTGGAAACTCCTTGGGATTCTCTCTCTCTCCCTCTGCCTCTCTCCTCACTCACGCGCTCTCGCTCTCTCTCTCTCTCTCTCTCTCTCTCAAAAAAAAAAAAAAAAAAGGCAGTGTGTCAGAGATCTGTAACAAAGGTCAGGCTTCAAAGACCAGTAAAGAAGTCCTTTAATGAAAAATGTTTTTCATTGAGTTATAATTGACATATAATATATTAGTTTCAGGGGTATAACATAGTGACTTGACATTTCTATATATTGCAAAATGATTACCACAACAAGGTTAAATATTGTCTGTCACCATACAATGTTAATACAATATTATTGACTATATCCCCCATGCTGTACATTCTATTCCCATGACATATTTATTTTATAACTGGACATTTGTTTTTCTTGATCCCCTTCACCCTTTCCCACCTGCTGCCCCCTAAGTCTTTCTCTCTGTTAACCACCAATCTATTCTGTGTATGAGTCTGGGGGTTTTTTGTTGTTGTTTTACTTGTTTTGTTTTTAAAATTCCACATATAAATAAAATCATAAAATATTTGTCTTTCTCTACCTGACTTATTTCACTTAGAATAATACCCTCAAGGTCTATCCATATTGTTGCAAGTGGCAAGATTTCATTCCTTTTAATGGCTGAATAGTATTCCATTATATATAAATGATATATTATCCATACACATACATACACACCCACACACACCCCACACACATCTTCCTTACCTATTCATCCATTGATGAACACTTAGGTTGTTTCCATACCTTGGCTATTGTAAATAATGCTGCTATGAAAAGATCTTTTCAGGATAGTGTTTTTGCTTTCTTTGGATAAATAACCAGTAGTGGAATTCTGGGATCATATGGTAGTTCTATTTTTAATTTTGTTGAAGAACTTCCATACTATTTTCTATAGTAGCTGCACCAATTTACATTCCCATCAACAATACACAAGGTTCACTTTTTTCCATATCCTCACTAACATTTGTTATTTCTTGTCTTTTTGATAAATAATAGCCACTTTAACAGCTAAAGATGTTATTTCATTGTGGTTTTTGTTTGATTTTCCCTGAAGATTAGTGATGTTGAGCATCATTTTATGTGCCTGTTGGCCATCTATATGTCTTCTTTGGAAAAATGTCTGTTAAGATCTTCTGCCCATTTTTTAATTGAATTGTTTATTTTTTGTCATTGAGTTGTATAAGTTCTTTATGTACTTTGGATATTAAGCTTTCATCAGATATATAATTTGTAAATATCTTCTCTCATTCAGTACATTGACTTTTTGCTTTGTTTATGGTTTCTTTCACTTTTCAGAGCTTTTTAGTTTGGTATATTTGTTTGTTTATTTTTACTTTTGTTTTCCTTCCCTTTGGAGTCAGATCCAAAGGAATATCGCTAAGACTGATGTCAAGGAGCTTACTGCTTATGTTTTCTTCTAAGAATTTTATGGCTTCAAGCCTTACATTTAAGGCTTTAGTCCATTTTTTAAAATATTTATTTATTTTTTGGAGAGCACAAGCAGGGAAGAGGCAGAGAGAGAGGGACAGAGGATCTGAAGTGGTCTCTGCATGGACAGGCTGACAGCAGCGAGCCTGATGTGGGGCTTGAACTCATGAACCATGAGATCATGACCTGAGCCAAAGTTGGACGCTCAACTGACTGAGCCACCCAGCCTTTGAGTTAATTTTTGTATATGGTATGAGATAGTGTCCAATTTTATTCTTTTACATGTAGCTGTCCAGTTTTCCTAGCACCATTTATTGAAGAGACTGTCCTTTCTGCATTGTGTGTTCTTGCCTCTTTTGTCAAAAATTAATTGACCACATATGGGTTTATTTCTCTCCATTCAGTTCCATTAATCTATGTGTCTGTTTTTGTTCCAATACCATACTGTTTTGATTACTAATGTTTTGTGGTACAGTTTGAAATGAAGGACTGTGGTACTTCTGGCTTTGTTCTTTCTCAAGATTGTCTTGGCTATTCTGTATTTTTTGTGGTTCCATATAAATTTTAAAATTATTTGTCCTAGTTCTTTGAAAATGCCACTGGAATTTTGATACGGATTGCACTGGATCTTTAGATTATTTGGGATAGTATGGATATTTTAAAAATAATAATTCTTCCAATACACGAGCATGGAATATCTTTCCATTTATGTGTGTCACCTTCTATTTCTTTCATTAATTTCTTATAGTTTTCAGAGTACAGGTCTTTCACCTCCCTGGTTAAATTTATTTCTAGATATTTTATTCTTTTTGATGCAATTGTGAATGGGATTGTTTTTATTTGAAAATTAATTTCTTAATTTGAAATTTTCTTATTTGAGAAAAGAGCTAAATGACTTAGAAACATGTTGTCAGTAAAATTATTTCTGTCTCATTGATAAAGGATTAGCACACATATGGAAGTCATGCTTCTTGCATGCAGATATGAAATGGAAGAATTCTCTGAGCTTTTGATAAGGTTTTTGGGGCAGAAAATAATTTTTCTCATGTGCAATTATAGAGGGGAATGAATTGGAAAGAAAGAAGCTAAAAGTGCTAAGAATGGAACTTTAAGCAGAGATTGTTAGCTGCTCAACCAATATCCATTCTCTCATTTTTCTTTAGTAAGGGAAGCCCAGTTTTCTTGGGGGCAATATTGTATTCAGGTTAACAAATATTACATTTCCATGCTTCCCTTATAAGTAGAAGTGGACAAGTAATACAGTTCAGTTCAATGATGTACAAAGGTAGTTTAAGGTTAGAACTTCTGGGAATATTTCTTAAATGTGAGTAACCCATGGTTAGTATGCCTTTGCTGCTCTATGGACTGTTTCCTTTCTTTCCCCCCACTGAAACATGAAATGCCTAATGGATGTGGGTCTATTTATAGGTACCTCAACTCAGACCTCATTCTTATAATAGTTCCTTTGATGAAGTCATTGTTGCTTTAGATTGGCTGCTTGTTAGAATTGCCTGAGGATATTCTAAAAACTAAGTGTTGGCACTTCTACTCATAGGTATGATGTAGTAGATAGTGGCAGGCCAGGGTTTCTGTTGCAAGAGTCTATTGCAAAAGTCATATAAATTACAAATATATTTTTAAAGGTATCAGAGAGCTGTAAAAGCAAGTTTATGATACTAAATTTCCAGAGGGAAGAACTGTTCTCCTTGTAGGTGGATGATCAATAGCCACTTCTCTTCCTGGGGTCATTTGCCAGCTCTGGTGTGGCCTAGGCAGAAGACTCTGCTAATAGAAAGAGAAAGGTATAAAGCTTTTAGTATAAAGCTTTTAGTGGTCAGGCAGGGCAGGAGTGAAAAAAAGGAAACCTGAAGCACATTAAATGCACATCTGGTTTTTCTCACAGGACATTAGCCAAATTTTGGTTCTGCACAGGTAGCTGAGGAGCTAAGCTGAAAGCTTCTGAAAGGCAGAGTGAAATCTTCTGTAGTCTCATGAAACTTAGGCAACAAAGACTTGCCAAAGGTGGGGATATGCCTCAAATGCACAGCTGGTTTCCCTTCAAGACATTTGCTAGATTTTACAATGTAGGGTCAGGAGACTGAAGAGCTGGGCTGAGAACTTTGGAAAAGTAGAGCTGGATCTTCCACAGTTTGTCTGAAGAGTTGGAAACTCATCAGGTACTCAATAAACAGTTCAGGAAAGGCTGAGGAAAAGAGGAGAACCAGAGACAGACCTGACTTTTATTAAAACTGAAACTAGTCCCAACCCAGTCAGTACTTGGTTGGATTGAGGTAATCACTCTCTCCTCCTATATACTAGTAAAGGACATAAAAACCCTTTTTGGTGAAGAATAACATTATTTGGAGCATTTGTGTTTCTTTAAATACACAGAATTTGGCATACCATAAAAAAAACTGCTAGGCATATAATGAGGCAAGACAAATAGGGCCTATAATTAAGGGAAAAAGAAGACAGTTGAGTAGGGCCACATTGAAGTTTGCAGACAAAGAGTTGTAATAACTGTGATTAATATGTTTAAGAAAATAAAGGAAAACATGGCCAACGTGATGAAATGATGGAAAATCTCACTAGATATTTGTTATATATAAAAATTAAAATGGACATATATAAGTAAAAAAATACAGTATCTGAAATTAATAACTCAATAAATAGATTTTGTGATATTAGACACAGCTGAACACAGGCTTAGTAAACTGGAAGACAATTCAAGAGAAAATATCCAAGTTGAAGCACAGAGAGACACAAGAATGGAGAGAACAAAACAGTGTAAAAAATGTGTATTGTAATTTAGCTCTCTGAAAACAGAAAGTCTTGATTTGTAATGGTATAACTTACTACCATGATATAAATGCTGTCACCATGGCTGATTTCAAGCAACTATTATCACAATAGCCATATCACAAAATACCTGAATATTTAAAAATTGACTTTGCAAGCTGGTAAAAGCTAGTTGTACTGCACTCTTCATATGAGTCACACTCAGAAGCTCTAAAATATGTTAGGAACACAGAAAAATAATAGAATGGGATAGAAGCAACCTTTGAAGACATTATAGCTGAGAATATCCAAAGCTTTTAAGGTAAATCAAGCCATGGATTAAAGAACTCAGCCCACTACAAGCATGATAAATACAAAGAATACTACATAAAGAATACTGCACCTCACTGTAAGACTGTTGCAAACGAAGGTGTAATAGGCTGGATAGTGATGCCCAAAGTGATCTATCCATGTCATAATTCTCAAAACCTCTGAGTGTTGTCTTGTTTGGAAAAAGGGTTTTCACAGATGTAATTAAATTAGGATTTTGAAATGAGCACATCATCCTGGATTATTTAATTCTGGTGGACCCTAACTATTATCTTGTTATTTTTTCACCATTGTAACAAAATGGTAAATACCAATTACTTGCATCAGTCATTAAAAAGATGGTATTACTATGCTGGTGCCTGGGTGGCTCAGATGGTTCAGTGTCCAACTTCGGCTTAGGTCGTGATCTCATGGTTCTTGAGTTCAAGCCCCACACTGGGCTCTCTGCTGTCAGCTCAGAGCCTGCTTCAGATCCTCTGTCCTCCTCTTTCTCTCCCCCTCCCCTTCTTGGGCATGTGTGCTCTTTTGTCTCTCAAAAATAAATAAACATTAAAAAATTTTTTTAAGATGATATTACTATGGATTTTATAGACATCAAATATACATTAAGAGACTATTATGAATTTGGAGCCAATAAATTTGGATAAAATGGATAGATTTTTGAAAAATAACAACTAACCAAAGCTGCCAGAGAATAAATAGAAAACCTGAATAGTGTGACATTAATTAAAAAGATTGCCCATGAAGAAACAACTTGACATAGTGAAAACCCAGGTTTGATGGATACACAAGTAAATTCTCACAAACATTTATGTAAGAAACAAAACAAGTATTTCACAAGTTCTGTTTTAAAATAGAGACAGAGGAGTACCTTCCTACTTTATATGAGGCCAGTATAAACTTTATTCTAAAACTAAAAGGATATTGCAAGAAAATTATCAGTCTTTCTCATGAATGTAGATGCAAAAATTCTTAAAAAGCACTTTAAAAAATACAGCTGTATGTAAAAAGGATAAAAGCAAATGCCAGTGGAATTTATTTCACAGATGCAATTAATTGTCGCTTAGTAACCACAACTCAGTTAAGGTAACTCACACATTATTAAGAAAAAAAAAAAAAAGAAAGGTCATGCTCATTGCAACAAATATAAAGAAAGCATTTCAGAAATTTTAAGAGATTAATGATTTTTTCTTAATTTTTTAACATTTATTTATTTTTGAGACAGAGAGAGACAGAGCATGAACGGGGAGGGTCAAAGAGAGAGGGAGACACAGAATCCGAAACAGGCTCCAGGCTCTGAGCTGTCAGCACAGAGCCCGATGCGGGGCTTGAACTCACGGAGTGCGAGATCATGACCTGAGCTGAAGTCGGACGCTTAACCCACTGAGCCACCCAGGCGCCCCGAGATTAATGATTTTTAAAAATCTTGGCAAACATGGAATAAAATAGAATTTCTTAACTTGATAAATATATTTATTAAAAAACCTATATGAGGCATCATATTAAATGATGAAATATTCACAACTTTTCCTCTGATACTGGATGTGAGACAAGGAGGCCTACTACCAACACTTCCATTCAACATTTTCTGGAGGTCTTAGGCAGTGTGATAGGGTAAGAAAAAAGAAGCAAATAAGGATTAAAAAGGAAGAAATAAACTTATTATTTTTAGATGATGTAATTAGGTATATAGACCATTCAAAAAAATTTAGAATCAATAAGTGAATTTTGTAAGATTGTTGGAATAAGATACACAACAGTTAAATTTTTTTCTATGTGCCAGGAAGAGACAAATAGAAAATGAAATTTGAAAAATGATACCATTTACAAAAGCATCAAAGGATTGAAGTCAACCAAATTTAGGAATAAATTTAAGTGGGAATAAATTTAACCAAAAATGTGCATACTAAATATGATCGTGAGAAATGAAAGAACCCTAACTGAATTGCTTGATCTGTCATATTCTTGGATTTGAAGAATGAATATTATGTAAAGATACCAATTTTCCTAAATTAATCTATAGTTTCAACATAATCCCAATCAAAATCCCAGGAGATTTTATTGGGGAAATTTAGGTCCTGGTTCTAAAATTCACTTGGAAGTGCAAAGGACCAAAAATAGCCAAGGCAGTCTTAAGAAACACAAAGCTGAAGGATTTATACTACCAGATATCAAGACTACTATATATCTACAGTAATTAAGGTAGTGTAGTATGGGATAAATTTCTGCATTTTCCACTAAACTGGAGGTTTCATAAGAGCAAAGACCTCTACTTAATGTATCACCAGTGTCTTAACAGGGCCTGGGATATGTAAATACAGTAAAACCACATTATACTACCCCTCAAAAGTAATTAGAATTAACATATAATAAAACTGGCAATTAATTCTTGTCCTGTGTTTAGTTCTTTTGCATATTGGGAGTGTGGGGATGGGTGGAGGCTAAAGGGCTTACTGTCTAAGGGAGGATATGGTGGGGTGATGTTAGAAGGTTAAATGGCAGGCAGATATGTCCCAGGAAGCATAGGGAATGTGTATGATGTATATTGTGGTTGAGTATTCTTATATCAAGCTAATGAAACAAGTGCCAACTCACTATTACTGGGATCACTGATGCTGCTGTGAAGTACCGGTAACACAGGACTCAACTCAGAAAGTTCCATCAAAAGCCAAGCTGTAGTATGAAGTGCCACCAGGTGGCGCTAAACCACAGCTAAGACAGGAATAAATCTGGATCCAGCGATAGGACCTCAGGAATTCCTGACCAGCTAGCCAATTTATTAGCCCAGTCATTTTATTAACCTTATAATAATTCAAGCATGCATTTTACATGATCTAATTGCTTCATTGCCACTTAACACATCATATGGTCATTTTTCTGTACTTGTTGAATTGATGAAGGACTGCATGAGACCTCATTAAAGGTGGAAGGACAGGGTAGGTAGGGTTGGCTGTGAGGCAAAGGTGTCTGTTAAAGTAGCAAAGCAGTGAAGTCTCTCATTTCAAAGATCTATTCAGAGGGCTTTTCAGTTTGTTCTGAGAATTAAATGAATTCAAATATTTGCTTATGACTGCAAAATACAATGCAATGAAAAGTTTTTGGTGGTATATCAAGTCCACAAAATGGATATTTTATTACCATGAAGGTAGGCTTTCAAATATAAAACCAATATTATAATAATAGTGGTAATAATAACAGCAGCTAACATTACTGGCCAGGCCAATTATCTGTGAAAGGTTGTAATGGGCATTTTCATTTATGCAGTAAAACCTTGACTTGTGAGTAACTTGTTCTGTGAGTGTTCTGCAAGATGAGCAAACATTTCTAACAAATTCCAACTTGATAAATGAATGATGTATTACAATATGAGTAGTCCGTGATGCCAAATGTCACATGACCACAACTGAGCCAATGGTTCTTGAAACTTGCTTTGATATATGAGTACTTTGGATTACAAGCATGTTTCTGGAATGAATTATGCTCGCAAACCAAGGTTTTACTGTATTACCTCATTGAATTCTTATAACAACTTGTGAGGTAAGAATTATATCCCATTTTTATAAAGTTTATAGTTGAGGTCTAAACAGGTTAAGTGACTTTACAAAAGCCATTTAAATATATATAGCATTGAGCAAATCTTTTATCATTTAGAACTTCAAATACAAAAGCTGTGTTTTGTATTTGCCTTGTTACTAGATTTCATCAAAAATACATTATAGAGACCTTCCAAAATCTCTAGGACAAGAAGAAATGTACTATTCCATAGTTTTGATGTGTAATTTGGAAAGAGCAGGCTATTAAAAAGCTATAATAGAATCTTGGTAAGAACCATATAGACAGGCATATAAAACCTATGTAAGGGTAGGTCTCTTAGCCTAGGTTTCCCTGCAAGTTTACCTGAGACAAAAGTTTATGTAGAGTTAGTTTATTTAGGAAGTAATTTCAGGGAGCAGGGTTAATTGGTGAAGGATTGAAAAAGAGAGGGAGGAAAAGCTGATCAAGGATGTATTCATTTGTTGGTTACTGTTGGTTACTATTGGTCATGCCAGGGCTTTCTGAGGAGCTTGAGGAACTAAGAACTGCCCCTCCTCCACTCCCCTGGAGAATGCAAGGCAGTAGGTTGATCCATTGGCTCCCATCCCACACTGGTCCCATCAGTGTTGACATCCCTGAGCTTCTAGGTTACACATGTTGGTCCCACCTGATTCCTGCCCATGTCCCAGGCAGCATTGTCCTGAGCAGGGAGAGATACTTGCTGTAGGCCACAATGAAGCAAGTTGCTGTCAGGTTATACCTGTGAGAAGTTGATCTGAACCTGCAGCAGAAGCCGGAACAAGAGGTGGGGCTGAGAAGATCTGAAATACACAAGAAGGGTCTCATACTCTTCCTTTAGGAATATAGGGTATTAGTGTGTGGATTCTGGTAATAATTATTAGATATATATGGATTTTCTGAAATAATTTTAAAGCTGTGAACCGACTTATTGGAATTAAATATCTTTTAGGCCATCTAATATTTTCTTCATTGTGTTACCATAGAAACACAGCATGGCTCACTGTTTTTAATTTGAGTTCCAATTTTTATGAGTTATTACTGATTTTATTAGTAATAGCACATAAAATCAAGGTATTATTTAATCTTTTAAGCTCTCTAACTATAAAATTTTATATTAATTTTCAAGGGGTGGTGGTATGCATTGAATTGTATAAGTGTCTTTTAAGGAAGAGTGTTCATTAACAACAGATTCAGAAGGCAGGCTAAAATCTGAACAAACAATTCTTTAGTATTAAAAAGTAGCAGAAATAGTACCAATTCCAAATTGCCAGTCAGGTTGCTATTCAAATAGAGGTATTAGGGTATAGTGGAAAGAATACTGCCCTTACAGTTAGAAAGGTTGGGTTTTACTCTTTGGGTTTTATTACTTAAGAATTCTATGTTTTTGATGAAGCAGTTTAAAGTTTCTCTAAATCTTGGTTTTATTCATCTGGAAAAATGAGCGGAAAACCACTATCTCACAGAGTTGTTGTCAGGATTTAAATGAGACTATGTTTGTTAAAGCATATAGCATGGTGCCTGGCACATAGCAAGTATGCAGAAATATGGACTGAATTTAAACCGGAAATGTACACGCAACACTGACTCTGATCCACATGCTGATCATATATGTTACCAGACTGGAGGCCATCTTTTGACCATTTCTAGTTCTCTTCATGGCTTGTTTCTTCCTATTTCTTGACCACTAGCTGAGATGTTCCTGCTTTAGGAAGATAATTTCTGGCTCTAATGAAGTAGGACCTTTCTCACTTCTTTTGTTTTTTTTGTTTTTTGTTTTTTTTTTCAATATATGAAATTTATTGTCAAATTGGTTTCCATACAACACCCAGTGCTTATCCCAAAAGGTGCCCTTCTCAATACCCATCACCCTCCCCCTCCCCCTCCCTCCCACCCCCATCAACCCTCAACCCTCAGTTTGTTCTCAGTTTTTTTTTTAATTTTTTTTCAACATTTATTTATTTTTGGGACAGAGAGAGACAGAGCATGAACGGGGGAGGGGCAGAGAGAGAGGGAGACACAGAATTGGAAACAGGCTCCAGGCTCTGAGCCATCAGCCCAGAGCCTGACGCGGGGCTCAAACTCACGGACCGCGAGATCGTGACCTGGCTCAAGTCGGACGCTTAACCGACTGCGCCACCCAGGCGCCCCTGTTCTCAGTTTTTAAGAGTCTCTTATGCTTTGGCTCTCTCCCACTCTAACCTCTTTTTTTTTTTTCCTTCCCTTCCCCCATGGGTTTCTGTTAAGTTTCTCAGGATCCACATAAGATTCTCACCTCTTTGGAAGTATACGTTCATGAATATCTTTAACCTCCCTCTAGAGAGACAAGACCTTCAGAACACTTTAACTCTAAAGACAGTGTTCTTGGTGGCAGGCAACAGAAATTGATGATGGTTAATTAAAGCAGGAAAGGTCCAGGAGCAGGAAAGCTCCTAGAAAAAACGGGAAGTCTAAAGGGTCAGAAAACAAGCAGAAACCAAAGAAGGCTAGGTTGCTGAAATGACACTATAGGAATAGTCCAGTGACAACCATTGATGATGGCACAGGTACTGGATGCCACACCTGGCATCATTGCCACAAATGTCTTTGTTCAGTGGACAGTGAAGTGAGTTCTTTATCCCTTCTTTATTCGTATCCCTTATCCCTTTCTTATCCCCGAATTTTTGTGACACCTGCTCACGATTTATAGCCCAGAGATGAACTTCTCCTGTTGGCTCAACCTTATATTATGGGAGCACAGTATAGATGCTAGGAAGTCATTTTTGGAGTCTGCATTGGAAGGTAGACTTTGGTTCCCACTGAGAACAAAACTGGGGAATTCTCTGAACATTGGAAGAGAGTCTTGATGCTTAGAAGTCAAAAAATACTTAGCAATCAAAACAATTCCCCACAGTCTACTCCTTTGAATGCCCAACATCTACCAATACTTTCCTCCCTTATATTTATATTAAAAAATACATAATGCATGTACCTTCTCACAACTGTTAAATCACTCAATTCCACACCAGGAGACAATTGCAAACTCTTGTTATTATTTATGGTTCCATACTTAAGTCCAGTGGTGATATCCGTTCTTCTTTTTGGGCTGTTCTTCTGTCTTGATATTCCTCTGTCTGTGGACTGACTATAAAATTATCTGCTGCTATCACACCCTAAATAAAACAAGAAGAGGAAAGAAACAGAAAGTTAGTTAATAGTGTAAATATGTAAATGACAGAGCAAGGAACAAGATAGAGACAGAGGCTACACACATTATTTCTGAAACAAATTATTAGGCCATAACTATTTCAACTCTGCATCTTTAAGAGATAGCATTCTTTTAGCACATTCTTAGAAAGTACTTGAGTTTCAGTCCAGAACTTGAGTCCAGAATTTGGAGATTTAAGTATGTTATTTTCTTTATTTAAGCAATGTGGTAACATTACAAGTATTCAGCTATCCCACAGTTCATCACGCTGCTTTCACTGTTCTCTGAGAGTGGCACCCAGGTTTCTCAAAGCTTTGCCTCCAGTGTGTACTTAATGAAATGATCGTATGATTTTTTTCTTAATCTTTTAACATAGCAAATAACATTAATTTTCACATGTTAAACCAATCTTACATTCCCAAAATAAATTCAATTGGTGTGATGAATTACTCTTTTTATATATCACTGAACTTGATTTGCTAATATTCATTTGCATGATATAAATCTCTACATAATGAAAATTAACCTATCTTCCTTTCTTGCATTATCTTTGTCCATATTTGGTAATCAATATAATGCTAGCACCACAAAATGAGTTAAAGAGGATTTCCTTTTCTTTCTGTATTGTTGAATAGTTTGTAAAAGATTGGAGTTTTTTGTTCCCTGAAGATTTGGTGAAACTTGCTGATAAAATTGTCTGGATCTATAGTTTTATTTATAGGAAGATTTTACACTATTGCTTTAATTACCTTAATTATATGGGATTACTCATATTTTCTGTTTATTTTTGAGCAAGTATTGGTAAGTCATATTTCTCTAGGAATTTGTCCCTTTCTTGTAAGTTTTCAAATTTATTAGCATAAAATTGTTCATTATTCTCCCAATCTTTTTAATCTCCATAGCATCTTTGGTGATGTCTCCTTCTTAAATTACGCTATTATTTGATAATTAAAATATGATATTATTTCTCTCTCATTTTAAATTTTGTTTAGCCTCACCAGTTTTGTTAATTTATTAAACTTTTCAAGGTACCAACTCTTGGCTGTGTTGATCTCCATATTATATGTTTTGTTTAATATTTGATTAATTTTGCCTCTTTATTAGCTTCTTCCTTCTACTCTCCTTGGACCTATTTTATTTTCTTTGTCAGACTTCATAAACTTTGTCATAATTCATTTGTGTTTAAGCTTTCATCTTTTCTAACATACACATTTGAAGCCTTAAAGTTTTCCTCCAAGTATGCTAGTTGCTTTGCACAGGTTGTAACAGAAAATATTTTCATTACTGTTTTCTTCTAAATACTTTTTTAGTTTTTTTATGGTATCCTCTTTGATTTTGAATTATTTAAAAGTGACTTTCTTAATATTTAAGTGTATGAGTATATATGTATTCATACTGTTATTGATATTTAGCTTAGTAACATTATGGTCAGAGAATGTGTTCTGATTGATTCCAGTCCTGTGAAGTTTCTTGAGACTTGTTTCATTCACTGATTCATTTTTTTTAAATGTTTATTCAGTGTCTACTATGTGCCAAGCAATGTTGAAGACACTGAGAATTCAACAATGAATAAAACAGATCAAAATCCCTATTCTTCTTGGTCTTATTGGGTGTGTCTGAAAATAAATGATTATTATATAAAATATAGAGTATGTTAGTGATGTAATGCTAAGAAAAAAATACAATAGGGAGAGGGATTTTAAAATATCTTTTCAAGTTTTATATTTTAGATAAGATGGTCAGCAAAGGCCTCACTTCAGGTGACAGAAAGACCCACAGGAAGTGAAAGGATAACTATGCAAGATCTAGGGAAAGAACAATTTTGTAGGTCCCGAGGCAAATGAGGCAAATGTGTTTCTATTTGTTCAAGGAAAATTGAGGAGGTCATTGTAGTGAGAGCTGAGTGAATGAGAAGAAACTAGAAGAAGCAATTTGAGAGATAAGGAGGGACTAGATTAAGTTGGGACTTCTTAAGCAGAATAGTGCCCTCTCCACTCCCCATCTCAAGATACCCACTTAATCCCTGGAACCTAAGAATATGTTCCCTCACTTGGAAAAAGGGAATTAAGATTGTAAATGGAATTAAGGCTGCCCTTCAACTGATTTGGAGATTAGGAGGTTATTTTGGATTAACAAGCGGGCCCACTGTTATCCCAAGGATCCTTAAATGTGGAAGCAGGAGACAGAGTCAGAGAGACAGCAATGTGGAAAGGACTTGGCCTGATGTTGCTGGCTTTGAAAATGGAGGAAGGGGGCCATAAGCCAGGAAAGTAGGTGAACTCTAGAAGCTGTAGAAGGAAAGGAAAAGAATTCTTCAGAAAGGAGCACAGCCCTGCAGCCATCTTGATTTTAGCCCAATGAGACCCATTTTGGACTTCTGACCTCAGAACTATAATAAATTTGTGTTGTTTTATACTACTAAGTTTGCAGTAATCTGTTACAGCAGCAATAGAAATCTGATACAAACCTTATAATTTATAATAAAGACTTCTACTTTCACTGTGAGTCAGAAAGTCACTGGGCAGAACAGTAATCTGATCTGATTTAATAGGAACACTCTGGATGCTGTGTTGAGAATAGACTGTTGAGGAATTCCTTCCTTCATCTAGCTTTCAGCCTGACTTCCATATTTTACTGAGATCTCATCAATTCATTTAAGATTAAAAAAATAATTTCTCATTTCTTTTCTAAGTCAAGGTCTCTAGTCTGTTTTGTTGCCAGAAATAGAAGTCTGAACTGCACTTTACATTAAACTTCTATGGAAAACTCAGAATTTGAACCAACTGAAATAAGTGATTGTCAATACTACAATATATAAATCAAGTGAGAGGTTGAAGGAGATTAGTTTATTTATTTATTTATTTATTTATTTATTTATTTATTTTAAGGAGATTAGTTTAGATTACTGAATAGTGGTAAAGAGACTTTGAAGAATATTTGAAAATTATTTTCCTTACATTATAAGAAAGAATACAAAAAAATGTGAGGTGACATAAAATGTTTCTTACGCTATTGCCCTTTTCAAATCCTAAAAAATGTATTGGCGCCATTTTCAATTTGCTGTTAGAATGAATTCAGTAGCATTTTGTCACAATGGGCCCTGCTTCAGAGAGTAACTTTGCTTGAAAATAAATGTGATCATGGGGCGCCTGGGTGGTGCAGTCGGTTAAGCGTCCGACTTCGGCCAGGTCACGATCTCACGGTCCGGGAGTTCGAGCCCCGCTCTGGGCTGATGCCTCGGAGCCTGGAGCCTGTTTCCGATTCTGTGTCTCCCTCTCTCTCTGCCCCTCCCCCGTTCATGCTCTGTCTCTCTCTGTCCCAAAAATAAATAAACGTTGAAAAAAAAATTAAAAAAAAAAAAGAAAAGAAATGTGTTCATAACAGAAGGATTTCAAGGAAAAGAGCCAACTTTTCCCCAAATGGATGAAGATGTGAAACTTTGCTTCAGCAATATTCACAATGGTGATAGGGATTAGGCTACGGTGAGGGGGATGGAAATGCTGTTTACCTTTGTGTGACTCCTATCTAGCACAGCTATCCTAGAGAAGTGGGCAGAAACTAATATAAGAAACGTATCAGAAAGACTAAGCTGTCAATATATCTAGGTTGTAAATTGATCCAAAATCTGTGATGGAGATTTTGAAATAATAAATCTTTCAAATATTAAATGGTTTATTTGTATTTAACATAGAATAAACACTTATTGGCTTGTTAATTATTCTAACAATTCCATTATTATCTTTTCCACTCTTTGTTATTATCCCAGAGCCTTAATTGTCGTTTCACAAAAGGGGAAGGGGGAAGAATTCCTTTCAAATTTTACTTCTAAAAGGACCAAGCTCTACTCTAGATTATACATGGTCTTAGGCAACCTCGTTTAAATAGTTACAGGATGAATTACTGGCTCAAACAAGGATCAAAAGGTATTTTCGAGATTTAAGAATGATATTCTTGGGATGCCCAAGTGGCTCAGTCAGTTAAGCATCAACTCTTGATTTCAGCTCAGGTCATGATCTCCTGGTTCATGGGATTGAGCCCTAAGTCGGGGTCCAGGCTGACAGCACGGGAGCCTGTTTGGGATTGTCTCTCCCCCTATCTCTCTGCCCACCTCCCCCAATAGAGAAATAAACTTTACTTAAAAAAATGAATGATATTCTTATAAAACATTCCATAGACATTCTCAAAAACTTAAATGCAATTAATCTTTAATTATATACATAAATGGAGAGGGATAGGTGCTATTAATAATTTAAAAGTAGCTAATTAAAAATAGTTTATTCTTGGCTTTGGAAAGCCTTAAAATTCCCTCCATCGTTTTTCTTTCTTAATTGTTTTTCTCTTAAGCTAATATTAAAACTAATTTTCCATTCTTGAATGCAGAGTAACATTGTAGAAAGATCATCCAGCATTTTCATGGGTGGAGGATAGAAGCTGGTCTAGGATTACAATTTGAATTGGGATAATTCATATTTAGATATTTAGACGTTGACTATATTCTCATGTCATCAATGTTTTGAGCCCAAGATTATTATTACGTTATGTAGCGGAAATTTTATGGGCTATTCCTATGGGAGTGGGTGGAAGTGGTGGGGGTGGGGTCTGATGTATGTTGGGGCAGCAACTGCAGTGTTCCCACAGACAGCTTTAAGACACTAACCTATGGTTTATATGAAATTCTTCCGATGTTGGTCTATAAAGAGCTAAAAGAAAAACACTGGTGTGGTAGGAAACAACCATAGGATGAATGTCAGAAGACCTTGGTTGCAGTTCTGCCTTGGTATTTGCAATCCCCAAAGCGTCCCTTGATCTTTTTGAGACTCAGTGTCTTACGATGTGGAGAGGGGGGAATAATAACTGCCTTACATACCCCTGGGGTTGCTGTGAAGATCCAAGCAGATAACATATGTGAAAGCATTTTGAAGTTTATAAAGTATTATAGAGATGTAAGATGTCTGTTGCTTTAGCACTCAGAATACTTAAGAGATTTAAAGAAATCCTACTGTGGTCATAAAGCAGATTAGGATGAAAGTGTTGGTGAAACTCATCACTACTAGTAACAAACTTACTCAAAATACATGCCAGTGGTATTAACTCTGTGAATTGAAAAGCACTTTTTTTCCCCCGTTTCCTGTGAGAGTGTCCTTTTTGAAGCCTCTGTGAACAGCCCTTAGAGTTTCTAGTGCTGCCGATTTGCTTCCTTTGAGTCCACCATCTACCATCTGCACCCGAGCTTCTGGGCAGACAGATTGCTGTCTGAAATCGGATCATTCCCACTCCCCCCTCAGAAGCCACACTTCTTTTTCTATTAAAAGGGCTTCTCCACCTAACTGTAAGCACTCTGTTCTCTTTAATAACTCACCAGCTCCTGTTGGGTGAGGTAGAAGTACACTATGGTGACATAGAGGCAGGAGAGCGAGCTCTCTTTCTCTGATTCATAACCTTGTGGATATATCCCATGTATAATTGTTAAGTTTTTTAAAGGGTGGGGGTCATATCTTGTACTTTGTATTTGACCTTTAACCCAGTGTCTTACACAAGGTAGGTATTTTGTAAATGCTTGCTGAATTGATGTGCTAAGA
The DNA here is from genome assembly GCF_022837055.1 of Prionailurus viverrinus. Classification (NCBI taxonomy): domain Eukaryota; kingdom Metazoa; phylum Chordata; class Mammalia; order Carnivora; family Felidae; genus Prionailurus; species Prionailurus viverrinus. Next base: position 94,467,488 of record NC_062569.1, read on the forward strand.
AATGTATCAGGTAACTTGCTTTATCAGGGCTTTTCATCTAGATTATTAGGTTATTTATTTAATTAAAAAACAAATATTCTATCTCTATGTTTAAATCTGGGATTATAGTAAAGTGAAGACCTGTTCTGAGTAGCACCTGCCATTTGACAGCTTCCTTGTTTTTCTCTTTATATTAATTACTCTTATACCCTGTTTGGCATGGGGTTTGAATGTGGAAATGTGTGCAGGACAAGATAAGGAATTGGATTGAATGTAGAAAAAAAAAAAATCTAGCTCTTGCTGTGGAGTTTAAAAGAATGAGAATGATCCCAGTGATGAAATCATAGTTGAAATCTAAAATTTCTGTTGTTAGTATCAAATAATCTGTACTGTCATATTATCATTTTCTTGCCATTAGAGATCTGGTAAGGGATTCTAACAAATTGGAGGTAGTGAGCAAAGTTTAAGCATCTTCAATTCATAATCAGACTATATCTTTTCAGGGTATTGGTATTAAAGGTGATTGGCATTTCTTACTTTCCTACTTAAAAACTATAGCATCAAAATTTTCAAAAAAGAAAAAAGTGCATCCATAATTCCATCATCTTGATACTGTTATTTTTACATGTATCTTCCAATCTTTGTCCAAATGTATAGATGTTTTACATATTTGCCTTTCTCCTGTGCATACTATTTTCATTCTGAGTTGCCATGTGAGGATTATATCTGCCAAATGGGGGCTCAAAATTTCCTAATGGCCCCAAGAATCCTAATCTATGTTGCTGTAGAAATTAACGGAATAGTCTGACATTCCCCAGGCAGGTATGTCCAAAGAATTTAGAAGTTTCCCATTAAGAGGCTGAAGCAGAAAGTGACTATGGAGCTGTTAAGACACCAGTGATACAATGGATAAGAAATGAAGATTAGTTTTTATAAGGAGAGAGGTAGGTAGATATTTAAGTAAAATAATTTCAGATGCTAAGAATGTCTCTCTTCCCACCCAACCAAAACAAACAGGAAACAAAAAATAACCCAAAGTAACAACCACCATAATACAATCACCCTCTCACTAGTGAACAAATAGTTAAAGAAAACATTTAAAACTATAACTTAAAATTTATTTATTTATTTGTTTATTTGAGAGAGCGCGTGCGCAAGTTGGGGAGGGGCAGAGAGAGATTGGGAGACACAGAATCCCAAACAGGCTCCAGGCTCTGAAATGTCAGCACAGAGCCCTGTTCCGGCCTCCAAATCACAAACCGCTAGACGGTGACCTGAGCCAAAGTCAGACACTTAACCGACTCAGCCAGCCAGGGGCCCCTAAAACGGCAATTTTTTTTTTTTAAAACGGCAAATTTTAAATATTAGAAGTTGAGATAAGTTTTGCTGAAAGGGCAAGAGAAGATAGAATCGGGGAGCGAGGAGCATGAAGCCCTTATGCTCTTTTAAGGAAAAAAGGGTAGTCAGGAAAAAGGGAAAAAAAGCTATGGAATAGAATTAACCTCATCAATTCTTAATTTTGCTGGAATTAGGTAGGTTCTTTCAGATTATGTAGGCTACAGAAGAGAGGAATGGACAGAAATCATCTGAAAAGTACAACAGAAAAGAATCTAGCTGGATGAAGGTTGTGGAAAGTCCTTCCTAGAGGACTCTGGGGATCAAGACTGACACCCACTGTTTGGAGAGCGATTCAGGGCCGGGGTGGGCCTTGACAGAAGGCCAGGAGGGCGTTCTCCGGTGGGTCCCCAGCGGCGCTCGCCCCGGCGTGCGGGGGAGGGGGTGGCACCGCGCACAGGTGGCCCAGGCAGCGCCAGCTGCGCGCCGCGCTCGCTCCGCGGGTGGGCCGCCAGGCGTCGCGCTGGAGCCGCGGTTGCCTGGGAGACCGAGCGGGGCGAGTGGGCGGCGCGGAGCGGAGCCGGAGCCGGGCTGCTGCCCTACTAGCCCGGCGAGAGTTGGGGGGGAGTGGCTCCCCCGGCGGCGCGGCAGTGCCGGCGGGTCCTGGGGCAGCGCGAGATATCCGCGGCGCTGCGGGGCTAGGCCGGCGAGCCCGAGACGCGCCTGGTCGCAGCTCAGCGTCCGCGGAGCGGAAGGGCAGAGCTGCACTTGCCTGGTCTGAGCGTCTCACGGTCCCGGCCCCGCCGGGCGGACCCGGCTGCCCCAAGAGCGCGACGAGGAATCGGGCGGGCGGCGGGAGCGCTCCCCGCGGCCCCGGGATGACTTCTCCGGGCTCCCCTCTGGCGCCTCTCCTGCTTCTTTCTCTGCACGGTGAGTAGCCCGAGCCCTCCGCTCCCGGCGGGGCCAGCCTGGGCCGGCGGGCCCGGGGGGACCTTTGCCAGGTCCTGGGAGCCCAACTTTCCCAGGGGCCGTATTCGTTGCTATCGGCCGGGGCTCACGCGCCCACTCTCACGGCTGCTATCCCGCGGGTGCCCCCAGTCCTCACCGCGCGCGCGGCTCAGGTGTCCCAGATCCAAGAGGTGACTGCACCCGCTGCTCGTTTCCCTCTGATCGCGGACTTGCCTCTGACCCCGCCGTGCTCTTTTTAGGTAATCACTCCCTCACTTACTGGGTCCAGTGAGAAACAGTATTTCCGTTACCCGGCGGCTCCAGGAAAAATAGAGATACCTTTAAAGTAATTGAGAAAACTTTAAATTGCAGCTTTACCATAACCTTTAACAAGCATACGCAGGTTTGACTGAAAATGTGATCTTTGCTTTAAAAATAACTACAGCGTGCTACACTGTGTTCGAAAACAATAATTTTTTTGTACTCCAGCTTCTCCCCCAAAGCATTTAAATTGGCTTACTGAAATACATAAAAGGTAACAATATTAGAACAGAAAGACTAAACGTGTATTTAATTTTCTTAATGTTTTTTTAAAGCTATTTACATTTAAATTTTCTACTCTAATCTTAACATTTTATTTTCGATGAATAGCCATCATATTTAAACTCTGATTTTCATCTTTGCCCTTTTCTTTTGTGAGTGCACTGCCTTGGAAACGTTTTCTGTCCCATTTAATTGAAGAGATGTATTGAGATTTATTCTGAAGGGTTTCATTTAAAGAGCAGGTTCAGTGATTTATGGAATATTGTGGTTAACCTTGTTTGTTTCTGGAGATATCAGTATGTTTCCCATAGTTTTGTGGCCTTATTTGAACTGATAATGTATGCATGGATCTTGAAGGGATTTCGTTTTAGTCGACTTAAATTGTTCAAATTTATTTAGTTGGGGAGAAAGGAATACAAAATTTTGAATACTTTTTTCATAGATGCCAGTGAAGGAAATCGTCAAAATTACAGATAACTTTCCTGGAGTTCAGTATATACATTTTTGGTGATGATGTGTAGACAATAATTAAGTGATGTGAGTATGTGCTTCCAAATTAATTTTGTCTGGTTACCAGTTTGAAGGGGCCAACGTTTTTCTGTCCTGCTTTTCAAGTGTGTAATAATTAGCGTAAATGAGCTTTTTATATAGTGTCTTGGACGTAACTGAAAATATTATAAATATTACTATAAGAGCAGATGAAATTTTGGTAAAAATAATCTCTTCTTAACCTTCATCTACTACAATAAATTATGCTCCCTTTTTGTAAATCGCATTTGTGTGTAGTTTGTTTTTGAGTTATTAGGCAGTACTTTTAAAGAGTTGATGTAATTTGCAGAAGTAGCCTTACAAGGTCATCTGATTGGTTTCCTTTCCTTCAGAACTATTCCCAAGCTATCCTAGAATGTTTAAAGACTTCCAAGGACAGTTCAGCCTTCGTGACAATCTATTATGTACAGACACTTTTCACCCTCAGAAATGAACAGTTGTGTTCATTTGTTCAACAAATATTTGCGGAGCTACAACTCTGAATTTGGGTGTCTGATGGGGAGAGATGGTGAAGACAGAGTACAAGAGTTTGTCTGCAGCCCTTAAGGAGTTTGCAGTTTTGCAACAGGCTGTAAGCATGCACAAATGGTTAATGATACAAGGAAAATATGAGTGCCATTTATCAGTGGCGCTATCAAGGAAGACTTCATAGAAAAGTTTACTTTTGATCTGGACTTTGAGTAGGATTTGAATTGGCTGAGATGAGAGCAGTCGGGTCTCCTTTCCTAGGGCAAAGGAACAGCCTGGATCAAAGGATATGAAGTGGAAAGTTCAGGAGCATATTCTTGAAAGGCCAAGTGTCTAGCTGCTAGAGCAAGAGATGTGTGTAAAAGGAGAAAGGGCTACAAAGATAGTAAAAGGATAGTAGAGAGCCTTGAATGCTGAATTTGGTTTTATTCCGTAGGCCATGGAAAGGCCACTGTCATTCAGTTTCTTGAAGATGGGGAGGGGAAGAGGGTGAACAGCTATTGTGTGCTTGCGCCTAGCATAACAGTCTCCAGGAGAATACCATATCCTGACCTGACTGCCATTAAGTTCTTGAAGTCAAAGGCAGAGTTGTTTTGAATGAATTAGGGCCCATCCTTGGGACTTAGAATGAACAAAGTTGCTTCTGGATGCTAAATAGATAACCATTCGAGCATTGGCTACTACAAAGACATGATGCACTAAAGGTAGAAATACAGAGTCTCTTAAACTTTTGAAAGAAATGTCAAGAAATTTCTGTTTTTATTTCTGTTTGAATTTCTAAGCATGTGTGCACACACATGTGTGTGCACACACACACACAGACACACACACACACACACACACACACACACACACACACACACATATCCTTCTCTTTAGGGCTGAGAACTGAATCACCTGGCTGTCTTTTCCCAGCAGTGTTATGATCTGGGCTCAGTCCCCACTTGTGTTTTTTTCCCTTTTGTAAATTGTGGTAAAATATATATAACAAAAAAATGTATTATTTCAACCAGTTTTAAGTGTACAGTCCTGTGACATTAAATACATTCACAGTGTTAAAAAAAAAAAAAGAATTTCTGTGGAGTATTCAGAGGGAATCTGAATAGAAAAGTTGACTTCTGTATAGTTCTACCAATAGGTTAGATTTATCTGAAGGTTTTTTTTTTTTAATATTTGGGATTACTTGCAATAGCAGATAACTTTCCAGAATCTGAGAAAATCTATAAAAAGAAAGGATCATGTAAAATGAAATGAAAATGAAAAGAATTATTATGCTAAATATTAGCATTCTGAAAATTGTGAACTTCGATTTGTTAGCTGTAACTTTAACTGGGTAGCTGCTTTGGAAGGATTCACTTAAAATTTTTTTTTAATGTTTATTTTTGAGAGAGAGACTGAGTGCAAGCGGAGGAGGGACAGAGAGAAAGGGAGACAAAGAATCCAAAGCAGGCTCCAGGCTCTGAGCTGTCAGCACAGAGCCCGATGTGGGGCTGGAGCTCATGAACCACAAGATCATGACCTGAGGTGAAGTTGGACGCTTAACTGACTGAGCCATCCAGGCACACCAGAAGGATTCACTTTTTTGTAAAAAATCTGTAGTTTGGCCTACATGAAAGGTGACAGCCACTGGATGAAAATTTTAGAGAAATTAAGCTTAATACACTGTATATTCCATATGGACTACTCAGGAAGCAATTTAAACATAGAATCACGAAGTGCTTCTAAAATGTTCTGCTTAGAACTGTTGTCAGACTCAAGGTAATGATGCAGCGGGGGGAAAGACTTTTCCCCCCAGTAACAGTATGTGACACATTTTCAAATGTGTTTTCACACTTTGATGGTGGAAGCATTTATAATGAAAAGTCTCGTTTGGATCTTCATAGTTAACCCATGTGATTTAGTGCCAAACAAGGTGATGTGCCGGCACACAAGATTCTTCATTTGCAGTGGGTTATACAGAACAAGGGACTGGAAATGCTAGCTGAGGTGGGGAAATTGTGGCACTCCCCCTGAAATTCTCATCTGTGTTAGTTTGTTTAGAATAGGGATCCTAAATTTATAGTTATCCACACTAAAGATGTTTTAGGCAATTGGAGGTAGGATTGCTGGGTTTCTGGAGTCGAGTCACTGCAAGTCCCCCCTCCTTTGTTTGATAAGGGCTGTCTGGCACTCATATATCTCACCCTTGGATTTTGAGGGCAGCTCTCATACCATCTGGAGGCTCTGAAATCCCCCTTTGATCATAATTGAGAATAACTGGTTTCAGAGGGGGTGTCAGTTCTTGGGTGGTATTCAAAACGCCATATGATTTGAGCTGAATTTGGTCTTAAAAGTGGAAAGTTAATTAGTTACTCATTAGTTAAGCTGATCTTACTAAAGTGTGAAAGGATTTTTTTCCTTTCTATTAAAGTTTGAGTAGTTGATTTCCTCTGTACCTGGTTTCCTACCACATAAGAAAGAATAGTTTACATTTGTGATGATTAAAAAAAACATGAAGTCATGGGGCGCCTGGCTGGCTCAGTCAGTTCAGTGCCTGACTCTTGATATCAGCTCAGGTCATGATCTCATGGTTTGTGAGTTTAAGCCCATGTCGGGCTCTGTGCTGAGAGTGTGGAGCCAGCTTGGGATTCTCTCTTTCTGGCTCTTTCTGCCCCTCCCCTACTTGTGTACATTCATGCGCGCTCTCTCAAAATAAATAAACGTAAAAAAACCCCATGAAATCAGTCAAAGAAATAAAATCTGTTTACTAATTTCACAAGTGATAGACTCAGCCATTGATCTGCTACCATTATTGGATACTCCGTAGTTCCTGTTATTGTGTGCCTCTGCCTCACTTATGTGTATGCTTGGAAGATCATCTTTTAATATGTCACTAAAATTATTATGTTTGTAGAATAGGATTAAATAAATACAGTTTCCAATGTGAAAAAAAGTGTTCAATAAAAAATATTCATAGAAGTCTATTTACTGGTTTTTCTTCATTTAGCATTTTGATCTTGAGAGAGGTAACAAACTGGCAGTATTAGCCGTACAATTTATTTTAGAAAAGCCTTTCCAGTAAAGAAGTTGAGATGCTAGAAGCACAGAGTTCAGGAAATCCTTGTACCACGTAGAGTTCTTTGGAGAAATCTTCAGAGAATTAGGTTAATATCAGCGGTATGAATGATGGTGGATTGGAATTTAAGGTTGGAATAGATGGTTAAAGTAGAATAGGTTTGGAAATTCAGTGCTGGTTTTTTTTACCAAGAGTCATAACTATGTAATAACACAATGTGACATTGTGAATGTAACTCTAGTGTCATGGGGCCACTTGTAGGCCAGTCTTAAAAGACTAATCCAGTAGTTTTAAAAATTGGAAAGAGGTTTAAATTTTTTCTGAAGTCTGTTGAAGATCATGTCCTAATTTAGAGAGCCCCTTTACCCTCCTTTGTCCAGAGTCTCTCCCTGTTGACACAAGTTGCTCATGTAAAAATATGTTTTCTCTCACTCCCACATTCTCATTAATGTTGGTTCTTTTCTGTCCTCTTTCCTCCTCATGGTCTCCTAACATTTTGGAGGATGTTGTATTGTTCTGTTACCATCAGGTTCTTTTATTGTTCTTTTAGCATCTAGCCATTTATGGTTCCTTCCAATGATTTAGCTCTACCTATTTTGAGGATATATCAACCCTGGAGCCAAGCAGCCCGACCCAGTAATCACTTTAGAAGTTGGGCAGTGGTGAGTGAGAAGGTGGACATTATTCCATGCTAGTATTTTCCCCTTGTTCATGAAGTTAATTTCATGATATAATTCAGTGTGTATTTATATTTATATTTATATTTATATTTTCCCTAAAAGATAGTACCATACCTGGCATATAGTAAGTGCTCAGTAGATACTTGAGAATGACTGAGTGGTTGTTCATATAATTGGTAATTCTGTGTGCTTGGAGTACCTGAAAAGAATGTTCTCGCTCTCTCTTTTAATGAAAAATAATTTTTGTTAAACATTTTTTAGGGATTTGGTGTGACTGTGTCAGCTTTAGTTCATCTTTAAACCTTAGTATGTATTTTGTGGAACAGAGGTGATACAGATCTATTTTCATAGACTTTCCAGATTTTATGAGTTGGAAGTTAATTTAAAAAGGTAATGCACCCCATAAGAGACCCTTAAAAACTGAGAATAAATTGAGGGTTGATGGGGGGTGGGAGGGAGGGGAAAGTGGGTGATGGGCATAGAGGAGGGCACCTGTTGGGATGAGCACTGGGTGTTGTATGGAAAACAATTTGACAATTAATTTCATATTAAAAAAATAAAAAGGTAATACAGATCTTTCAAAATTTATTTTTAGCTTATTTTTAATCACAAAGCTTTGAAGTTGTTGATATTTGAAATATATTCCCCTAAGGAGTTTCTGAAGATCTTGCTCCATGTAAGAAAGAATGACCTTGGACTTTTGGGCATTTGTTTAGAACTGTCAAGTTTCCCATTGCCATGCCTGGTATTCTTTGTCCTTAGGGCCTGTATGTTAAAACTAGTCTCCCAAGAACAGAGATAATTAAAAACAATAACACCTGTGTAGTCTAAGCTCAATCTCCCCCTCCCCACGTCATGTGTACAAAGTACTGGAGAAGTTCTTTTAGAAATAAGAGCATTAACTAGATGAACCCCATGTGGAGGCATCATAACCTGCGCCCAAGGGAGACTGCCCAGTGTCCTCCCTTCCATTCCTTTCCCTTTTTCTTTTCCACACATAGTTTCTCCCAGCTGGGGCTCATTCTGTGTGGACTATCCAATCAGTCTGCTGATGTTTATCTCGTAAGTCTTCTACTCATAGGGACATCCTTGATCATGTACTCAAAGATGCCTTAAGTAACATCCATATCTGTTATAACACTTCATCTTTGTTTCCTTGGACCAGGTCTATCATTACGTGTTATGCAACTTCTGTCAGCCCCATCTGTCAGGATTGTTTGCCAGAACACAAAATACATGGCAAAAAGAGAGGCCCAAGTGTCGGAAACGTCGCTTGTTGAAGAACACATTCCAATCAGGCTAGCATCTTAGGCTTTCATTGGTTAAGAAAGCTTGTAGTACATTTCACTTATGCATATTACTCATGTGTAAATACAGACTGCCATGCTAGCATTTGTTAGCCAGGACTTAAAACAATATGCAGGACATGTGAAAAATATGTTAATGCTGTACTACAAAGACTTTCAGCCTTTTGGCCTTGAAGATTATTGGGGCCTTAAAGATTATTGAGGACCACAAAGAGCTTTTGTTTATGTGGATTATATCTGTTGATATTTACCATATTAGAAATTAAAAGTAAGGACATTTAAGAATATTTATTAATCAATTTAAAAACAATAATAAATCCATTGTATATTGACATAAAATATTTTTGTGACAAGTAAGAATTTTTGCCCAAACCAAAAAATATTAGCAAGAAGAGTGGTATTGTTCCACATTTTTGGAAATATCTTCAATATCTGACTCATTAGAAGACAGCTGGATTCCCCAATCTCCTTCTGCATTCAATTATTATGATATGTTGGTTTGGTTAAAATATATAAAGAATATCTGCCTTACACAGATATGTAGTTGGAAAAAGAAGGGATATTTTGACAGCATTTTCAAATAATTTTGGATATTCTTTGGTATTTACCAGAATTCAATAAGAACTAGTTTTTTAAAAGTTGGTTACTATGCAGAATTGAAACCATATCAATAAACATTTCTTTCTCTGTTTTCTGAAATCCATTGGTTTATCTTGCACTTTGAATGGGTCTTTTATTCTTGCATGACTTTTTGGTACATTATACATTGATAATTTGGGAAATATTGCTGCTTTGATAAAGATTTTACAAATATTGACAGACATTAAATTACCTAACAGATCACATTTGTTAATATCACCACTGATCTCATCAAAACAGTTTCTAAGTATTGGGAAGCTGTTAAGCTACAATGGCAGATACAAGTTTTCAAAATTGTAATATTTCCCCAAATTTTATTATTGGAAAAGAACACCTGCCAGTTATTTCCCTTGAAGTGAGAGTCCTATTTTCTTCAGTTTTGCAAAAATGTGTGCCTCATACCTAAGTCTGAATAATTGCATTCTGTGAATTGTTCTTTTGAATAAAAATGCTGATCCATGAAAACAGCGACTAGCTCATTCAGCTTTGCTCTCAAGGAGTTGCACCAGTGTTTTTCCTTGGGACAGCCATTTTGCTTTGGTCTGCTGCAAAAATGATGTATGTTTTGTACTGCCCATTTTGTCATACAGGAAATTATAAACAGGTCAAGATTTAATAAAATTACTGTTATTGTTTCTCCGAAGACATTCTTCAGTGAAACTGGATTTTCTTTGTTCACTGTGAGCACATGATGGTGAAGACCCACTACAATGACTGAGTATGGTTTAGTGTCAGTACCTTGAGTGTGGTAAGGCACCAGTGTTTCACCCACTACTTTGTCTGCGCTGTCAGTGCAAATGTCAACACAGGCAAAAGGCAAATAGCAGTTTACCATTATTAAGAAAATAAGTTTTACCTCACAGATTTTCTGGAAGGATCTTGGAGAACCCATTGAGTCCATACTGACTGTACTTGAAACTCTGGTGTACTGTAATGGAATGTTAGGTTATTTTTATTTTTATTTTTTGAACATTGTTTTTGAGACAAAGAGCCAACAATTATTGCATATTCTGTAGGATGGCATTAAATAGAGTATGCGTATATTATTTAAAAATAATAAACTTATTTAAAATTCTTTATTTTTGTATTTTACATACGTTTTTAATCACAGAAGTAACATATCCTAGGCATAAAAATTCAAACAATGCAGAAGTGTTTAAGAATTGACTCATACCCTACCTCCACCCACCGAATTCTCTGGTTTTCTTGTGCATTGTTCCAGACATTTTTCTAATGACAAACGAAATCTGCATGTCCATGTACTTTTTTTTTTTTGTCTTTTTTGAGGATCTTTGTAGATTGTATAGAGGACCAGTCATTTACATTTTTTGGAGATCTTGTTTACCCTCTACCTAAAATCTAGGTTCAAAGTTAATTGTTCAAAAATCACTGTTTGATTGCATTTGGTAGGAAAGTAATCATAGCCCCTAGGTAGGGGTGTGTGTGTGTGTGTGTGTGTGTGTGTGTGTTTTGTATGTGACTGACAACCACTTTGCCACCAGATAATTTTTCGTGAGTTACTCATATTGCCTTTTAAGTCAGTGTTATTGAAGTATAATTTAATTACAGTAACATGCTCCTGTTTTCAGTATAATATTATGTAGTTTTGATAAATTTATGCACCTGTGTAAGAGTCAAATGTAGAACTTACCATCACTGAAAAGTTCCCCCATGGGCCTTTGCAGTTAACTCTCCCACTCTCAGATCCAGTCAAATGTCGATTTGTTTCTGTAAGTATATATCAATTCTGACTGTTTTAATTTACTTAAATGGAATACTATTTGTGCTTGAAAAGTACAGACCTCAGGTTTTGTATTAAAAGGATCCATGTTCATTTTAAGTTAGTTTAAACAGTATAAAGCAAGAGAAAACAATATTTCAACATACCATTCTAAACCAGACCACCCAGATATGTCCATTTTAACATTGATAATTATGATTTATTTCTTGATAAACCTAGATAGATTTCTATCATTTAGAATTGTTTCAGTGCTTACTTTGTTCTCTGAGTTAGTTCATGTTTTCAATGTTTGCCTGTTTCTGTCCAAATTGAAAGAGAATTTGTATACATATGTTATTGAGTCAAAACGTCTTTCCTACAATTTGTTAGAAATTATTCCATATCTTCTGGCATTGACTGTTGCTGTGAAGTCTGAGATCAGTCTAGATTTAATTTTTCTCTCTTGAGAGTGATTTACTTTTTGTACCTGGGTGTCAAAAAGCTTTTCTATATTTTTATAGTTCAATAGGTTAACCATAATTTATCTTGATGTGCTTGTTTTTATCAGTTTTTTCTGACATATTATATCTATCTATATATAAAGATATATATTATATCTTTTCAGTCTGCCTACTCACATCTTCCTGCATTTCAGATCTGTTTTCCTATATTGTATTTCTGGATATTTCTTTTTTTAAAATTATTTGTTTTAATGTTTATTTATTTTTGAAAGACAGAAAGAGAGCACAAGCAGGGCCAGTAGAGGGGCAGAGAGAGGGGGAGACCCAGAATCCGAAGCAGCCTCCAGGCTTTGAGCTGTCAGCATAGAGCCCGACACGGGGCTTGAACTCACAAACCGTGAGATCATGACCTGAGCCGAAGTCAGTGCTTAACCAACGGAGCCACCCAGGCGCCCCTATTTCTGGATATTTCTACGTTTCATATCTTCTATATAGTATCTCAGATACTATCTGTATATTAAATTATTTTTTTCTACATAATTTTTAAAATTTGAAATTCAACTTATTTAAACTAAACCCAATTTACTAATTTCTCATATTTTTAAAAAAACAAATAATGTCATAAATATTGTTTTACAACTTACTTATAAAATATAACAATTTAATATGGGTCTTCTTCCACATCTGTTACATGGATCTACCTCATTCTTTTTAGTGACTGTTTAGTATATCATAGCATATATATGCCATAGTTTATTTAACTATTTCCCCATTGTTGGACATTTATGTTTTTCTGATTTTTTGATATTAATGATGTTGTAGTGAACATCTTTGTATGTATAACCTGTAAGTTTGTGTAGGTATTTCTTCAGTCTGTCTTGCCCAAAGTAGAATTGTTTGGATATAATTATTTAGCATTTGGGGGGAGATAATAGTATTGTGTGGGCTTTAGTTTAGTCAGACATATTGGGTTTAAATTCCTGAGTTATCATTTATTTGTGCTATGACTTTGGGAATGTTTTAATGTTTTGAGCTTGAGTTTGATTACCTTGTACAGTGGAGATGGCCTTCATTAAGTACTAAGTTAAATAAAATGACACATCTCTAAAGGGTCTAGCATAGAGCTTGGCATTAAGAAATGCTTGGGGGTGCCTGGGTGGCTCAGTTGGTTAACTGTACAACTCTAGATTTCAGCTCAGGTCATGGGATTCTCTCTTCTCCCTGTCTCTCTGCCCCTCACTCACTTGTGTACTCTCTCTCCCTCAAGATAAATAAATAAACTTTTTTTTTTTTAAAGAAAACTGCTTGGTTAGTGACAATTATTGTTGTAAGGATTGTGGATTCATGAGCTCTAACTTGAGTCAGAGATGAGTCTATCCAGGGAGTACCAGTGGGAGGTGTGACTTGGGAGCATCCTACAATTCAATTCCCCGAGGCTTGCTTTCATTTACAAAATAAAGGAGTTGGGTGAGGTAATATCTTGTTCTTTTCTGGCTCTGTAATCTCACAACTATTAAGAATATTGGCAATAAAATAAATTGGAGAGAATATATGGCTAGTTTTAACATATTTACAAGCCTTGCCCTAAAATAGCTAATTGACTTTCTATTCCTTCTCCCCCATAAATGTAACGAGACTTTAATTAAAACCATTCTCATCTGGGGGCACCTGGGTGGCTCAGTTGGTTAGGTGTCTGACTTCGACTCTCAGGTCATGATCTCGTGGCTCGTGAGTTCGAGCCCCACGTCGGGCTCTGTGCTGACAGCTCAGAGCCTGGAGTCGGCTTCAGATTCTGTGTCTGTCTCACCTTCTCTCTCTCTGCCCCTCCCCTCCTAGCGCTCTGTCTCTCAAAAATAAATAAACTTTAAAAAAAAATCTTAAAAAAAACCCATCCTCATCTGTTGTGGAAAGATTATGAAAAGTGGTTTCAAATATAAAGAATCTTATTTTTAAATTTTATTTTAAAATTGATTTTTTTTTCACTTTGGTTCAAACTCTGTACATAACTATTCTCCTAAATCCTTTCTATCATAGGCAGATCTTGTGTGTGTCAAGAGACGGTCAGTGGTAAGCAGACTATATATAAGACAGAAATCTTTTTACCACAGTCATTGTATTCTGACCCTTTGGCTTGATTTCTGTGACTTTTCTCTGCTTTTCTCTTTTCTTTGTGTAAGCCAGGCATAGGTGTCTAAATTTTATCTGTGTGGGGTTATATGACAAATACAGATGTTTTCTAATGCTGTTGTTGATGAAAAGTGAAAAGCCTGTGAGCTTTTAAAAAATAACAACCAGGGAGTTTTAGTCAGGGAGGGTAGTGATACTTAAATGGAAAGCTTCGGAGGGGTGTGGTTAACCAGGGCACCTCTGGATTCTGACTCTAGGTTATATGTGATTGATGGTGTTTCCCACCTGTTCTCTTTGCATTTTATGAAAGGACATTTTTATACAAAGCCAGGTGGTCTCCAAAGTGGATGATAGAGTTAGTCACTTTGGCAGAAATTTCAAAATGATCCTGAGATTCATAAACTCACTGCCTACTAAGTTATCTTAAAAAAATTTTTTTTTAACATTTATTTATTTTTGAGAGAGGGAGAGTGAACACGAGCAGGGGAGGAACAGAGAGAGGGAGACTGAGGACCCAAAACCCAATGCGGGTCTCAAACTCATGAACTGTGAGATTATGACCTGAGGCAGAATCAAGAGTTGGTCACTTAACTGACTAAGCCATCCAGGCAACCTGCTGCCTACTAAGTTATCTTGGTAAGTATAGTTTGTTTACAGGTCATTAAATTTTTCCTGAAACCAAAGTATGTGAGTAGAGAAGGTTCTTGAGTTTTGCATACCAGCCACTTCAGTGTTAGAAACTTAAACGTGGCTCATTTTCATGAATATATTTTCTGAAATTGTAACTTTTAATTCTAACTAGTTTGTGATTTCAGTGTCCTCAGAGCATGACATGTTTTAGTTGCCCTTTGATCAATCTATATTCCTGGTTTCTGTCTTAAGATCTGTACTTCTTTGGACAAATTAATTGTTGCCTGCACACCCCCCCCCCCCCCCCCGGCTGTTATTTGGAGTTCAAGGGGTTGAGTTGTCTTTCTCATTAATAAGAACATGTAAGGTTGTGAGTCACGTGGACCTGGCCCAGCAAGGTCTCTTAGGGCCTTTAATTCCATAATGTCCTTGATCTGAGGAAGCCGCTCAGTAATCTCTTCACAATTTCCACAACCAAGCCATCTGCCTGCATTAAAATAAATCAAATCTGCTTACTCCTTCAGTGTCTAACAAATATTCTATAAACTGATGATGATGAAGACCACAAACACAAAAATAATTTGCAGTCTCGAGCACTTCCTCTGAATTCGCAACTTGGATTGTCTTGACATAGGGGAAGTTGGCATGCCAGCTTTCTCTTTGACTGGAGTAGAGGATAGAGGAACCCTTTCCCCCTACTCCTTTGCAGTAATCCCAAGAGTGACAGGGGAACGGATTCAGCTTTTCCACATCTAGATTAGTCTTCACAAAACCTTTCCTTGCCCTTCTGCTTCGTATATACTAGCTAATTAGGTAAATGCACATATGTGTTTATAAATAGAATCATCCATATTCATTCTGCACTCTTTTGTTTCTGGCTCTTAAAATTCAACATTATTTATGCACTTTATCCACATTAGGTATAGCTGTAGTTTCTTCACCTTCATTACAGTAGAGCACTTCATTGTATGAATATACCATGATACTGACATCCGTCCTACTGCTGATAGACATTGGGTTCTTTCCATTTTGGGTCTACAATGAATAATGCTGCTGTGAACATTCTTATACATGTGTTTTGATGCGAACCAGAGTGCATTTCTGTTAAGTATACACCTAAGAAACAAATTGAGTATGTTCAGTGTTAGTAGGTACTGCCATTTTCGCGAAGTGGTTGTGTTGATGTTTACACCTGCTAGCAGTGTTTGGAAGTTTTGTTTCCTCTACATGCTTATGAACACTATTATCTATTTAACTTTAACCATTATGATGGAGGAATAATGGTATCGCATTGTGTGTGTGTGTTTGTAAGGTTCTGCACTTCCCTGATTACTAATGAGGTTGCTCACCATTTCCCCTTTTACTGACCATTTAAGTATCTTCCTATGTAAATTGTCTGCTCAGGTCTTCCCAGTTTTTTGTTTTTTTTTTTTTAATTTTTTTTTAACGTTTATTTATTTTGGGGGCAGAGAGAGACAGAGCATGAACGGGGGAGGGGCAGAGAGAGAGGGAGACACAGAATTGGAAGCAGGCTCCAGGCTCTGAGCCATCAGCCCAGAGCCCGACGCGGGGCTCGAACCTACGGACCACGAGATCGTGACCTGAGCTGAAGTCAGACGCTCAACCGACTGGGCCACCCAGGCGCCCCAGGTCTTCCCAGTTTTTAAAAATGTTTATTTATTTATTTTGAGAAAGAGTGTGTGTGAGTACAAGTAGGAGAGAGAGAGGGAGAGAGAAAGTTCCAAGGAGGCTCCATGCTCAGCACAGAGCCCAGTGTGGGGCTTGATCCCATGAACCATGAACCAAAATCAAGAGGTGGCTGCTTGACTGACTGAGCCACCTGGGTGCCCCTTGCTAGTTTTCTTTTTTTTTTTTTTTTTTAATAACAGCTTTATTCAGATGTAAGTCACCTACTGTATAATTTAACCCATTTAAAGTGTACAATCCAGTGGTTTTTGGTATATTACATTATTAATTTTACAACTCAGTGGTTTTGGTATAATGTATCATTAATTTTTAAGAATTGTGGTAAAACACAACATGAAAGTTGTTATTTTAACTGTTTTTTTTTTTAAATTTTTTTTTCAACGTTTTTATTTATTTCTGGGACAGAGAGAGACAGAGCATGAACGGGGGAGGGGCAGAGAGAGAGGGAGACACAGAATCGGAAACAGGCTCCAGGCTCCGAGCCGTCAGCCCAGAGCCCGACGTGGGGCTCGAACTCACGGACCGCGAGATCGTGACCTGGCTGAAGTCGGACGCTTAACCGACTGCGCCACCCAGGCGCCCCTATTTTAACTGTTTTTAAGTGTACAACTCAGTGGCATTAAGCACATTCACAATTTTGTGCAACTATTACCACTATTTCCAAAACTTTTTCATCATTTCAAACAGAAACTTTATAAATAGTGAATAACAGTTACTCCCTGTTTTCCAGTTCCTCCAGCCACTGGAAATATCAAATCTATTTATATTTCTGTGAATTTGCCTATTCTATCTACTTCATGTAGGTGGAATCATACAGTATTTGTCTTTTTGTGACGAGCTTATTTCATTTAGCATAACATTTTCAAGGTTCATCTATGTGATAGCATGTATGATAACACTTCATTCCTTTTCATGGCTGAATAATATTTCAGTGTTTATATATGCTACATTTTGTTTATCCATTTATCTGTTGATGAACCCTTGGGTTTTTGTGAGTTTTTAAAATTAGAGTCCATGTGTCTTTTTTCTCCCTGATTTGTATGGGTTTTAAAATGTTTCTTGGAATTTTATTGGTTACATGTGTTGCAAAATCTTCTTTTACTCTGTGACTTGCCTTTTCACTTATTTTGATATCTTTTAAAGAACAGTTCCTAATTTTAATTAGTAGTGTTAACAGTTTTTCCTTTTTGACTACTACTTTCTGGGTCTTGGCTGAGAATTTGTTACCTATCCCAGTGTCATAAAGATATTCTCTGTTTTCTTCTATAAGCCATACTGTTTACCTTTTATATTTTGACTGATAGCCCTCCTGGAATTGATGTTTTGGGTGTGTGATGAGAGTTGGGAGTTAGGGACTGAAACTTAATTTTTGGTGGTGATTTACCCAGACTGATTTAGTCAGATTGATTGATCCAGTCTTTTCGGTTAGGTAAGTTCTTTGATACGGTCTTATGTTTCATCTTACCTTCAGGGTCTAGTACAATGCCTTGTACATAGTAAGTGATCAGTAAATTCTTGCTAACAGTGGTTGAGCCATAAACACTCATTTCCCAAAAGGCACAAGGGACCCAAACAGAATACTGTGAAATTTGTTTTTATTTGTAAATGGTATCTGTAAATAATGCTCATTTTTTTGTAAATAGGATTCATTTCCTCTTTACAGAATCAATTTCTTCTCTCCTTTTGTTTTGGTTTTGGTCTGCTATCTCTCTCTTCTTCTGTTTTCTCTGCCATCTTTATCATCATCATCTCCTGCTTCATTAATGTCATCTTCATCATCCAGAGCTGAGGTTATGTTCTAAATCTCATGATCTTCATTTTACCACTGTATCATAATTTCCTTTAAAAATAATAATTTTAGGGGCGCCTGGGTGGTGCAGTCGGTTAAGTGTCCGACTTCAGCCAGGTCACGATCTTGCGGTCCGTGAGTTCGAGCCCCGCGTCAGGCTCTGGGCTGATGGCTCAGAGCCTGGAGCCTGTTTCCGATTCTGTGTCTCCCTCTCTCTCTGCCCCTCCCCCGTTCATGCTCTGTCTCTCTCTGTCCCAAAAATAAATAAAAACGTTGAAAAAAAAAATAAAAAAAAAATAATAATTTTAATTGTATAATAGTCTTTCCTATTATTGAGTATCTTACATCATAATAGCATCACCTTACATTTGGTTTGTACAAGGAATTTGAACTTATGGTCCAAAAATGGTTTCCAGAGAAGGCATAGAAATTTTATGCAAAATTTAGTGTTGTATGCATTTGGTCTTTTTTTTTTTTCTGGGGGGAGAATATCTCAACTTATTTACTTTCTATTTGTTTTTGAGAGAAAGAGATTGAGAGAAAGATTGTGAGCGGCGGGAGGGGCAGAGAGAGAGAGGGAGAGGGGAATCTTAAGCAGGCTCCATGCTCAGTGCAGAGCCTGATATGGGGCTCGATCCCATGACCATGAAATCATGACCTGAGCTGAAATCAAAGGTCAGATGCTTAATTGACTGAGCCAGCCATCACCCCAATATGGTACCTGGTCTTGAGGAGCTTAATACATGTGTAATTAGAGTTGTAAGCACACCTATAATTTGGAGATTTATATGAATCAGAAAAGGAATAATAGTGGAACCCTTGTCAGAATTGTGTGAGGAAATAGAAGTGCAGCTATGTGATAGTTGAAATGTCAGGAGGAAGAAGATATGATTTTCAGATAGTTAATGGCTTTGTGCACTGCCTGTCTGTTCTTTATCCCAGCTGATGAGGCAAATCGCCTCTGTTTCTTCTATATTAAACAGTTTTAAAGGAAAAGCAAAATAAAATGACAAAAAAAATGAAGGGTCTGTTATGTTCCAGGAATCTTGGGTAGAAAGATGAAAAAGTGTAGTAGGGTCCAGTCCTCAAGACTCCATGGTTTAGTCTAAAAGACAAACGTGATTCAGCTCATTATGATATAATGTGTTTCTTTAGGGTATGAATGAAGTATAGCCTCCCGTTCAATTGTCATTGTCATTGTTATTTTGACCGATCTGTGCCATTTTCCTGGGTGGTTTGGTTCTTGGGGTCTGCAGGTTCTGTAGCTGGCCACTTTGAACATGTGCTAGAGTGATGGCACGGAGGCAGTGGCAGAAGCAGGTGGAGTCTGTGGCAATGCTCCTGGGTCCTCAGGGCCTTCATGAAGTGTGTAAGAGACCTAGCAGTGTATGTGTATCCTGGTAAGGGGACCTATAGAGGTCTGAGGAAGTCTATGAGTACAGGAATTTCAAGATGAGAGGACCATTGTATAAAGATGGGAGCTGGCACATACCTACCACTGTTCCATTCAGCACCACTGCTACAACTACCACCAGAAAGAACACTCCCGCCCAGGACTGGTTGTAACTTACTGGTTACCACTCTGGGAGTCCTCAGTCCCCCTAGATCTGAATCCAGGGAAGACCCCGGAAACTTTGTGTAGATATGAGGGCCACCTCCCTTCTTCTCTGCCTTGGGATAGTTGGAGGATTCTATCCTTCAGGCAGTCAGATACCATCTGGAAGAAAATCAGGACGGGGGAAAGAAATCTAAAAGACTGAGCATTTATCTGAGCCATCCAAAAGAGACATCTCTATAATATTACTTAAAAAGGCTGTTTAGGGGCACCTGGGTGGCATCCAACTCTTAATTTTGGCTCAGGTCATCATATCGTGGTTCATGAGATCGAGCCCTGTGTGGGACTCTGCGCTGACAGCATGGAAGTCTGCTTGGGATTCGCTGTCTCCTTCTCTGTCTGCCTCTCCCCCACTTGTGTTGTTTCTCTGTCAAAATAAATAAATAAACATTAAAAAATATTATTTATTATTGTTCCCCAACCCCTGCCACCCATCTAGTTTTGGGGTGGGTTGGTGGGGTAGGAAGTAGTAAGAAGAGCGTATCAGCTTGAAAGAAAATAGACTTTGCTTTTATGCACATGCTTCTTTGTTCACAAAGGAATGTAAATTTACTTATTGCTATCCTCTTGCTAACATTTGGTTTAGATACATGGCCAGTCCTGCAGAATCTGGGGTCCTCATCTGGCCAGATGTGCCAGTCTTGAGCTCTGTCCTAGTTTTTAACTTAAGCTCATGTACCAACATGGCAGCAAATGTGTAAGCAATTGCAAGAACCGTACTACTGTGGTTTATTGAATCTCGATAAATGATCTTTTCTCTTAAGAAAAGCCTCTTTATTCACTTGATCACTTAGAGTGCTTTTTTTAAATACTTGGATTTTGGCAGGCATTTCGGTATTGAGGTGCCCGCAGTGAACTGAATGTGGTTAAACAGCTTGGAACATGGGGGTTGAACAGGCTCTGGGCACACGTGCCACAGTGTGGTAAGCCAACATCAGCTCTGATGAGCTTCAGTTCTGCTGTCGCTGCCACTTCTGGATCCCTCTTTCAGGCACACACATTTCTTCTGATTTGAAGCTGTCACAAGTTTCCAGTCTGGATGTCAAATTTCCATTAAGATTGTATCTACCATTGTTGGGTACCCACCCATGTGCCATTCATTACCTGAGTGCTTTATTATATTTACTCATCAATTCTAAGACAAGCCTGTGAGATCGATGAGTATTCTCCCTATTTCCAAGTAAGGAAATTGTGCAGTTGTAGAATAGAATGAATTTCAGAACCTTGAGTTAAGTGCCTGGAAGATTAAGGCAATATGTAAAGTGCCTACTACTGTGCCAGGCTCAGACAGTCAGTAAGTGGATTACAGTTTTTCCTTTAAGCTCCGTTTGACTTTGTGATGATTTTTGTCTCCATTCTAGCACCTGATTGGAGAAGACTTTGGGAAGCATGTATATGATCTGTGAGCAGGGCTTGAAAAGATCTTTGGAACCCTAAGCATGAAAAGATCATGGTGCCCCCTCCTGTGAAACTCAGAATGGGACACTAAACTATAAAGTAAGAGTAAGCGAGTCCAGCACAGCTGTTTTTCCTTTAAGAGGACCACTTTAGTCTTTGTTATGAAATATCAAATATCAGTCTTTTTTTTTAAATTTTAAAATGTTTATTTACTTACAGAGAGAGAGAGACAGAGCACAAGCAGGGGAGGAGCAGAGAGAGAGGGAGGCACAGAATCTGAAGCAGACTCCAGGCTCTGAGCTGTCAGCACAGAGTGCAGTGTGGGACTCAAACCTGTGAACTGTGAGAATATGAACTGAACTGAAGTCAGATGCCCAACTGACTGAGCCATCCAAAATATCAGCCAGTCTTAAAAATGTTTACCCCTTCTCTCTCTTCCTCCGCCACCTTCTTCTTGTCTAGTACTAGTCCTTCAACATACATTATATAATTAATATTTACCACAGCGGTCCATTGTTTCCATTTTATAAACAAGGAAACTGGCGTTCAGAAACGTGAAATAAGGTTACAGCTCATGTCCTTTGGTTTCTAAAATCGACATTCTCCCTGCTTCAGGAAAAGGAGAACAAGAAAATACTGTTGTTTCACCTTGAAATCCTCCTTCCTCCTCTTTTTTCTGAGCCTGGGAAATAATGCTTATGCTTTTGGATGCAGGTTGGATGTCACCTCCCACACGGTCTCCCCAAGTTGGCTTCTTCCTCTCCTGTCTCCATAGAACATTGTTCAGACTTGAGCCCACACCTGTTTACTGTGACCTATACACTCACCTCTTGCTTAATCCTGCTCTTCCTTCCTTATCCCTTGCACTATGCCTGGGACACAGCCAGTGCCTAATATGTGTTTGTTTCATAAATAGTAGGTGACAATTTTACAGTTCAGGCTACAAGGACACCTGGAGTTCAGAGAGACTTTATGGAATAGGTAGGAAGTCACAGAGTCTCCCAGCATCTGGATAGGATTTAGACTGGCACAGCAGAGGCCTGGCTTGCTGGGCTGTGGGGGAAGGGGTGGGGTGCGGAACCACAGCAGAAGTGGCCGTTTGGAAAGGAGCGTTGCTAGCTGCTGCTGGGAAGTAATGTGAGTTAAATTTGGATGCCATGTTTATTATTTCAGCTCTTTGAAAACTGCCCCTAATGATATCTCTTTTCTTTTGTTTTTTCAAAATTAATTATCTTTTTGTAGCTATGGTAACTCATTTGAAGCTCTATTATGCATGTAATCTGTACACATTGAACTATGTGCTTCAGCGTTCTAAACATTTTCCTGCATAGTCAATAATTCTATATTTGTAATGTTCTCTTCCTTCTGGTGAAAATTGGCTATTCCCTTTAGATTTCTGAAGATGATTTTAAAAAGAATTAGGAATGACAGCTTTACTAATAAATTACCATAAATGGCCATCAATCTTTGTTCCTAACGTTCATGCCATTATTTGCTTATACTAACATATTTCTAAGCAGCTTTTACTTTGAGAAGCTTTGAACCCATGACACATAGCACCCTGGTTTCCCTGATCTCTCTGGCCTGAGGGCCCCTATCCATCACTGCTATGAGGTCCTGACCCTCCCGCCTCTTTCTCGGACTTCTGCAGTCCCGTGGGACACTCTGTGCCTTCTGCCTGACTCTGGTCCAGCCACCTACACCTCTGTGTTTATGTCTGCTCTTCCCCCTGCTTCTGCTCATCCTGTTGCGAACCTTCCTGGCCTGACCTTTCTGCCTGGTCTCAGATAGCTGTCTTTTATGTCCTCCTGTCTCTCTCAGAGAAGTTGAGCACCTTTACCCCAGCTCACTTAGGTAGACTAGGTTCCGTGTTTTCTTCTCTTTGGTCAGTGTGTTGTTTAACCTTGGAATCTTTTTCTTCATCTGGAAAGAGAGGCCTACATCCCTCTGCAACGAGTGGCTGGACTGGATGAAGAGATGTCCTGAACGCCTGGTACGTATGCGGCAAGAGTCTGTCTCCCCTCAGCCCTTGATATGATCAAACTACTTTAAAAACACTTGTTATTTATTCACTCAGTATTCATCGAGGGCCTGCTTTGCGGTAGGCACTGTTGTAAGTTTGGTGGGGGGGCGATAGCAGAGGCAAGAATAACGACATCTAGGGCAGAAAAGATGATCTAGCACTAAAGTTTCTTCTTCAGGTCCCTACTTCGTCTTGAAGGGAAGTGTTTGTTCACCTATAAAATACTGGTAGGTTGAGAATAATGTAACTGACACAAAAAACTTATATTAAGATCCTAAATCTCCTGAAGTCAGGTAAACAAGCTTTTTAAAGCTTTTACAGCCTTATGATTGTTGTTGTGTTTTCCAGGTATATAGCAGTTTCCTAAGTGAAGTCACAGGTTGTGTTGGCTGCAGCCTGAACTGGGTCTCTGTCTCGAAAAGGCTTGCAGTTTGTTCGTTGCTTTGGGTGAGGTAGATCTTCTGTAAGAAATCGGAACTGATTCCTGTCACCAGGACGGGTTTTACTTCCTGTTGATCCCGTGTTGTTTATACCCCAGTACCTTACACGGTGAATGTATTCAGGAAAGAAAGGTTTATGGATACAGGAAATGTTTATTTCTCTAGATCGGCTTTTACACTTCTCTTTTTGAGGCTTTATTAACAATTACATTTAATGTTTATCACCAGTAATAAACATCACCCTAGATAATGTTTGCTTCTCTTTTTCTTACATTTCTCTACTTTAAAAATGCAAAATTGTTTGAATTGTATTTATTTTAAAAATACTTCCAAGTTGCTTTAGTATTTACTAAATATTTATTTAGCTTCTGATACAGTTGACTCATACACTTTATTGATACATAAAAAGGTGTATAAATTACTATTTATTGATTTGCTTCTGGGTTTAATGTTGATAATTTCAAACCAGAAGGGGAAAGTTTTTTACACTTAATAGAGGCTTTCCTGTGAAAATTCATGCAGCTGTCATACAGACTTTCAGTCTCCTGGTTTCTCTTCTCTGCTCAGCTCTTTCTTCCTTCCCCTCCTGCCTCTCTTCTTGCATGTTATATAATAAGAAACCCAGAGAGGTAAAGTAATCTTTTTGAAACTACACAGCTTTTAAGTGGCAAAGTTTGGATCAGAATCAAAGTTAAAGCTCTTTGTAAGTAATATAGCCAAGCAATACTTGAGTTACTTTTTCTGTCTTGTGCAAATTAATTTTAACTGCATTAGGGTCTCTTCCTACTGTCTTTCAGTCCCTGTCACCTCACCAGCCCAACAAAATGTTACACTAGAAAATGTAAATATACTATGAGCGTACACAGATGTGTATAAATAGTGGGTGTGCTTTGTGATTGTGGTAAGGTTAGTTAAGCACAATGGAGGTGTGTGTGTACCAAAACAACAACAACAACAACAACAACAACAACAACAACAACAGCAACAACAAAAATACCACGAAAACATATTGGATACCCTGCCCTTAGCGACTTTTATGCTTCTGGAATGTCCTCAGATTCCAGACTGGGTAAGATGAAACAGACAAGAAAATACTCAAATTTCATTTCAGAATCTGCAGCAGCTGGAGTGAACGTCAAACAGATGGGCTTTTCCACCCTGATTATCCTAACTTCCTAAATTTAGAAATACATGCTTTAAAAAAATGTAAATTACCCGAGGGGGTGGTGTAGCACATGCCAGGCAGTGCTAACGAGTGCAAATAGATGTCATCTGCTGACTTAGATGAATCTCAGCTCCCACTTCTGGGTCTCTGTTATTTCACTCCCTTTAGATTTGTTTTATGTCACCGCTTTCAAGCCTCTTTTCACATATAGATTAATATTATTTTAAAATACTGAGATTTATATAATATCTTAAACCAAAATAGTGTTTAATCTGTCTTATTACTCAAAATTCCTTCAAACTGGTAGAAAAAAAATAAGAAAGAGATACTAGCTGCGAAGTCTCTTGTATCTTGCCTTTGCAACTAACTAGCTGGATGAATTTGGGTAAGACACTTCCTCTACCATAAAATGGGTAGACTAGACTCAATGGTCTCTATGTACCTTTGAGTTTTAAAGTTCTTTGTTTCTGTAAATTATCTAGAATTTATTTTGTGTAATGTGTCCCTAGAACCTAGCACAATGCTTGGCATATAAGTAGATGTTTAATAAACATTGACAAAAGAATCATATGATCTTATGTTTTCAATTTACATGATCGATTAGGCAAATTGTTTAGGAACTAAGTCTTTTATGACCACCCTGCCCCTATTAGAATATACTATTTTTCTCTGGTATCTTATAGTTAAGTTGAGATCAACAATGATCCAAGGACATAAAAAAGCAAAATCCAGACAAGTGAGGAAGTTTGTATATACATATCACCTCTCATTGGAGTATGAGTTGTATGGAGAATCACATTTTATATACCTGAATATGTTGGTAGAACCACCTTTATTCCCAAGTCACAGGAGCGAAAGCAGAAAATGATCTGTAAGTCCACACCAAAGGAAGTGGAATGATCAAGTTTGTAGAAGAAGCAAATCCACAAGCTTCATCTTTGGGGATAAGTAAGAGTTCAGGAAGTAAGGGGTTAATGTGACAGAGAGGGTTTGTGAGAGCTAGCTTTTGTGGGCAAAAAGAGTAGACTAGCAGAGTTACAGGGGCATAAAATAGTCTGGGAGCTGTGTAGAGTTCTGCATGACTGGAGGGTAGAGTTCAAGGGGAGAAGAGGCTAGCCTCTTGCTGGAAGGATAGGCAAGCACCAGAGATCTGGACTTTATCTTGTGAGCAGTGGGAAGCTGCCTAAGGGTTTTAAAGAGAAATAACTTGCTCATTGGCTCTTTTAAGCAATTTGGCTCTTTAAAAAAAATTTTTTTTTCAACGTTTATTTATTTTTGGGACAGAGAGAGACAGAGCATGAATGGGGGAGGGGCAGAGAGAGAGGGAGACACAGAATCGGAAACAGGCTCCAGGCTCTGAGCCATCAGCCCAGAGCCCGACGCGGGGCTCGAACTCACGGACCAAGAGATCATGACCTGGCTGAAGTCTGACGCTTAACCGACTGCGCCACCCAGGCGCCCCATCAATTTGGCTCTTTTAAGCAATTTGACTTTAGTAGCAGGAGGAGGATGGATTGGAAGTGGACCAGGAGGTAGGGGACAGGGAGATCACTTAAGAGGCTGTTGTGCTAGTTCAAGATCATGTGAGAATCGTCATAAATGTTGATAAATTAGGTCCAAGGAGAGAGACATATTCTCAATGAATCTTTTATTTGCTTTATCGAAAACCCCCATCCCAAAAGGTAAAGACTTGTAAAGAGGGTATTTTCTTCTCAGAATGAGGGAAATATAAAAAGGAAAAATAAACATTAAATTTGTGGTTGTTTTATTAATATATGGATAAATGTGAATAATTGAAAGGTGAATAGTGTTGTATTGAGATTGAAATCTAGCCATTTGTGTCTGTTTGCTAGTTCTGGTATTGATTATCTTGGAAATCTAGCTAACATGGTAAAAGAAGAAATTTCCATTTCACTTAAATGGTACTCATCTGAGCACAGACTAAACCAAGCTGCCTCTGGGGGAGGATATAAATTATGAATACATTTAATAAAGCATATAAAATCATGGTGTAGCACTTATTTGGGAATTTCATAAAGGTTTGAGAAATGTCGTAATTAATAATTCTAAGCATGGCAGACCTTTGCCGTTTCCCTTTTGGTGAATTTTCCTTGAGAGACTAACCCCTGATAGTTTGCCAGTTTCTCCATATTTCTCAGAGGTCTCCAGGAATCTCTGACAATCTCTTGGCCTCAAGGTTCTTTTCAGAGATTCTACTTATGTTGTGTCTTTCACTTCCTGGAAATGGATCCTCTCCCACCCTCCTGGAGTGGATGGCCGTACCACTGTCCTCTCTTCATTCCACCTGCTACCCTAGGGTCCCTCTGCAGCAGAAGCACATATAGTTAAGCAGAATGTGCTTAACTATAGCTTCCCACTCAGAAGATTTATAGTTTGAGCTTTTACATTTAGGTCTGCAGTACATTTTGAATTAATTTTTTTCTGTACATTTTAAATTACATTTTAAATTAATTTTGAATTAACTTATGTTGTGAGGTAAGGTAGATGTTTGTTTTTTCAAAATGCAAATATCTAGTTCCAATACTTTTTGTTTAAAAGATGTTCTTTTCCCCATTGAATTGCCTTTTATCTTTATTTCTTTCCCTCTATTTGTCTTTGATCTTCTTTTTCTAGCTTCTTTTGGTAGAAACTTAAGTCACTGATTTTGGACCTTTTTACACCCAACATAAGCAGGTACTGCTATACCTTTCCCTGTAAACACTGTTTTTCTTGCATCCTACATATTTTTATATGTTGTAGTTTTCATTAAATTTAGTTCAAAATGTTTTCTAATTTCCATTGCGATTTCTTCTTTGACCCAATAGATTTCTTAAAGGTGTCTTATTTAATTTCCAATCACTTGAGAGTTTTCCTAGATATATTTTTGTCATTCATTTCCAATTTAATTCCTTTTTGATCAGAGAACATTCTTCATATGCTGTCATTCTTTTTTTTTAAATGTTTATTTTGAGAGAGAGAGAGAGAGAGAGAGAGAGAGAGAGAGCGAGCAGGGAAGGGGCAGAGAGAGAGGGAGAGAAAGAACCCGAAGCAGGCTCCACACTGCCAGTGCAGAGACCCAATGAAGGGCTCGAACCCACTAACCGTGAGATTGTGACCTGAGCTGAAATCAAGGGTGGGATGCTTAACCAACTGAGTCACCCAGGTGCCCCTCTTGTCATTCTTTTAAAATTGATTGGAACTCATTTTAATGGAAAGCACATGCTGTCTCTGGGTGAGTGTACCATGTGCACTTAAAAATAATGTGTATTCTTCAGATATTGGAGGTCAAAGTGGTTGACAGTGTTATTCTGACTCTCTTTATTTCATTATTAATTTTTTTCCAGGGTTCCTATCAGTCGGTCAGAGTGGGTATTGAAATGTTCTGTGATTGTGGAATTAGTTGTTTCCCTTTGGTTCTGCCAATTTTTGGTTCATGTGCTTTGAAGGTCTGTTATTAGGCTCATACACATTTATGATTATTATGACTTTTTGGTGAATTAACTCTTTCATCATTATGAATTGTCCCTCTTTATCTTTGGGTGTACTCTTTGTCTTTAAGTTTGTTTATATGATATTAATATAACTCATACTTCTTATACTTACCATTTGTATGGTATATCTTTTCCCATTCATTTTTTTCAATCTGTGTCTTTATATTTAACATACATATTTTATAGGTAGCATATATTCACCTCTTGGTTTTTAATATAGTCTGTTAATTATCTGTTGACTTGTAAGCTATTCCTCTTTACATTATTATTTTTTGGTTATTGCTCTAGAGATTATAATGTACATCCTTAACTTGTCATGGTATATACCAATACAAACTTTGCAAACATAGAAGTACATTTATTGTAACTTCCACTGTCCTTTATGTGATTATTGTCATATGTCTTATATCTGCATGTATTATAAACCCAAAAGGCAGTTTATGTGTTAAATGGTTAATTTTAAATTAAGAGAGAAATATTTTATATTTACATAGATAATAACTATTTATGATGCCGTTCATTCATTCATGAAAATGTATGTTGTCCTCTGGCATCATTTGCCTTCAGCCTAAAGAAGTTTCTTTAGCAATTTTTACTGTGCAGGTCTGCTCATGACAAATTTTCTTACATTCCTTTACCTGAAAATATCTTTGTTTCTCTTTCACGCTACAAGAGTATTTTTGCTGAATATAGGATTTCTAGGCTGGAAGTTTTTTTTTTTTCTTTTGTTACTTTCAAGATACTGTTCAACTGGCTTCGGCTTCTGTGGCTTTGGATAAGAAGTTTGGGGTTATTGGAATCATTTTTCCTGTCTATGTAATGTTTATTTTTTCTCGGTCTGCTCTTAAGATTTTCTGTAGGTTTAAAAAACATTTGGCTGTGATTTTTCCTAGGTTACTTTTCTTTGAAGTTACCCTGTTTGGGTGTCGCTGAGTTTCTTAAATCTGTAAATTTATGTCGTTCACCAGATTTGGGGGTTTGTGGATATTTATTGTCAGTTTTCATTGCTCCATTTGTTTTTTCTTTCTGGAAGTACATTCGCAGTATGCTAACACTTTGAAATTGGCACACATATTCCTTAGAATCTGTTCATATTTAAAGCTTTTATTTCTCTCTTCAGTTTGGCTGATTTATATTATTCTTGCCTCAGGTTCACTGATTTTTCCCCTCTTCTTCACCCCCCCCCCCACTTTCCTGCCTTTAAGTTTACCTCATGAATTTAAAAAAAGATTTTTTTTTAACTTTTATTTATTTTTGAGACATAGAGAGACAGAGCATGAATGGGGGAGAGTCAGAGAGAGGGAGACACAGAATCTGAAACAGGCTCCGGGCTCTGAGCTGTCAGCACAGAGCCTGATGCAGGACTTGAACTCATGGACCGCGAGATCATGACCTGAGCCGAAGTCGGCCGCTTAACTGACTGGGCCACCCAGGCGCCCCCTAATGAATTTTTAAATTTCAGATTTTTTTTTACAATACTAAATTTTTTCTTTTGTTTTTTCTATTTTTTTAAACTGAGACTTCCTGTATTTTCATTTATTACAAGTGTATGTTCTTTTTTTGTTATTGGTGAGCATAGGTATTATAGCTAGCTTAAAATTTTTGCCTGATAATTCCAGGATTTGCTTTGTATTGAGGTTAATATCTGTTGATTGTCTTTTCCTTTGAGAATGGACCACGTTTTCTTAGCCTTTTTTGTGTGGAGAAATTTTAGGTTATATTTCTGGAATGTTATGTCATGGCGATTCTGTTTCTGTTATCTTGCTCTGAAGTATGTAAGCAGGTATTTACACTGGATAGACTCAAAGAGGAAGCTCTGTCATGCCTGTGGTGGTGGTGGCTCAGATCTTACTTCAGGCTGTCTCAGGCCTGCCCTGCACATGTGTGGTTCGGGTGTCAGCCAGAGAGTTGGACAGTATTTATGCAAAATTTAGGGGTCTTTGCTTCTCATTTTTTGCAGGGTTTCTCCCTCATTCCCTGGTAGCCTTTGTTGGTTTGGGCTCTGATTTCTTCTGCCAAAAAGCTGGTGAATTTTCTAGTGGCGTTTTAGTTTCCAGGTGCTGTGGCCACAGTGAGCGTGGCTCATATCACAGTTTAGATTAATTTTGGTCTGTCCCATGCATCTAGATGCTTTAAGTGTCTGCCAGAGGTTTGGGCAGAATTTCTACACAGAATTTGATGTTCACTTTCTCTGACTCTCTTCTTTCCAGGCTTTTCCCTCACCGTCTGGTGGCTCTGGTTTCCCTGAGCTACTTTCCCAGGTTCTTCTGATCATTAAGAGGTTGAGTTGTTTTAAAATGGGAGTTTAGCTGTTTAGCACCATGACTGTGGCTGTTCTTAGGGCAAAGCTGCAGACTTGCACCCCGTTCCATGCTGGTCACTTCTTCCAAGTTTAGACTTCCCTTCCAAGCATGTTGGCTTCTCTTCACTTACCAGAGCCGTCAGGTGGTGGTTTTTTATATTGTCCAGAGTGTTAGTTGTTATTTGTGGGAATTTTAGTTCATTAGAAGCTTACTCTTCCATGACAGGGGTAGATCTTGCAATGATTTTTCCCCAAGTATCTTTATCTCAGTAACTTCTAAGAAGGGAGGTTAGGTTGAATGACCTTTTAGCTCACTTTTAACCAGTACGATCCCTTGAGTTTAAAATTATTTTTAAGGTAACTAGATGGCCTGTTTTTGGATTCTGTGCTTGAGTATTGAGTTATTAACAAAAGTGACTTGGTGTTTGCTAACCTAGGAATGGCTCCCATCCTTCTGCCAAAAAGCTGGTGAGTTTTTCTATTGGAGTTTTAGTTTCCAGGTGCTATGGCCACAGTGAGCGTGTTTCCTGTTGTATTATCTTATTTATTCCCTGTAAACAAGGCTGCTGGGGAATCCCAGTTGAATCTCTGTGACCTCGTGCCGGAAGAAGCCCTCCCTATTCTTGGGTACACTTTATGCACTGTGCAGGGGTTGCCCCTGGCTCTGAGTCTAGCTGGCTCTGAAATAGGAGTCTGAAGGAAGGGAGAACAAGCAGATGCCACACAGAACCTGAGAGGGTGGCCTGTAGGATGACTCTTCTTCTCAAAGCTTTTTCTGTTTCCCCTTCATCTCTCATCCCTCCATCATACCCTTCCCCTGCTTTGCTCATCACTCTTCTCCCTCCTCTCCCCATTCTGCTTATTAATTATTAAATTAACATCCAAAATCATGACGAAATAGTGTCTTCATGTTTCCTTACCAGTAATATATTATTTTACTGTTTAAATTGTTTAATTTGAAATCTAGGTATTGTATATTTCTAGGCAGATGTCTCTTGTAGTACCTTGCCTTCCTAAGTTTGTGGGGTAGCTGACAGTAGTGTGATAGAACAGTAAAGAGTGAAGCAAGTAAGTCTATGAAGCCTCCCAATTATTTGGGAATGGAAATACCTGGAGAAGCTAGGAGTATAGGCAAGATAATTTTTTATCTATTAATTTCTGTTGGTTCTTTGTTTAAAGTCCTCATTTATTATATATTTTTGGTAGTTATATGGATGTTTCAAGGAGTGTTATGGAAGAAGTGTTGGGTGGGGAAAAAGCTTGGGTAGTAGAATCTCAAATATTTTACTCAGACTGTAGGTTGGCCTCTAAAATGTACAGTCAGGGAGACTGAACACAAGTAGATTGAGGAATCTATACTCTTCATGCTCAGCTGGGCATGTTTATTTGTAAAAGACGTTAAGCCCTAATTCAGGAAAACTTCAGAGACTTATTTAGAATGACTAAGAGTGTACAAAAAGTGGTCTGTCAGGGAAAGAATGTGCACTATTAGCATTTGGCTCTGCTGACCACTTCCACTTTCTGGAAACTTCTTTTTATTTCTCTGTTTCTTTCTCCTTCTCTGATGGCTTTTTCAGTTTCTATGCAGGATCTTTTGACACCCAGATTTAGATTGTGTCCTGTAGGCATGTTCATGGTAAAGGGAGGAGTAAAGGAAGAGGAATAGACTCCTTCCTAAAAAGATTCCACAGTGGACTTTATTATTTGGTTTAGATGCTTAGGAATTCATGAAGTGCAATTCATGACATTCTAAAGTCAATTGAAATGGACTTTGAATTATCTGTTGCTATATTTGTATTGACTTTCATTTCAGATTACAGTTGTGACTCCTCTTTTTTCTTTTGTGGAGAAACCTGAAATGATCTTTTTTAAAAAATTTATTTAATTTGAAGTTAGTTAACATATAGTATAGTATTGCTTTCAGGAGTAGAACCCAGTGATTCATCACTTATATACAACACCTAGTGCTCATCCCAGCAAGTTCCCTCCTTAATGCCTATCACCCGTTTAACCCATCACACCACCCTCCAGCAACCCTCAGTTTGTTCTCTGTATTTAAGGGTCTCTTAAGATTTGCCTCCTTTTCTGTTTTTATCATATTTTTTCCTTCCCTTCCCCTGTTTTGTGTCTTAAATTCCACATATGAGTGAAGTCATATGATGTCTTTCTCTGACTATTTCGCTTAGCATAATACACTGTACTTCTACCCACGTTGCAAATGGCAAGATTTCATTCTTTTTGATGGTTGAGTAATATTCCATTATATATAGTGTGTGTGTGTGTGTGTGTGTGTGTGTGTGTGTGTGT
Source organism: Prionailurus viverrinus (assembly GCF_022837055.1). NCBI lineage: Eukaryota > Metazoa > Chordata > Mammalia > Carnivora > Felidae > Prionailurus > Prionailurus viverrinus. Next base: position 94,500,166 of record NC_062569.1, read on the forward strand.
GCATGCACGGTGTATATATTTATCTAGTCTTCAGCCAAAGGACATTTGGGCTCTTTTCATAATTTGGTTATTATTGATAGCACTACTGTAAACGTTGGGGTGCATGCACCCCTTCAAATCAGCATTTTTGTAACCTTTGGATAAATACCTAGTAGTGCAATTGCTGGGTCGTAGGGTAGTTCTACTTTTAATTTTTTGAGGAAACTTGAGACACAGCATGGAGAGGTTCTACTCCAGAGGAAGGGCGTGGGTCCATGTGATGCTGGTCCAAAATCATCTTGAGTAGGTTTCATCCTGCCTTTTTTAGTTAGTGATTTTATTTTGTTTTCTTTCTTTTTTTTTAAACCAAGGAATGTATATTCTTCTGGATGGAAGGTTGTCAAGATGTCAGCCCACATTGATGCATGTATAATGTTGGTCAACTTAACCTTTCATGATTCTCGGCTTCCTTACCCATATAATAAGTTAAATAGAGTAGATAAGCTTGAAGGTCACTTTCACTTTTGATTCAGTGATTATGCAGACATTAGGGAACTTTGATAAGGCTATTTTAGTAGAGGATTTTAAAGTTAAGCATATCTTTTCTGAGGGAAGAAGGAGGCAGTAATGGATGTGGATTCCATATTTGGGCAGTTTGACCAGAAAAAGGACAGAAATAGGACAGTAGTTAGAGGACAGAGCAGGATCAAGAGAAAAATTTCAAAATAATGAAAGGTCTTTGCTGTTTTGAAAGCATAAGGGAAGGAGCCAAAGAAAAGGGAGCAGTTGAAATATGAAGTGGTGGGATGATGGCTCAGATGAGGTCCTGATGGAGGTGGAAGATGCTCTAAGGCAGGGAAGGAGTTATCCTGCCTCCTGTGGATGGGAGAGGAAGGTGAAAGGGCAGGTAAAATACAGACGCTCTGGTTGACAGTGAGAGAATTCCTTCACTTTCTTCTAGGTGCAGGTGAAAAGTGAGGTGTTTGTCAAGAGTTAGAAGGTTAGGATAGGAGAAGGAACTCAAGAAAGGTGAACCTTTAGAAGACTGGCTGTTAACTCAGTGAGAGATGAAGAATGGGAATACCAGTTTGAGGTTGGATGGTGAATACAACAGCCAACCTTATTTGTTAGTTTTGTTTTATATTTTTAGACTTATGATTTTTGCTCCCTGGTAACTCTGGCTGTCAGTTGGTCATTGGTACTGTAGACATCTACAGTACTGTAGATTGCTTTGTTCTCACCTTTTTTTGAACCCGAGACCCTATTTCTCAAGAAGCTCCTATTGAATTAAGTTTTAAAAGGCATTTTGTCATTTGGGGGCAATAAAAGATGATGTGATTAAGATAAAATTAGTCTTAAATGGATATTCTATTATTAAGTATTGTTATAAATTTTATATTTAACATATGATTTAATGCAGCATTATGAATGAAAAGACATTTGACTTTTCCATTTAACAAGTGGTGTACAGTGTGATTAGAAAAATTGAATATTTTCAAAAATTTTTTTCTCAGTCACTTCTTATGGGGATTTGTCAAGAAGCTCATATTTTGTACTGCTTTTTCCTTGTAGCCCTGAGAAAATGAAGGAACCCATTGTAGCTGCTATTTCAACCATAGATGGCACATGAAGAGGGTTGGAGATGGAATTAACTCTAAGATTACTGTGTTCCATGTGATTCAAGAGGGCATGTATTGAGCAGTTTTAAGATTACAGATTGTGATTGTTCTTCTACAAAATATTTTTGTCTATGTGATTATATATAAACTAGTTATTGAGTATTACATTTTTGAAAGTATTTCTTTTAAAATACTCTATAAGAGTATTGGCTTACTTTTAAAAATACTTATTTTAAACATTACTGTCTTGGAATAGATTATATATTCTCATGGATCAAATTTCAAAAAAATGTAAAATAATACTCCTTGAAAAGTTTCTCTTGTCTCCAGTCCTCCAAGTTTCCCCTCCACAGGTAACCAGTGTTGTTAGTTTTTTAAAAAAAGTATCATTCTGGAGTTATTTTAAGCATGGACAATCAAATACATTTATAACTCACCCCATTTTCCTACACAAGCAGTAGCACACTTTACTGTATGCTTTCTTATTCTTTTATGTCTGTGTAACATCTCATTGTATTGACGTGCCATAACTTGTTCCCCCACTGGTGGATACTTAGGTGGTTTCCAGTATTTTATACGATTTTAAACAATGCTAAAATGAGTAAATTTATGCATATATCATTTGCATGTATAACAAGGTTGCTTAATTTAGTTTAAATTAGTCACATAAAATAAAACCCCACTGTCAGATTTTAAGATGATGTCCTTTTGGGAATGAATATAGTAAAGTGCATATTGAAATTTAAGGTTGTGTCAAGACATCAAAAATAAATAATAACCTTAGTTTATCACTCAGTGGTTGCAAGTCTGGTATTCTGTCTTATTTTTAAAAATGTATTTTGAGGTTTTCTTCTAAAATACACTAATAGATAAAAATTTTCAAATTGCTATTCATAAGTACTTTTCTGGCAAATAACACATAATGGAGGCAATCTTATTCCCTGTAAAAGAAAAGCCAGTTGTGATGTTATATTTTCCATATTTTCCCTTTTTTTCCCATTGGATTTTAAAGTATTGGAGACTTTTTTTTTTGTAAGATGTAAGAAATTTGATCAGGTGATGCAATATCCAGAGCTGGTAAAAATCGTCATTAGTTAAAGTTGTAGGATTTAATGTTTGTGTTCTTTATTTATATTTCAATATCTCAATATTCCATATTTCAATAACTCTTATATTCTGTTTTTAACCAGTGGTCCTTTACAGATACAAAGTAAATGACATATGACTAAACATAAAGGAGTTTAAAACCTAAGACTACCAAATCCACCAGGCTGTTGCCTGTGATCACCTGAATAGAAAACAACTGACAGGATCACAAGCTGACTAATTTTACATTACTAACTGTTGTACATGCTCCTTGGATATATAGACAGAAGTTCTCAAAATGTGCTGTTTTACTTTTTATTTTTTAAACGTTTTATTTATTTTGAGAGCAAGAGAGAGGAGGGGCGGAGAGGGAGAGACAGAATCCCAAGCAAGCTTTGTGCTGTCAGCACAAGCCCGATGCAGGGCTCTGACTCAGGAAGAACTGTGAGATCATGACCTGAGTCAAAACCAAGAGTCAGACGCTTAACTGACTGAACCACCCGGGTGCCCCTCAAAATGTTCTATTTTAAAAGTTAAGACAATTGAATAATTATTTAATATATTGATTTAAAAAGTGATGTAGAGATAGATGCTATCATGATCTCATTGAACTTGAAAGGTTTGTACATAGTAGTTAACAAACACTGATATTGGGGAAAGTTAAGGAGAAAAAAAGGATATTGGAGGCTGTAATCAGTGTATTCTATATCTGCATTTGGAAAAGCAATTGTTACTTATTAGAAACTCTCTGGAAGCTCTTTGCATTTATTTGTCATGTACAGTACTTTATATTAAATGCTTTGCACAGTGCCATGGGAATCCCACCACAGTAAATTATAATTTAATTATTTCTGAAAATCCTTACAGCACCCACATTCAAAGGTAGCTCTCCAGGGTCAGTGGGAGAGAGGAAGGAAGATAAGCTTTGTATCTGTTCTCTAAGCTGTTAACTTAGTGGCATCCCCAGACTGAGACATTGCCTGGTGTCGTTATCAGAATATGTACTTCTGGGTACCACCCCAGGTGTACTGTCTGAGAGTCAGGAATTATTTATAATGAATGACAGAGAAGCCATTTGGGAATTGGTAAGGACACAGGGAACAGGGGGGCAGAAACATTGGGTAAATAGTTTGAAGGAAGTGGCCAAATCATAGGCTTTGCTACCAGATTGTTCCTTGTAAAAATCCCACCATTAATCTAGTGCCAGATCTGTGTTTTCTGTTGTCCTTGAAATGCTAACCTACACCTGACCCAGAACTGCGGAATTTCAGATTAGAGAGATACTTTAATCTTTCCTAAGAAGCTGAGCTTGCTTCAAGCTTTATTAACTTAGTTCATGATTATCTAAAATAGTCTTAGTCCTGTTTACTAGGTAATTCTGCCTATGTTAGTCTTGAAATAGTGAAGCCAAATGTCATTTGGGATCCAGGCACATATTGCCAGTTGCCAGCAAGGTAACTACTTGGACATTCCTAGACAGCTCAAACCAAGTAGGCCTGTACTCATCATCTTGCCCCAGACCTGATCCTCTCTCTTTCATTCTTTCAATGTACTAGGCACTGAGTATCCCAAAGTGAATAAAACAAGGTATGTTCCCCATCTTTAGACTTTAGTGCAGTGGGGATTTAATGAAGGTTTGACACTTTGAAAAGATCATCTCTGTGTGTAGAATGAATTCAAGTGAATTAAGGATGGTGGCAGGGAGATTGATGAAGAGGCTGTTGGAGAAATCAAGTACAGTGCTGGTGAATAGGGAGGGAGTGGTGGATGAATGGAACAGATTTTGGAATTAGAATCAGTGGCACTGGTGATTGATAGATTAAATGTGGGGGGCTTGGGGGAGCAGATGTCAAAGGTGATTCCCAGGTTTCTGGCTCAAGCACCAGCATTAGTTGGAGATGATAGAACTGGACACTGGGGAACAGGTCTGGGGCAGAGGGGCAAGAGTTCATGTTTGAACTGTCTTTAGGAAAGTCAGGTATCCCTTGTACATTTCCTTTTGTCAGTGTCCTCTTCACCCTGGCCATCATCTGACATGTCTCATCATGACTTGTCTCACTCTTTTTTTTCCTAATTTCTTTCAGTCCTTCAAGCTGCTTTGTTATTTCATACATCTTTTCTTTGCATTGCCTTCAGTGTGGTTTGCTTTCCTTCCATCCCCTTTCCCACGTCATTCTCTTCCTGTTTACCTAGCCTCTGAAGCCCTGCTCAGGTGTCACTGTTCGTGTGAATCATTTGTGTGTCATCTCCAGATGAAATCACTGTCTTCTCTGTTCTATTTCTCTGCCCCATGCTCATTCCCGTAATTTGCACATAGAGCCCTGAACTTGAATCATGTGCCTACTTCTCTGTCTTAGACTTAACAGGTTATGAACTCCTTGGGGGTTGGGCCTACTATATCTTTTGTCTTTGTATTCTAAACATAATCGTTGGCCTGTGGTGGGCTTCAGTCATTGTTTACTGAAGTAAATGGAGCCAAAGTTGGTAGCAAGTGTTGCGAGGCTTTGGTAATTAATAGAAATTCAAAGTGTTTGAAATGTATATATTGGGTTCTGTGTTGCTCTCAGAGCCAGTCCAATTCTAGACAGTGCTTGGGTTATAAACACAGATTGATGTGAGTATAATTGCTCTACTTCAGGTATATTTTGACCAATTTGGTATCAGGTAGCTTGAAGGACAGCCTTTAGGAGTGCATAAAGGTTTGCAGTTTGGCACGATTAAAAAATACCAGCTTTATTGAGATATAATTTACATACCATAAAATCTACCCATTTAAAGTGTGTAATTTGATGGTTTTCAGTATACAGATTTGTATATCCTTCACTATAATCTAACTTTTGAATGTTTTTATCCCTCTAGAAAGAAAACTTGTACCCATTTGGTCACTCTCCAGTCTCTCCCATCCCTTCAGAATGTTGGCAACCTCTATAGAGTTTCCTGTTCTGGACATCTCTTATCAATGGAATCATATAATATGTAGTCTTTTGTGACTGGCTTCTTTCACTTAGCATGTTTCTGAAATTCATCCATGTTTTAGCATGTTTTTTATCATTGAATAATATTACATGCATGGATGTACAAATTCTGTTTATCCATTTGTCAGTTGATGGACCTTTGGATTTTCTATTTTTTGGCTGTCACGAATACTGCTATGAACATTTATGTACAAGTTTCTGAGTGGATGTGTTTTAATTTTTCTTGGATATATACCTAGGAATGGAATTGCTGGATCTTGTAGTCCTCTGTTTAACTGCCAAACTATTTTCCAAAGTGGCCACACCATTTCTCTACGTTCTCCCCAGCTCTTGTTATTGTCTTTTTATTTTGCCATTTTAGCGGGTTTGAAGTGATATCTCATTGTAGATTTGCATTTTCCTAATAACTAATAATGGTAAATATCATTTCATATGTTTATTGGCCATTCATATATTTTCTTAGGAGAAATGTCTTATTCATAAACCCTTTGTCCATTAAAAAGTTTTTTTAAGTTTATTTATTTTGAGAGAGAGATAGTATGAATGGGGAAGGGGCAGAGAGAGAGGAAGAGAGAATCCCAAGCACTGTAGCACAGAGCCCAATGAAGTGCTCGAACTCACAAAATTGTGACATTGTGACTTGAGCCAAAACTGAGTCTCATGCTTAACCAGCTGAGCCACCCAGGCACCCTGCCCTTTATCCATTTTTAATTGGGTTGTCTTTTTATTATTAAAATTAAAGATTTGTACCTCGCATCAGACATATGATTTACAATTTTCTCTCATTCTGTTGGTTGTCTTTTCACTTTCTTGATGGTATCATTTGAAGCACAAAGGTTTTAATTTTGACCCAGTTTAATTTATCAGTTTTTTTCTCTTGTTGTTTGTGCTTTTGGTATCATGTTTAAAAAATCATTGATTAACTCTGGTGCAATTTCTTGAGCCTGTCTTTTTCCCCTGAATTTTTTAAAGTTCAATCGTAACTTGTTTGGGAGCCTGTGGACTTGTTATAGCCCCCAGGATCAGACTCACAACACCCTATCCATAGGTCAAATAGGCCAAAACTGATGTGTGCTTGGAAATGGGGATGAGGATGGTGGCTATTTGTCCTGCCAATCTTGGAAAGGTATTTGCTAGAATCTGTTAATCTGGTGAGTAAAGGCTTTTCGAATGTACAAACAGGTTTTGTGCTTTTTTACTTAATGTTCAGGGAACACCATTTAAATTAACTATGCCCTGGAATCTCAGACTATGGTTTTAACTTGTATGGAATAAGCACTTTACAAAAGGGTAGTATTTGGGTGAAGTTTACCAGTGGGTTGATGATTTGAGACCTGTAATATACAGACTTAGATCTGCTGTGTGCAGTTTTCAAAATGCTAACTGTGGTAGTCTTTCTTACTTATTTCACATTTTGGAATATAGGTTGTTTGTGATTGTTTTTGGTACATTTCCCTGCTCTTCCTCTGAGTGCCAGTTTAAGGAATTGCTAATTGTCCTTTCTTGCTGGAAAGTACTGATTTCCATTTGAATATAACAGTCTTTTGGCTAAAACTTTCCTATGGTTGATTTGAGCAAATACAAGAAGCCTTCTGTTTGTGGACTGAATGTTCAGCCAGCCGTGACGTAGTCACTATTATCAATGAAGCTTATTCATCAGTCTCCATGCTGGTGCATTGTACAGGGCTTGCAGAGGATCCTGGACATTTTGAATGGAGAGCTTCTCCTTTGCTTACCTCCATACACTGTTGGTATTAAGTGATTCTGTTTTCTGTCTTTTCCAGACCTTGTGGATAATTAGATCTTTTTGTTTTCTGTTGATTCCCAAAAGTGTCTTGCAGATGGGTAAGCACCGATTGAGAATTTGTTCATTTCTGATAACAAGATGGCAATTAATGCTGTTTGGAGATAGTTTTATGTTCTCTTATATGTGAACATTTGTCTTATATCCAATGCCACTTTACAAAGACACGGGCAACATTATGTTTTATAAACTAAAATGAAGTGGCAGCTGATGATCGTAGATTAAAAGCTTATTACTCTTTAGGTAAATTAAACTGTTTAATCTTGTATACTTGTTGAATAATTAGATTAAATTCACAGGTTAATTGCTGAATTTCACTTGTATAGATACAGCTGTAAAGATACACAAGGGGCTCTTTGTCCTAGTTCATGACCAGAATGAAGTAGAAGTTGATATAAAGCTAAGTCTATTGTATCCTTTGGTAAAATCATGTGCCCTGAAATATAGCAGGCACTTATTATAGAGCCTGATAAAACACAATCGGACCACCATAACATGGAGACTGGGCCTGTCCCACAACAAGAGGACGACAGTGTTATGATAAGTGGTAATCCCCGCGTGTGTTAATTGTGGCAAAAGAGGGGTATAAATACCCATGATAGAACAGTATTTGATTTGTTTCTGACTGCATCTAACCACAGGCTTACTTTTTTCCCAATATTCCATGAAAAATGGTATATGCTTGCGCCACACTCCCTTCCACTGTTGCTTTCTCTCAAGAGTCACTGAGTTTCATGGGGTGCCTGGGTGGCCCAGTCGGTTAAGCATCCGACTTCAGCCAGGTCACGATCTCGCGGTCCGGGAGTTCGAGCCCCGCGTCAGGCTCTGGGCTGATGGCTCAGAGCCTGGAGCCTGTTTCCGATTCTGTGTCTCCCTCTTTCTCTGCCCCTCCCCCGTTCATGCTCTCTCTCTCTCTCTGTCCCCAAAAAATAAATAAACGTTGAAAAAAAAATTAAAAAAAAAATAAAAAAAAAAAAAAAAAAAAAAGAGTCACTGAGTTTCAGGGACTCACTAAATCTGTGAGAGGGAGAAGCTATTCTAGGAGAAGCTTATCTCTGGGTCTCTGAAGACTGGGAGCTCCAGAGGCTCTGGCTGACTCAACAGTTTTCATTTGAGGGACTCACATTTTCCCTAGTGACATTTCACGGCATATTAATTTCTTCCAGGCAAGAAACCTCCTTCCCTGCCGGCAGCACCACACACACTTGTCTTACACCGCCTCCCCCCACCTCCCTTTAGAGATTCCCTGAACCCATAGGATTCTCTGGATTGAAGATGAGTCTTGGTTTGATACTTACTGAGTTAAGTACCTCAGGTCAGCTGTGGTCCAGAACTAACTAGGGGGTTTCAGGAGACCCTAGAGTTGTCCTGGGGTCAGTAGTGAAAGAACTGTTTGTATTTTTTTATCTCTCTATTCTCTTTTTATCTCTCGTGTCGAAAATACTGCTTTCTACATGGAGTGTGCAAAACAAATGTGTTGGCTATACCTCTTTCCTTGTTCTCTCTCTCTGTGTGTGTGTGTGTGTGTGTGTGTGTGTGTGTGTGTGTTATTAAGGCCCAATATCATTCTAGAATTTCACATTTCACCCCCAGATACCTCCAGTTTCTCAGCAGCACACACCTCATACTTGTATTTAGTGAACTTTAACATTTTCATTCTAGAATTTCCCATTTCATCCTGATCTCTCTCCTTTCAGTAACCCACTCATCCTTGTTCCTACTGCTCTCCCTCGTGTATAATCAGAGCACCTATTGAATTAAATGAACAACTGTCTAATTGTAGATTTTGATACCTATTGGTAAGCGAGGAATACTATACATTCCTACCTTTGAAACATTTCTCTAAGCCATTCTTTCTTGCCTGTTTTCCTTGATATAATGCAGCTTCTCTTTACTTCCCACCTAGTTTATTCCAGTATGTTCATAACTGGTATCTGCCCCTCCTTCTGTTCTGTCTCCCTTCAAATCTATCTACCATACTGCTGCCAGAATGACTTGAATGAAGATACAAATACAGCCTTCTCTGGGTAATAAAAATGTTCAGTGGTTCCCTCTTGTGTTTTAGGTAAAAAGCCCAAAGCCTAAACATTAAAGTCATGCAAGTCTCTTGCAATTTCTTTGTAGCTTAACTTCCTGCACTTATACTGTTTATTACTATGCCTCAAAGTTTATGCTCCAAACATGCCATCCACTTTTCTGACCCCCAAGCTTTTTCAGATGCTCTTCCTTCACCTAGAATGCATTTCCCTTCTCACTGTCTCTGGTTAACCCCCACTTATCCCTTATAGCTTAAAGGTTATCTCCTCTCTGGAGCCACTGTTAAATCTCACAAATTTTTCTCCTCATCTGTGCTCATATCATATGTGTAGGACAGCATGTAGTGCTAGCAGTATGTCACTTTATTGCATTACTTCTCAAACTATTTGTGGGCTGACATTTTGTAAAAAGTGTAATAAAAATGAAATACTAGAAAAATGAAATGTAAAAAAGACATACAAAATAGAAGCCTCATTTATAAATGACTAGATTCAACTGACCTAAAATTACTGGTAAATTGCTATAAAGGTTTTATAGCAGCACTTTCAACAATAGCCAAATTATGGAAAGAGCCTAAATGTCCATCAATGGACGAATGGATAAAGAAGATGTGGTTTATATACACAATGGAATACTACTTGGCAATGAGAAAGAATGAAATCTGACCATTTGTAGCAACATGGATGGAAGTGGAGAGTGTTATGCTAAGTGAAATAAGTCAAGCAGAGAAAGATACCATATGTTTTCACTCATATGTGGATCCTGAGAAACTCAACAGAAGATGGCAGGGGTGGGAGAGGTGAAGGGGGTGAAAAAAGTTACAGAGAGGGAAGGAGGCAAACCATAAGAGACTCTTAAATGCTGAGAACAAACTGAGAGGGTTGATAGGGGGTGGGGGAGAGAGGAAAGTGGGTGATGGGCATTGAGGAGGGCACCTGTTGGGATGAGCACTGGGTGTTGTATGGAAACCAATTTGACAATAATTATATTAAAAAAATAAAAAAAAATGAGGATTTTAAATCTGCCCCCCCCAAAAACAATAGCCAAATTATGGAAAGAACTCAAATGTCCATCCATGTTGTATGCAAATGGCAAATCACTAAATTCTACTCCTGAAACCAATACTACACTGTATTGAATTTAAATTAAAAAAAATTGCTATAAAGTTTTCTAAATGTTTACTCTCCATTTCTGAACTTGCTATTTTCTTGTAGACCGACAACAAACAATTCAGGGGTTGGCATGTGTCCACAGGCCACATTTTGAATAGCATTGCTTTATAACATATATCAAACTGTTGTATAGTTTTTGCATGTATGACATTTACTTGTCTCACTAGACAGGGACTGTGTCTTATTTATCTTAATTTTCTTGTATTTTCCTTTGTATGCCTTCTTATCCTTTGTCTCCTAACCTCCCCACCTTATAACCTTTAAGATTATAAGGTTTTAAAATTAGTGTGCATGGCACAGAGTTAATCAGTAAATTTTGCTCAATAAATTAAGTGTAGCATTGATCTCTTTACCTTGTAATGACAACTGGCTTGCATTTTGGTTTGCAGAGTAACGGGTAGAGCTTTATATTAGTTTATGCGGGTATTGCTTTGAACTTCATGATGTCATAGAGAAGTTCTGCTGAGGAAAAGGCTTGCAGACTCTCAGGTATATGCAGTTGTGTCTCTACACAGTCTCTAGGAAATCTTGTGCGCAAAACATCCCTGTAGTCTCAGCATAAGTGATAAAATACTGTCTGCAATAGGGGAGGAGTTAACTAGTAACACCACTGAAGCAGCCTGTTAGCAAATAGTTGCTTTGAGGAGAATGTTTATGGCCAGTTAAAAATGAAATGCTTCTAATTTTTCTGGTTTTACTGACATACCACATGCAGATGCCCTTGTCTTCCAGGTCTCCCCTCTCTGAGGAGATCCAGCCCTCACATCCCTCCCTTGATTCTTGTTCACAGTGCTTTAGTCAAGTTGTCTTTAGAATCTACATTTTAAAAGATGCTTCTTTTTTTTATTTTTGAGAGAGAGAGAACACAAGTGGGAGAGGGGCAGAAAGAGGGAGGGAGGGAGGGAGGGGGGGAGAGAGAGAGAGAGAGAGAGAGAGAGAGAGAGAGAATATGAATGTGCGTTGTCAGCACAGAGCCCAGTGTGGGGCTTGACTCATGAACCGTGAGATCATGACCTGAGCCAAAGTTAAGAGTTGGATGCTTAACCAACTGAGCCACCCAGGTACCCCTAGAATCTGCATTTTTGAAGTTGTATTCATCTAGCTTCAGAAGCCTGGAACTCCCCTCCCCACCTGCTGTGGTAGAAAGCACTGGAAACCTGAGTTCCAGCCTAGGCTTTGCTCTTGACCGCATGACGCTGGACAAGTCATACACCTTTTGTAACTTGGGTCCTCATTCGAAAATCCAGATTAGATTATTTCTAGGGTTTTTTTTTTTTTTGTAACTCTTCCCTTTGGTCCTTGTGGGGGTTGATGTTTGCTTGCTTTGCTTTTGGTCTTTTAACTCTGAGTGGTGGTCTTCATATACTACCCTATACATCCTGTGCCAGCAGTTGCCTTATTTTATTGACATTCTCTTTGCTTTTTCCTCCCACGTCCCCTAGAATACTGTAGCTTCCTCAAAGACATCCTATTTGTCTTTGTATTAGCTGATCTTGGCCCAGTGTCTCAATTCATGCCCTATTAATGTTGGTGGGTGACATGTTAAGCTGAACTCTGTTCTTTGTTTTTGCTTCAGAGCTTTGTGCAGCAACCTGCTTGCCAGGTGTGAACCCTTGCATTGGTTGTATATTTGATACCTAATTAATATATTACAGAACTGTTTCAAGTTGTGGAAGTCCTAAACCCATTAGAGTAATGCAGATTAGTCACATGCATGTGTAAAACATGAGAGTTGTGGTTATTCATTCATTGTTTTCCTCGGGAAGTTCTCATTGATTATTAGCTTGATGAAGGATCTGACTTGGTATTCCTCTGTCTGGGCCTTCTTGGCCTCTGGCAGCGGGGAGAAAGATGTGAATTCTCTGCCCACATTCTGTCCAGCCCAGCAAGGCAGCCTGCCAAGAGTCTTAAGTCACATGCCCAGCAAGTTGCTGCTACATTTTTTCTTCCTTGTCTTTTTCAAGGCTCTTGTTGTTGGGATCTCTGCCTGGTGTCCTTGGATTGTAGCTTTTTTGGTTCTCCCCACTACAGACATTGTTTAGTAGCAGTTGCAATCTTTACTGGGGCTGTATTACCTCTGCTGAGTAGGCCAAGTATATTTTATGACACCATGCTACCGGGCAGGACTTGCAGAAGTGGGGGCAGTGGTCTTGTAGTCTTTGCTTGGAGCCATAACTTCTACATTAAGCTCACATTCCTTAGTATCCATAGTCTGCCTCAGAATGTCCCCAGGCTAGGGTGTGCGTGGTGTGGGCACAGTGTGAGAGGCAGCTCGTCCTCACCCATTTGCTGAAGGAGGGAAGTCCTCACCGCCTGGAATGAAATATGAAATATGAAATGTGCCCCCCCCCCCCCACTTAGCTTTTCTAGTCAGGCATTCCATCGTGCATTCTGTTTGCAGAGCTGAGCTTCGAGCCTCTGTGATAGCTTTCATGTACCAGTGTGCAGGCACCATTAGGGAGGTTGGTACTTTGAATTGTATTTGTAATGGTGGTGGTGGATTAAAACTGAGCCACTTACACGTTTTCCTAGTCCATGTGATTGCGAGATGGTTTGCAAGGGTTAGAAGTTTAGTGGCTGGATGTCTCGTGGAACGAAACTAATTAATGCATAAGTTTATTGAACTGCTAACCCTAGCATTCCCTAACACGGTGTTCTAAGTAATAGCCATGGTCTTACAATGACCCCCATTACCCAGAGTCACCCATCCAATTGAGACATGTGGAGAAAAGACAAAATTGTGAGACTGGAGGAGAACTTAGAACATTTTCTCCTTTTTCAGTTTTTGGATTTCTTTTCTTTCTGTTGAATCCTTCTGTTCTCTCTCAACGGGAGGAGCACTATTAAGTTGGCATAAAACCTGTATTCCAATATTGACCCCTCCACTTTTGAGCTGTGTAACCTTGTGAAAGTTTATTACCCTCTCTTCTCTGTAAAAACAAGATACTGCCTCTGCTTAACTTACATAGCAACTTTAAACATTGAGTATCATGTGAAAGTGTACACTCGGCATGGTATACTACTGACCTGGGGAAAGCTTTAGTAAAGGTTCCTTTCTGTTTTCCTGTTAAGTTGAGCATACAAAATATTACTTACTGTAAATCTCTCACTTGTACTGTATTGAAAACAGGAAGAAAATGTTATAAATAGAATCAAGTAAAAATCGAGTCACTTGATGAAAAAAGAAGTTAGTTCAGTGAACATTTCTTGTGTACTAGGCACTGTGAGTGGAGGTGAATACCGCTTCCTTGAGCTACTGGTAGTCTGAGGCAAGCGGACAGTCAGTAGGGTGCGGTAGGTGCTGTGGAGTCAGGGCTGCTTTGCTGTGTAAATACAGGGGGAAGACACTTTGTCCAGAAGTGACAGGAGGGGAAGAGTCAGGGAGGAGTCCCTTAGGGAATGGGTTTTTGAACTATGGCTTGTTGAAGAGAGAACTGCACAAAGAAAGACAAAAAAGCATAAAGTGGCACAGGGAGTGCAGCTGGGTGCTCAGGTGTGCTTCATTGTAGCAGTTGTGTGTGTGACCTGCTGGTGGTGGAAAGGGAAGCTATGAATGGTGGCTCATGGAAGGCCTTTGAGTCCTGCTGAGAAAGTTGGTTTATCCCTTATGGGAGAGTGAGGTCCATTCATCCCAAGGATCTATTCTAGGGTGGAGTATAAGCACATTTGCTTGTTGGAAGTGCCCTCTGGGGCTGGTGGTGCACAGAATGTACTGGCGGAAGACAAGATGAAACAGGGGCAGGTATACTAAGAGGCCGGTGCAAGGGTTCAGAGGAGAAATAATGAGGGGCCAGAACAGAAGGAACAAATGGCAGAAGAGTTAAAGAGGAGACCACCAATTTAGCGGGTAAGCCATGTAGGAGGTAAACTTTCCTTGTTTTAAAGGATGCTAAACATGTCCTGGGTGAATGTCTATGTTCTTGGATGCATTGGAATGGAGAATAAAGGAAGAAGATCCAACTTTGGGAGAAGATGATCAATCCAGTTTTGGACAAATTGAATTTGTTCTGCTTGAGGAACGTGGTCCAAGGGGAAGAAGACCAGTAAGCAATTCAATATATGGGTCTAGGGCTTAAAGGAGGTCAGCACCAGCAGTGTAGCTTTTCATGTTAAACTTAATTGTTAATAGTTACACAGGAAGCAAAAAGTAAAATGGTCCCTTTGTCCTTGCATTGTGACAGAGGGACAGAAATTTATAATATATCACAAATGGATCTGTCGTTAAAAATGCCTGGTAGATTACCACCTCCCTTTCTATCTCAATTCTTTCCTAAATTGAGATAGAATACTGTTATCTCCTTATTCTCTCTCAATTCCCATAGTGCCTTTTGGTTTGAAATACTGCTTTGAAATTAAATAAGATTGAATTTTGAAGGGTCTTACATTTTAATGTGATACTTTACATGACTCCTAGCTGCATTTTAATGTGACACGGCATATCTTCCGATGCCTCTGGGAGTGCTTCAAAGTAATTTTTTATTATTATTATTATTATTATTATTATTAGCTCTCAGACAAAAGTTTAGAGAAAATTATTAGAAAAATCAGGATGTATTCCCTAGGCTATATCCGGAGAAATGTAAATGTCTCAGCCACAGTGGCTTTTTGTCTTTTCCCTTGACACAGCCTGCCTTCTCCTGGAGGCTCTGCAGGTTTAGATTAGAATCAAGGTGTTACTTGAGTGACAGTATTCAGATAAAGTTCTTGCAGCTTCGAATTTCTTTAGATAATCTTCCACACCATCACCTTTCCCCTTACCATTCCTTTACCTTTCCTCAGCTAGGAGGACAGACTTCATCTTATTTCAGAAGGTCTTAGGAAATCACATTCTTGGATATTCTCATTCTGTTCCTTTGTGGTCTGTACATATTTTCCTCAATTATTCTCATGTCAGTATTGTGCTTTATGGTAATCGGTCCCTTCCTACCTCTTCCCTTTGACTATACATAGAAAATCACTGATTCTTTCCTGGCTTCCTCGAAATTATAAGTGTGTCTTTTTTTTGTTTTGTTTTTCCATTCCTCCCTCCCTTCCTCCTTTCCTCCTTCCCTCCTTTAAGGTAAAAAATATTCTAGGTCCAAGAACAACACTCCCCCCACCCACCCAGAATATACCTGCTAAACTCCTATATTATTCTAGCCACATGACTGACCACCCTTTCCTTAAATAATTTTTGTACAGGGAAGTTCACTGTCTCATACAGCTTATTTAATTATCAAAAGGCCTCCTTTATGTAACAGGGTGATACTGTGATATGTTAACCACATGCTTTCTGTTCCTGGTATTTCCTGCTGCCCTCTGACAGTTTTACTTTTTCTGGTTATCAGGGGAGGAAAGAGACACCTCACCAGAATGCAGAGAAGAGGCAAGTGTCTAGTTTTTGAATTTCAAAAATTACAAAGTCTGGGTGTATGTATACAACAATTTGGAAAATCCAGGAAAAACAATTTTGTAGACTATTTGAGGAAGGAGAGTTAGGTGAGAGAGTGTAGGTATTGGCATTGTGCTTGCAAGAAACGTTTAGGAAGGTTTGATGAATTCTAGAGGTACGTTGACTTCTCCCTGAGACATCAGAGCAGAAGTGCAAAGATCAGGTTTCTGCCTCAGTTAAATGGGGGTCACAAATGAAATAAAGTTTAGTCACAGAAAAAAAAATGTAAAAAACAGTTACATTTCTTGACCATGTGATTTGTAGACTGAGATTGTATCTACCGTCTCTATGCAGTATTGAATACAGTGGAAGATTGCTTAGGTTTGGAAGCCAGTTTGATGTGGGTTTCAGTCCTGGCTCTACCAATATCCTAGCCAGGCTACTTAATTTCTCTGAGTTTCTCTCAGAGAAATTCAGAGTCTGTTTCTCTCATGTGTATAACTGGAATAACAACACCCACCCTGTGGGAGTGCTTGGATGGATCTAGACCAGTGCATTGGCTTATCCTAAACCCTCAATAATACTGTCCTTCACTTTAATTTTTCTCTTAGTACTGCCTTTTATTTTGTCTTCTCATGACTTACAGAATAGATGTAAATACTTCTTTCATGTGATAGCCCTGCAGGTATTTGAAGACCAATATCCTTAACACTGCCTAGCATTGTGTCTTGCATCTTGAGAAGCAGTGTCTCATAGTGCATTCTGGGCACACTGTTGAATCCCAGCTAGGTCACTTATTAACTTAGGTAAGTTACTTCTTTGGACCTCGATTTCTTCATTTATAAAAGTGGGGTAATAATAATAGTAACTATCTTATGGACAGTTGTAGATATTAAAGATGTTAATATATATAGAGACTTCTAGGTGCATAGTAGTTAATTAGGCATGTAGTAAGTAGTTCCTATGACAAAGACCATGCTACTTGTTAATCTGGTTGTGTTTTATTTTCCTCTCTTTTTTTTTTGAGAGAGAGAGCATGGATGTGAGTGGGGGAAAGGCAGAGAGAGAGGGAGAGGGAGAATCTTAAGCAGGCTCAATGTCTGGCATGGAGCCCAATGTGGGGTTTGATCTCACAACCTTGAGATCATGAGCTGAGCTGAAATTGAGAGTTGGATGCTTAATAGACTGAGCCACCCAGACCCCCTGTTTTCCTCTTTGGAGCCAGATCGAAGCTTCATTTTCCTGCATTCTTTGCAGTTAGGTTGGGGCCACATATGTGTTCTAACTGGTAGACTGTAAGTGAGAGTGATGGATTGTGGAGACCCACATGTTGAGATGAGCGAATCACAAGATGATACGTGACCAAATCCTGAGTCACTGTTTGGAAGAGAGCTTCCAGTTCCATAGGGGATATTGTGTGAACACGAAATAGACTTTGTATAAAGCTGCTGAGATTTCAGAGTTGATTTGCTGCCAAGGTATAATCTAGCCTGTATGGGTTAATGTAATATGGCTATTATTATTGATGAGGCGAACACCAACACCAAATGGAAGAATCTGTTGAGTGGTCAGTTTAGCAGAGGTCTTTTTAATGAAGATTATTAAGGAGGAGAGAAGAGAGGATTTTATTAAGGAAACAAACAGGGTTGGGGCAGGGATATTAATTTTTCTTTTTGGAAGGGATTCATATAAACTCATGTCTGGGTGATACAATTCATTACCCTTCTTTTTCTTGCCCCATATCTTACAATAGAAAAAAATTTTTTAAAAAACCTTCATCTAGGGGCGCCTGGGTGGCGCAGTCGGTTAAGCGTCCGACTTCAGCCAGGTCATGATCTCGCGGTCCGTGAGTTCGAGCCCCGCGTCAGGCTCTGGGCTGATGGCTCAGAGCCTGGAGCCTGTTTCTGATTCTGTGTCTCCCTCTCTCTCTACCCCTCCCCCGTTCATGCTCTGTCTCTCTCTGTCCTAAAAATAAATAAACATTGAAAAAAAAATTAAAAAAAAAAAACAACCTTCATCTATCTTGTTAAATTTAAAGCAGGTATATTCTGGAATAGTGATTAATAATTTTATTAGTGAATGAATTACATGAAGGCTGGGGATAAAACATGGGCCATCCATAAACATGGTGAAGTGACCCTTGAGGTGAAACCTGCCCAGTGGCAAAGTGTTGCCAACCGTTGTTCTGGTAGTTTCTCTGCTTCCCTGGCATGACACACAAAATGGTAAATGGATTTGGTTTTTGGGACAAGTTTTCAAGTATCTTCAAACATTTGCCACCAATAACTAGGGCTTCTCAAAATGATTTCTGTATCATTTTCCTCTTTTCAGTTATCAATCCTTCATGTATTTCTCAGATTAAGTCATAACGAAGATGGGCTAAGAAATACTAGAATAAAGTGTAAGAAAAAAAATACAGGCCAAGTATTTAGAGGTGACTTCCTTAGAGGTCTAAGCAGAACAACTTCATTTATTAATGGAAATTGATGTGTGAAAAAATATTTGACCCATAGCATTACTGGATCAGTGGTCACATATATATTGTATTACCCTAATGTCTGCCTTTGAGAACATAAGAACATGCAAACAGATGTTTCCTAAATTTTTTTAACAACAACAAAAAGATTGTGCAGTGCTGCATTGGAGCAGCTGATAAAATTCAGTGGCTATTCTTTTCTACAGAGAATATTTTCTGATACGACATTGGAGTTTTACATTGTGTGTGGGGGGGAAGCATAGACCCTCCTACGATTTTTGATTTTTTTATCTCTCCTGGTCCACTGTGGAGTGTCATGACAGTAGGAACATTGATACACACTAATAATCTGGAGAGAGGTGATATTAGGAATGAAGTAAGAGGCTTATCACTTTGGGGAATGGAGTGGCCTAGATAGATCCAGTGTTCTGAATCCCCTCCGTCTTCAGGCGGCAATGAAAAGTTTGACTCTCCCTCTTGTTTCACTAGTGGCAGGACTCTTATTCCTTTTTCTTTCACTCAGTTTCTGTTGTGGCATGGGGACTTTGTTGGAGCCCCCTGATCGTGGCAGCAGTGGTAGATGCTCCTCGGACGTACTGGGGGGGGGGGGGTAGGTGCAGAGAGCCCTGGCAGTTCAATGATGCTGGTGATTTCAGGGGTCATGACTTAGGGATTTCCTGTGTACAGGACCCTATTTGATAGTTCCAGCAATAGCATGAGGGGTTTGAAAGGATAGCACCAAGGTTTGAGCCCGTTATTACCATTAGCCAGAAGACAGAAGTTGGGAAAAGAAACTTATTTTTAAGGGCAAAATATTGACTTTATTTTTGGACATTGAGTTTGAAGTGATGAGTGATTAACACAGTGGCTGGAAGTTTGACACTGTTAGCTGGGGCTAACAGTGATTTACATACACCATTTGTTGTTAGGCCCCAATTAAAGACACCCCCACCCCATTCTCTGTTTGATAGAATACATCTTTCAGATTATAGAGCAGGTTTGTAGACGCGTCTGATTTATTATTTAAAGTCTGACAAAAAACTTTTTATGAGCACATCTTCTTTTGTTCAGTAGGGGTCCAAATTTATCTCTGTTAAATATAGTAAGAGAAACCAACATGAAATGAGTAAATTTTGTTTTTAAGGAAAGGTACTATTGACGAAAATAGAAAAGTGGGATAACAATTTTTAAAACATATATTTGGCTTTGTGAACAAAATAATTTTTTTCACGGCAAACTTCCTTCAATAGGAGAGAGAGGAGCATTTCTTCTCTGTCACATTTAATCTGTAGCCATCTGCTGCTGTATCTCATTATGTTCTTCATGTAATTAGAGCAATTAGGATGAAGCTTGCACTATATATTGGTCTTGGAATGAGGGTTGAGCTATTTGCAGGCTTATTTTGAAAGACTGGAGATTAATGACCTAATCTTTTAGGTAAACTGATGGAAACTGAAAAGTGTTTAAGCTAGTAAGAGAATAAGGGCATTATCTGTAATGTTGCCTTCTTATCACCATGGTAACTAGCTATCTCGACAAGTAAATTAAAAAAAAAATTAAGCTTATTTATTTATTTTGAGAAGGACAGAGACAGCACGAGTAGGGGAGGGGAAGAGAGAAAGGAGAGACAGAGAATCTCAAGCACCATCAGCATGGAGCCCAGCATGGGGCTTGAACCCACGAAACCATGAGATCATGACCTGACCTGAAACCTAGAGTCAGATGCTCAATCGACTGAGCCATCCAGGTGCCCCTCGACAAGTAAATTTTTAATAAGATTAACTCAGAAGATGATGGAAAAGAAAATATTGTAGAAGAAAGAGAGGATATGGGCTCTGTGGTCTGGGGATTATGGTGGAAAGCTCTCTCCAGATTTTTGACGTTGAACTGGGTGGAAGGAGGGGATGGAGAAAAGGAGCAAGGGGAATGAAAAGAGGCAGTGTTAATCAGAGATGTGCAAAACCCTTTTGGGAAGCCAGTCACATGAATGTGATTTGAACACTGAAGAAGGGCAAGGGGATTAGGAACCATAACCACCATAAACTAAGGGATCCTTTGGATAGGATGGCAGTGCTGTTTCACACACCTACCTAGGATTAATATGCATTCCATATCCTGGAAGGGGCTTCTTCTTCTTTTCAATGTTAATTTATTCATTTTGAGAGAGAGAGAGAGAGAGAGGGAGAGCAAGGGAGGGGCAGAGAGAGAGGGAGGGAGGGAGAGAATTCCAAACAGGCTCTGTGCTGTCAGTGCAGAGTCCGACATGGGGCTCGGTCCCAGGAATCATAAGAC
Organism: Prionailurus viverrinus; assembly: GCF_022837055.1. Classification (NCBI taxonomy): domain Eukaryota; kingdom Metazoa; phylum Chordata; class Mammalia; order Carnivora; family Felidae; genus Prionailurus; species Prionailurus viverrinus. Next base: position 94,520,977 of record NC_062569.1, read on the forward strand.
CATGACCTGAGCTGAAATCAAGAGTTGGATGCTTAACCAACTAAGCCACCCAGGTGCCCTTAGAAGGGGCTTCTTGTATGGGCTGACAGTTCTTTCTTCCTGCTCTGTTTCCTTCTCTGCCTTCTTTGTCTTCATTGCAATTGACATTAGTAATAATTAATAATGAATTCATAGCATTATTATTAATAACACATTCCCAATAAGTCAACTATTGCATTGTTTTTCCCACTGGTATTTCTTGAGTCTTTACTCCAATTCAACCTACTTTTGGCCACCAAATACATTTTTATGAAGTATTACTTCATCTTTGATTCTTTTTATGAAGGTTCTGTATTGCCCAAAATACCAGACTTCTTATCCTGCCATTCAGGGTACCCTGAAGGGAGCCTGACCCACATTATCACCCTCAGCTCATCTGCTTGTATCCTATTTCCAGCTAGTCTAGCATCTTCCATGCCTTAAAAATGTTTCATGTTCATCTCTGCTGTTGCTTCTCTGTTCATGCCGTTGGTCTTGTCTGAAAACCCCGTTGTTTCTCTAAGATCTAATGTAGTACTCCACTATTCTAATTATTTTCTACCACTATTTGCTCTTGTATAGTCTTCACGGTGCTCAGAATAGTTGTTTGTGATGTAGTGGATGCAGAAAAGCTGGTGGTGATTAAACCATAGAACTTTAGAAGTGGAAGAAACTTTAGAGATCAAGATGACCCATCTTGTTTTGAATTTCGAGTAGTGGTAGGACTAGGTCTTTGGGAACTCAGGCAGTCAAGTCAGCCTAAAGAAATGAGTTGGGTCTTTATTTCATTTCTTTTTAAAATCTGCTGTCAGAGTCCTGGTATTATTGAATTGTACCATGCTCACGCGGTTGACAGAGAAAGCCATTTTTTTCCAGTTTTGAGGGGATTCATCCCGGATGCGTTGAGTGTGGTTAGCTTCTGGGTGTGTGCCCAGTGCTGTATGCATGGAACAATTAGTTCTAGGGGCTGTCCATGCTCTACTCTATTTAGACCAGGACTCATTTTATGTGTGCCAGGCCACCGCTGAGCTTGGCACATGGTGGTGGGCAGGAGAGGCCTGCTTGCCTCTCTGCATATGACAAGTTCTGCTGCTGTGGGGTGGAGCATATGCCTGGGTGAGAGATCTTGTGGGAGAGAGCAGCAGAAAGAACAAAACACTGGGAACGAGGGACTGAGAATGAGCGTAGGAGCAGAAAGAAAAGGAGGTGTTGACAATAGAGGGTTACTGGTATAAATGGCTAGAGTAGACCAGGCTTGTGATGTCTTTCACACTGTAATGCACCTTTACCTAGATCCTAGCAACACCTGGAGGCTTCTGGCTTCAGTCTTTATTTCATTGTGGCATGACTTATGCCTTATCCCAACCCTACTTGAGGAAAGTGTTAATTCTTTACTAAAGAATTTATTTAGTTCTCCAGGGGCTCCTGAACTCTTTAATTTGCCTTTAGTTTATGACAGTGAGACCATGGTCTGGATATCTGAAACTGTTCCATTTGTCCTTGAATTACCCGCCCCCACCTTCCCCGAGCATTTAGCTATAGCTTTTATAAATTCAGTGATGGCATCTGCCCAAAGTGACCAGGACATAGCTGTCCAGCCTTGTGCCCATACTTTATGTTTCAGGCACATGGACTATGTTTCTTCCAAATGTCAGATTTATAGAGTGTCACGATTTGCACAGATGATGAAATCCTCTCATTTAACAACTATTTATCGAATAGTATTCTCATCTAAAAAATGTGAAGATTCTTGCCTTCATGGAGCCTCCATTTTAGCAGGGAGAGACAGACAATAAACATTGAACATAACAAATCAAACGTGCAGTATGTTAGGAGGTGATACATACGTTGGGGAACAGAAAAAGCAGAGAATGGTAAGGGAGTGACTTGAAAATATGTGAACGGGATGATAGTTTAATATTTCAGTTTGAATACATTTAAACCTTATATGGAAACAAATATAATTTGAAGAGATTGTGGCTTTTCCTGTGTTTTTAGATTAGAGGACCATGAGGTGTCAGGCATTTAGATTCTTATTTATAGATCTTAGAGGTATATAATTGACCATTTAGTCCTGGCCATTTGGGGCTGGAGAGAAGGATAGGAACAAACTGAAAAATCTGTAATCTAACCCAAAATTTAGTGTAAAGAAGCTCCAGTGTAATATAGTGTAATAATTTCAGGAGTAAGATTTAGTGATTCATCACTTACGTATAACACCCAGTGCTCATCCCAACAAGTGACCTCCTTAACACTCATCACCCATTTAGCCCATTGCCCCACCCAACACCCCTCCAGTAACCCTCAGTATTTAAGAATTTCTTATGGTTTGTATGTTATTTGGGGAGCATGTTAATTTAAACATGTCATTCTTCAATTTTTATTTATACATGAAAATGTTCACTTGCCAGGGAAGGCTTAAAAAGGTGGTGAGTGGAGAAAGGGTAAATTTCCTTTATCCCCTAACTATACTTTCAAGTCTTTTATTTTACTTTATTCTTCCAGTCACTTCTTTTTAGGATAATCAGTGTTATTGAAATGAAGAAACACATCTCAGAATTAAGATCAAACAACATGGCCTGACATAATTCTGGATTTTTGATGTTCTGTTTTTCATGTGCATGCATAAACCTAAGATGTTTTCCTTTGGGTCTTTATTTCCTGAATTTTTACTCCCTGAAGTTTGCTAATCTGACTGACGCTGACCTAATAATTTATAATGTGAAAAATGTCTCTCTGCCCCTAACAACATAGCATGCCTTAAGTGCCTCTGGTGTACTTCAGTCATTCCCGTGCTTTAATTGACTCTTATCTGTATTTCTTCCAGTTATCAGCTGGGCAGAGTTAATGAGGTAGCTAGCAGTAGGTACATCTGTCAGTTCCAAGGCTCACCAGGACTCGCCTTAGGCTTTGGGAGGGTGTGTAAATCTGGGACCAGTGTTTGTTATTGTCAGCATTATTGTTGCCCATTCTGCTTCTAGTGGCCCAAATGCTGCAGAGATAGCACAGCAATATTCTCAGTCTATTTTCCAGCTAACTGTTATTTTTCAAAGAGAAAATAACCTATGGACCTGTTCTTACTTAAGAAGGGACCACGTAATGGAGAACTGTGAATGGAAGGGCGTATTTTAGTGTTTGAAATTTTAAATACTTATTTAAAAGATTAGTTGTGCTTTCTCTTTCATAAGGTATTTGAAATCCGATAGTATTTGAAAGCCATAGTAGTGAATGTATTACTGAGAAATACCTCAATACCTACAGTACCAACTCTTAGAATAAGTCTTGAGGCCTTTTTTGCTGGTATTTTATTTTTCTTAAGTAGCCTTCATGCTTGGTGTGGGTCTGAACTCATGACCCTGAGATCAAGACCTGAGCCATGAACGAGGGTGCATGCTTGATGCTGGTGTTTTAAATCATCACCTTGAACTAGAAAAACCTGTGTGGATATAATTCCAAACCAAATTTAGAACCTTTCCATTCTACACTGGCTTCTGTTTTGATAATGCATTTATTGTCCTAATCTCAAAGGCTGGAAATCCTGGGTTGCTTTCATTTCCTTTTTTATTCAGTATCCTCTGTTTCTGTCAAACATTCCTGACAGTTTATTCTTTTAGTGTCTCTAAGCTCACCTATTAATTCTCTATTCCCAAAGATACCCTGGTTCAGGTCCTCTTTACTTCCTGCCTAGTTTGATGTGATAACGTTTGAGGTATTAACCAGTGCCTCTTCCAATTGTTTCCTATTAAACATACACTTTGTCTAATTTGGCAGTCTGAATTATTTTTTAAGAAAAAGATAAACACACCACCAAAGAGTCAGATTCTTGACTTGTGAATTTTAGAAGTTGAGTCCCAGGCATAGAGGGAATTGGTCTGGAGGATTCCAAATCAGTTCTTTCCTTCCTCAGAAGAGCCAGGCTTGGAATGGTGGCCTGGAGACCTCCTGTGCCCAGCATGATTAGAGAACAGGAGAGATGGCCATGAGAGCTGTCTGCTTGGTTGGACCTGAGAAAGCTTTGCTAGTTTCTATGGCAAGGATGACTTAGGGGCACTGAGGAAGGAAGGATCTGGGTAGACCTGCTGGTGGAAGAGCTTCAGATGTTTGCAGGGGTAAATGACCTCCACCTGTCCTGTCCCCACAACTCCCAAGTCTAGCATTTTGTAATCCTCTGCAATTTAGATGTAACCCTTGAGAAAGAGGAGACCAGAAATTGAGATCATCTTGAATTGACTGAAATTGAGTTTTTGCCGTTAAGTGGAATGGGGGCCTTAAAATGGAAAATGAAGCTTACCTATACAGACATAAACTATGATTTCATCTGTTTATGAAACTATGATTTCATCTGTTTGTGCTTTGCAGGAGTATCTGTTATATGAGTTCCTTTCCAGGACTGCCTCTGTAATCGTGCTGCTTTTAGTAGAGGAGTCTACCATGGCAGTTTGTGATACATGGCCTGGATATCCAGATTCTTTGTAATCTGGTTCTACCCCATTGTTTCCCGCTGGTCTCCAGCTCAGACTGTAGGAAGGCCAGTCTCCTCATTAGCCTCAGTCTGACACATGACTTCTTAGCTTCCTACACAGCCTTTTTTTCTTTGCTTATATTTCTCTTCCTTACTTACATTCAGACAGGTGTGGTCCCCTTCCCTTCTCTGTTTGCTGGTCTAAATCCTACCCCTTTTCAAGGTTCAGCCCAGATTATGCTACCTCTTAAAAACCTTTATCTTCATATTCACAATGGTGTTGGTTTAAACAAAAAAGTTACAATACCACTCAGCACCTAGTTACATATTATTTGTTCCTTGATTTTTGTTCTATAGCCATTCGGTTTTTGTTTTGTTTTGTTTTTTTAACATCCAACTAGATGATAAGCTTCTTAGGAATATGGACCATGCAACCATATTTTTCTTGCATTCTCTTGAATGCTAGCACATGGTGAACATAGAGTAGATAGTGAAAAATTATTCATTAATTAATAGGATAGAAAGCATTGTTGCTTACATTGTGCATGAGATGAATTTTATCTTTTATCTGTTTTATTCTTTATATATTTCTATATCTCTACCACTCTGGTAGTTAAATTAAAGAAACAAGCAGTGGGTGGATGTACTGTGCATGTCTCTGAAAAGTAAAACAAAGCTGATTTGCTCTATTTTTAGAAAGCTTGATGGTGCTCATTTTTCAAGAGTCACTTAAAAATGGGTAGCTAAATAAGCACTCTGAGTATTTCTAGTGCAGTGGTGTACTTAGGCACAAAGGCCTTTGGAGTATAGGCATCGCAGATTTAACATCTTGAGTTCATGCTCGCTCCAAGTTATTGAAGGGTAAAGAAAGCTAATGCTCCATCTTAACTTTTTTAATTATGAAGGCTTATCTGACATTAATTAGGGTCCCTTTTTGACACAACTTCAAAAAATAATTTTGTGGGTTGCCTGGGTGGCTCAGTCAGTTAGGTGTCTGACTCTTGATCTTAGCTCAGGTCTTCATCTCAGGGCTGTGAGTTCAAGCCCTGCACTGGGCTCCACGCTGGGCCTGGAGCCTACTAAAAAGAAAATTCATCACAGATTTTAGTTCTGGGTTTCACATTTTGCTTAAAAGAAACTCAGGTGTTTTCCTGCTCTGTTCTGTTCTTTCTTTTTTATTCGATGTTAGGAGCCTTTTCATAGAAGGTCCTCCTGTGTTAGATGTTAGAGAGGCTGGATCTTCTTTTTCCATATTACTTCCCTGGCCATAATGATTCCCTGAAGGCCCAGGGCAGGCAGAAGACCCAGGGAAGGAAGGAGCAGAAACCTGAGAGGCTTCAGGCACACAGAGATGCTATCCTGTTTCCCTGCCCTCCCCTCCCCCAACAATGCGTTGGTTTTCCCCTGTCCCACTGGAGAGCACAAAACCCATTTTGCAGAAGAAGGTCATATGTCCCTCTTTGGGGATTACCTATAAAACATGTATTCTTTTTCATATATAAAAACATACAGTACATCTAATATTTTTTAACTTGAAATGATCCCTTACAAGTAATTTGAGCTTTGTAATACTCTAAGGCAATCTTATTTGAGGTACTTTTTTTTTTTTTTTTATTAAGAAGTGCTCAAAAAATTATACTCGTGGACATGCACACACACATTTTCCTACTGGTAATGACCTTGGTAATAGTCTGTCACGGTAAGGTTATTGGAGAGTGTGTCCTTATTGTGAGAATAACAAGAAAGAACATGCATTAACTTTGGGGGGAATCCTTCCCTCACTCAGTGGTGCTGCTTGCCAGTGCATAATAAAAAAAAAATAAATAGAAAACTTCTACAAAGAAAAAACGGTACAACTAGATTTATTCACTTGCTTATTCATTCATTTACTTATTTCACATGTTTCAGTAAGTGCTGAGGAGAAAAAGCACCCGGTGCCTGAAACAGAATGCCTAGGAAGCCTTTCTGAGAGGGGTCTTTAAGGAAGTGATGTCTGAGCTGAGACCTGGAAATTAAGTAGGAGGCAGACAGTGGAGGTGAGGAGGCTGGGCACTGCTGGGCGTGCAGCACGGCATCTGAAGGTAAGGGAGGCAGGAGGTGGAGGCAGCTTCCTTCAGAGATGCTTGTATTTAATTTTTAAAAGATAATTGTTGCGTTCATGTTTGACATATAGCTGTGGAAAGTGAGATCCTTTGTTTTATGTAGTCAATTTGTTGAGGCCTCAGATCCTATGAAGTCATGTCTCTTAATAGAGAATGTAGAGGAAGGCCAGAGGAGAGATGTGACACAGATCATACTATGCTCAGTGGCTTTTAAAAACTTGTTCCTCTTTTACCGCCAAATAATGAGTGGAATACCTAGGCATTTACTTGACAGGTTTCATATTTATATATATTTTGTGTTTTAGTTAGATGATTAGGCATTAATTCTTGAAACTCAGTCTATTTGGCATTCCCATATTTTTAGTAACCTTTAGAATTCATGTTCTCTCACTGAGAATACAACAGTATGGCTGAGTTAGAGCCCTCCTTCGGCCCTGAGTTAACTTTGGAGTGTACTCTTTTTGTTGTTGTTTTTGTTGTTTTGTTTTGTTTTCCTTTCCCTTTCTCAGCTTATCTGTTGGGTAGAATTACAGAGGTAGGTAGGTGGGAGCAGTTGCCTCTTCTACACGTGGTGCTGTGTTACCACCTCCTGTGCAAGCAGAGCCCTGTACATTCAGAGATATCCTGGGAATGGAAGTCAAAGAGAGAGGAGTACTGGGCTGGCGTGGCTAAGCGGTGGATATGCAGTTTATGAAGAGGTAAATTGGATGATAATGACTAGGAAGTGTCACATACTTTTTCACTTGACTGTCTTAAATGTAAATCTGGTCCTTATTCATGTAATCTGGCTGCTTTTGATTTGTGTGAATATATAATCTTTGATATATTGTCCTAATGCTGCCTTTGTACTAACCTGAGTCTGGAAATCCTTAATATGTACGTCATGAGAGATTCATGCTACGGAGGTGAAAGTTGCCTTTTAAATTCCCTAGTAAGCACATTGTCAGATGCTTGATAAAGAAAGGGGAAACAAATCAGGAACACCAGATGTCTTTTGGTAGACTTACCAAATCATTTATGATTTTTAGCTGGTATAGAATATAATTAAGATAAACCAAATAACTCAGTCTAAAGAAGCCGTGGTATAGGGAAAGCAGTGTGGAGTCAGGGGCCTTTTAACACCCTTGCTCTGCCACAAATTGGACTGAATACTTAGTCTGAGATGTTTCCTCACCTGTGAAATGGAGATAACAATACCTGCCTGGTTAAGGTCCTTTGTGAGCACGATACGTGTGAAAGTGCCCAGCATAGTGGTTCATGCTCCCTAACCTTCACGTGAACTTAATTAAATAATTGTTCAGCACATATGTTTGTAAGGTTAAATATGCTGGTAAGATAGCCCTGGTCCCTATCCCTGCGCAGTTTACAGTTCACTAGTTTGGGGGCCAACTCCCTCGTAATTGCCCCATTTGTTGTTCGAAAAGCCCCAGCAGTGTCGTTTCCGCACTATGCTTTGAGTCACTGGCCAGACCGGTGGTCATTTGCAGGGTCCCGCGTCAGGCAGTGGACCACATGAGAGGAAGCTCACTGTATGGCCACGCTGCAGGACCACACGTGATCAGGGAGTGCAGGAATTGTCCTGGTTTGGCTGCTTCCCAGGTGGGTGACGTGGGGGTGAGTCCGCCGGCATCAGGTTGGGCGGAAGAGAGCCTGTAGAGCCACACAGCAGCCACTCAGCCTGCGGACATTGTTTGCCGAAAACTGTGATGGGCTCTGAAGGGGGACTGGCAAGGTAAAATCTAGTAAGAGGGGAGGCACCTGATGCTGGTTTTGTATTAGTTCTGCATTTCATACACAAAAGGAGACCGTATTTGTGTGCAGTGAAACGGATTCTGATTGTATTTGTATCACATGAGTTTCATTGATTGGCACTACTGCAGTTCTGTCCACGAAATTCTTCTCACTTTTCTCTCTTATTCTCCTTTCTGTGCCCTTTTTCTTCCCCTTTCTTAATCTCCTGGTCTGGTCTTTTAGGAAGGCTGTGACCTTTTCCACCCTGAGAACTCAGCTGCTGAGCATAAAGCACGTTGGCCTTTCCTCACCTTTCTTCTATCTCTCTAAAATGGTGCTTCTGTTGCTATGCAGTAAACGTGTTATTAGGTGCTTCCTTAATTCAAAACATAAACTACAATATTTTGGGGGAATTTTAGTAGATATAGTATAAAGGAGAAAATTAAAATTACCCACCATACTTTAGCACCTAGAGGTCCCATCTGTTAAAAGTTTTGGCATATTCTCTCTGTCTCTTAAAAAATTATTTGGTAAACAGTTGGATTTTCAGTGCAACTCACATAGACTTTATACATTTAGAAAATAACACTGACATATTTATGTATGATCTCTGATAATTTGGGACTATTTCTCTCCAAGAATCACAGTCACTTCTATAGGAAAGTGGGTGTGTTTTTTTTAAACACATCTTGTGTAAGATTACTATGAACACTAACCTTGGCTCATTTTTGAGCCAAAAAAGAATTGAAGTAGAAATCAAGAGAAGAGCTCTTCCATTTATAATTTATGACACATATTAGATGTTCAACAAATAGTTCATTTTCTTTCTCTTTTCTCTTACCTTTTCCTCTTTTTCTTTTTAAGAAATTAAAAAAATTTTTTTTAACGTTTATATATTTTTGAGACAGAGAGAGACAGAACGGGGGAGGGTCAGAGAGAGAGGGAGACACAGAATCTGAAATAGGCTCCAGGCTCTGACCTGTCAGCACAGAGCCCGACGCGGGGCTCGAACTCACGGACCGCGAGATCATGACCTGAGCCGAAGTCAGACGCCCAACTGACTGAGCCACCCAGGCGCCCCTCTTTTTAAGAAATTAAAAAATATATATTTATTTATTTTTGAGAGGCCGAGACAGAGCGCAAGTGGGGGAGAGGCAGAGAGAGAGGGAGACACAGAATCTGAAGCAGGCTCCAGGCTCTGAGCTGTCAGCACAGAGCCCGACATGGGGCTTGAACTCCTGAACCACGAGACCATGACCTGAGCCAAAGATGGATACTTAACTGACTGAGCCACCCAGGCACCCCCTTCTTTTTATTTTCTTATGAATTTATCTAAGGAATGGAACCCCAGTAGAACTCTGGGGTGCTTTGTGGGACACAAGTTACAACTTCAGTGTGGCTCCTTAGAAGACGTACCGATTCATCTAAACGAGAGGCTCCTGCCGTAGGGGTATCTACATCCTCTAAAATTGTATGCCAAAGTATATTTACATGTGGGCCTTTCTGGGAAGAGAATTGGTCCCTGAGTTTCATCAGCTTTTCAAATGATTCTGTCACCAGGAAACAGATTCAAGATTTAAATCTAAGATCTGATTGTGCTAGTCAACTCTGGACAAGGCGCATAACCTTTCTTAAAAGAAGAGAAATTACTTGTGCACAGAGTACATGGAAATTGTAAAAAAAGAAATTAAATAAATTTATGACAAATTGAGTTTAGGGTCAGAAAAAAGTTAAGGGATGGTTTACTGTCAATCTGAACCACATAAACTGTTGTTACTGTATTCTAGCTGTGAGCTGTGGGATTTGGGTAACAAATAGATACTGTAAGGAAACATTTTTTATGAAGAATTTCAAACACAAGAAAGAGTTTTTGTATAATCTTCTGTAAGCCCTCATAAAATGGATAAATATTTCATTTGTGTGAGATGGTTTAAAAGTGATCTTATTTGGAATTAAAATATGTTGTATTACCTATGAAAGAGCCCATATGCTGAAAGTCTACAAAAACAAAACAAAACAAAAACCCTAATAGCTAGTCAAAAGTATAAAATGTCTTCCCTTCTTTGCATTAGCACCTCCTCCCCTTGCCCTGCTTTTCTTCCTCCAAGAAATCTGTGTATTTGCTCTAATGTGTATATATGTACCGTAAGGTGGTGTTTTCAAAGGGGCTTTTCAGCCTGTGACATGCTGGTGGACCCGGGCCTCCTTCCTTTCCTCCTTTGCTCTACCTATTTTCTATGTGTATGTTTACTGTTTATGGAATGCTCTGGTTAATACACAATCACATATCTAATGCATCTAACTTAAAAAAATTTTTTTTTACTGTTTATTTTTGTGAGAGAGACAGAGTGCAAGTGGGGGAGGGGCAGAGAGAGAGGGAGACACAGGATCCTAAGCAGGCTCCAGGCTCTGAGCTGTCAGCACAGAGCCTGACATGGGGCTTGAACTCATGGACTGTGAGATCATGACCTGAGCTGAAGTCAGATGCTTAACTGACTGCGCCAACCAGGTGCCCGAATGCATCTAACTTTTTAACTTCTCTTCCACTTTCTTGCTGATTTATTTAGAAATCTGCAAAGCAGAGGCACTGGATGGCTCAGTCAGTTGAACGTCTGACTCTTGATTTCGGCTTGGGTCATGATCCCAGGGTCATGGGATTGAGCCCTGTGTTGGCCTCCACACTGAGCATGGAGCCTGCTTGAGATTCTGTCTCCCTCTGCTCCTCTTCCTTGCTCATGTTTTCTCTCATTACAAAAAAAAAAAAAAAAAAAAGGAAAGAAAGAAAAAGAAATCTGCAAAATAAACATGTAACCAAGAATATAATGTAATGATACCTGAAGACCGTCTTTCCCAAGGTAATCTAATGCATAACAAATGAGTCAAGAGAAAATAACCAGAAGGACGCAAGTGAAGTGAGCAGATCCTATATTTGTGTGGGGGCTGGGGAAGTGTTGGAATGATTTTAGAAAACCATATATGGAAGGCTGAACTAGATGGCTTCTCCAGATCTTTCTGGCTCCAGTATTCTGAGACCTAAAGAGTGTTGCCCTCATCAGAGAGCACTGAAAACAAAAGGTTTCTGTGTATAATGGAGCGCAGTATGCTCCTGGCCCAGGAAGCTTGGTAGAGACACCCATCATGAGACTGGCATCAGTCAATTAAAGTCAATGTCAATTAGGGAATATTAATTAAAATTGTAGCCTCCCGAAGGGGAAAAACATTGATTCTCTGCCTCTATAAATGATAAAAAATGGATTATTTCTATATATAGATGAATAGAAGAAATACAACTTTCTTTTCCCCAAACCAAAAGAAAGTCAATAACAATTTCTTTTGAAGGTATCTAATAACAGTAATGTAGTGCTTTTAGGTTGCATGACTTCTTTTTAGCACCTCAGTCCACAAAGCAGAACTTTTTCTCTTTTGGGGCACCTGGGTGACTCAGTTGGCTGAGTGTCCAACTTCAGGTCATGGCATGGTCTCATGGTTTGTGATTTCGAGCCCCATATCAGTCTCACTACTGTCAGCACAGAGCCAGCTTCGGATCCTCTGTTGCCCTCTTGCCCTCTCCCTCTGCCCCTCCTCAGCTCAAGCTCTCTCAGAAATAAATAAAACATCTCAAAAAAAAAGAACTTCTTCTCTTTCATTCTTGTTTCACAAAGTTTCCCCATCCACAATCCCCATCTCTGTGGGTCTCCTAGCTACATATGAAGGTGGCTCTCCTGCATGGCTGTAACACTTCCTCAGCAGAATGATCATCACGAGGGTGGTACTACGTAATCAAAATAGATTGATGTACATGAAAAGCAAAAATATTATTTCTGCCCTGAGTACTTCTGGTTATTGTATGTTTATCAGGTAATTTCTTACTTCTGGGTGGATTGTAGTGGTCATTGCCTTAGCATCCTGTTTTCAGAGAGAGAAAACTTGAATTGCAGAATGTCAGGGGTAGAATGGATCATGAAGAGCATTTAGACCAGTGGTCCTCAAAGTGAAACATGCAGGGGTGCCTGGGTGGCTCAGTCCGTGAAGTGTCCGACTTCGGCTCAGGTCATGATCTCATGGTTCTGGAGTTAAAGCCCGCGTCGGGCTCTGTGCTGACAGCTCAGAGCCTGGAGCCTGCTTCGGATTCTGTGTCTCCCTCTGTCTCTGCCCCTCCCCCACTCGTGCTCTGTCTCTCTTTCAAAATAAACATTAAAAGAAAAAAGCTTTATAAAAATTTAAGCATGCATAAGAATTATCTGGGGGACTTATTAAAAGACAGCTAGTCTTGAGTTTTTACCTCCTGAGATTCTGATTTGAACGTTTGGAGTATGGTCTTTGAATCAGCAATTTTATTTTATTTACTTATATGTATATTTTAAGTTTATTTATTTCTTTTGAGAGAGAGAGAGAGACAGAGTGAGTGGGGGAGGGGCAGAGAGAGGGAGAGAGAGAGAATCCCAAGCAGGCTCTGTGCTGCCAGCTATGTGGGGTGCAAATCCACGAAGCCACAAGATCATGACCTGAGCTGAAACCAAGAGTCAGACACTCAACCAACTGAGCCAACCAGGTGCCCCTGGATTTGCATTTTTAAACAAGTGGCCTCAAATAATCCTGAGGTATGTGGTTCAGGGACCTCCTTATGTAGCTCACTGAAGTCCACCTAGGGTTGGGAATGTGGCATTCTAATTATGCAGATTTATGTTTCATCAAAGTGGCCAGATCTACCATCCTTTGGGAACTGCCTTTATAAAGATCATGGGACACCTCCTGGTTGCCAAGTCCAATGTTGTTGGATTTTGGGTTTCATAATAAATTGACTTAAACATACAACTTGATTTTATAGTTTTTTCTGCCTATGCTTACTTACTCTTCCCTTATTTTTCTCTTCTCCAGGTACTAGTCTTACCCCTGCACTCATTCATTCTTCTTCTTTCCCCAGTGCCCTTTCCTTTGCCTACCCCTAAATGTGGCTATACCATGAAGTTCTGGCTTTTAATTTTTGTCATTTATTTGACTGATCTTTTGTTCAGTGCATGATTTCACTGGCTCACCCGTTTCAGACTTCTAGAGATTGCTCTTTACCTGTAATTCTGGCTACCTTCCGGGCATGTTTATCTGCTTGCCACTCAGAATCTTCAAACTCAGAGTCTAAAATTGAGCCCAAATAATTTTCCCCCAGACACTTCTTCTACCTCTATTTCCTGTTTTAGTAAACAGTCCCACCAGTGGCTTACTGACAGTACTAGAGAACCAGAGTAACACCCCCCTTTCCTGTATGAGAAAACTGTTTTCAGTAATAATCATGAAATGAAAGAAATAGTAGTAATGATCAGAAAATAAATTTTTCTTACTGAAACTTACATATAATCAAACCACTAACAAAAGAAATAAATATTATAATACAAAAAGGAAAACTTGTAACTTATAGTAATGTAATTGAGGGGATGTAATAATTGGGAAAAGGAGAGAAAGCTTGTGAAGAAGCGCTTCCAAGAGTGAACTCTGCAAGGTTCAGAGAATGATTTGAAGGTGGAAGGACAGAGTTGCAATTATTCAAGTGCGTTTCTTCTGTTACAATCACTACAGGCATCATTTTTATGGAGCATCTACTGTCCAAACACAGGACTGTGTAGTTGGAGACAGAACTGCACCAGAAGCCAGCTCCAGTCCTTTTAAAGGAACATGAATGGGAGGCCAGCCTGTAGGTTATGTAAATGTAAATCCCTTATAATCAGTGATTTCTGTGAAATAACTCCCAGGGAGAACACAGTGGAATAAAAATGTGCCAACTCAAAGTTTACATATAATATTACTAAAACTTTTTTTTCAATATATGAAGTTTATTGTCAAATTGGTTTCCATACAGCACCCAGTGCTCATCCCAAAAGGTGCCCTCCTCAATACCCATCACCCACCCTCCCCTCCCTCCCACCCCCCATCAACCCTCAGTTTGTTCTCAGTTTTTAAGAGTCTCTTATGCTTTGGCTCTCTTCCACTCTAACCTCCTTTTTTTTTTTTTTTCTTCCCCTCCCCCATGGGTTTCTGTTAAGTTTCTCAGGATCCACATAAGAGTGAAACCATAATGGTATCTGTCTTTCTCTGTATGGCTTGTTTCACTTAGCATAACACTCTCCAGTTCCATCCATGTTGCTACAAAGGACCATATTTCGTTCTTTCTCATTGCCATGTAGTACTCCATTGTGTATATAAACCACAATTGCTTTATCCATTCATCACTTGATGGACATTTATTAGGCTTTTTCCACAATTTGGCTATTGTTGAGAGTGCTGCTGTAAACATTGGGGTCCAAGTGCCCCTATGCATCAGTACTCCTGTATCCTTTGGGTAAATTCCTAGCAGTGCTATTGCTGGGTCATAGGGTAGGTCTATTTTTAATTTTTTGAGGAACCTCCACACTCTTTTCCAGAGCGACTGCACCAGTTTGCATTCCCACCAACAGTGCAAGAGGGTTCCCATTTCTCCACATCCTTTCCAGCATCTATAGTCTCCTGATTTGTTCATTTTGGCCACTCTGACTGGTGTGAGGTGATATCTATTACGAAAACTTAACAGCAACTGTAGCACCTGTTTTGAACTTAGAGCAACACATTTTTTTTCAGAGAAAAATTTATCAGTGACATTGTTTAGAATTGTTGGTTTCATGGTGACGAGGAGAAGCAAACTGGATTTTAGTTAGCTTTATTATTATTATTTAAAATGTTTTTAATGTTTATTTTTGAGAGAGAGAGAGAGACAGAGTGGAGACAGGGGAGAGGCAGAGAGAGAGAAAGAGAGACAGAATCCAAAGAGATAGGCTCCAGGCTTGTAGCTGTCAGCACAGAGCCTGACACAGGGCTCGAACTCACGAACTGCGAGATCATGACCTGAGCCCAAGTTGGATCCTTAACTTACTGAGCCACCCAGGCACTCCCAACTTTATTATTATTTTTATGTTGATGATGTAAACAGCACACCCCGTGTTGTCAGAGTCACTCCTATACCCTTCCTTCCTACACCACTGGGTCCTGCCATTCACATATTTCCCTCAAGCTGGAAACCTTAGAATCACTTAAAAATTCCTTTTCTTTTGTTTTTGGAGTTTGTTATTCTTTTTCTGACTTCTTCATGATTTAGTTAATTATTTTGGAGACTTTTTGCCAAAGGGAACATTTTTGGCAAATTTGCCTTTACTGCTTTAAATAACAGCTTTGATTTTTTGTTTTTTTGAGTTGTAATTATATATAGTAAACTTGACTATTTAGCATACAGTACAGAGAGTTTTGAGAAATGAGAATGGTGTGGGAGTGTGCAAGACTTGCAGAAGCCCAGCCTTGGAGTCAAGAAGTCTCTGTGCAGGGCTTTATGGCCAGAGCCAGCTGTCTGAGACCACAGGCACCAGGATGAGTGCCAGCAGGCCTTCCCCACAGAGCCTAGGACCAGTCACATCTCAGCGGGAACCAGTCCAAGGAAGAGAGCCATACTGGAGCTGACAACAGCCGCGATATCCAGGAGACACTGGGTCAGAAGAATCTTGTGAGCCTCATCGTGTATTGTCTCCTTTACTCTTCCTGAATGAGGCAGGAACTGGGTGGCAGAGAGCCCCCAGGGACTGTCCTAAAGATACTCAGTTTTCCAAAGGGGACCATGTAATAAATCAGCAATTTTGGCAGGTCAGATTTTGAATAGGTAAATATTTAAGCTAAGGCTTTGTTTACACTGGAAGAGATGGAAAGATTGCTGATGGGGCTCCTAAGGGTGATTAGATCAGCTATAGAAATAAAAGAAGCTGCATTTCCTTTGTCCAACTTAATGTTTCAAAAATAAATTAGTATTATCTTACCACAAAAAATAAGCCCTGCCAAAAATAGATTTGTAACCTCACTATGTGACAATAAGATTAATGTAATAAATGCATGGGGAAAAGATTAGAAATAATGTACACCAACAGTCTTCATCTCTGAGTAGTGACTTTACAGGTGATTTTTATTTTCATTTTCTGCTTTTATGGTTTTCCCCCCAAATTGCCTGAAATAAATTATATGATTTATGGCTAGGAGAAGCAGGTGCTATTAAAAATAGAAATTAATCAACTGGCAAAAACGAATAACTTCTTTATTGGATGTTTATGCATTATGACACAGCCTTATGGTATACATTTTACATGTAAGTATTTGATACAGTACTTTTTATAGAATTTTATATTTTTCTTTTTACCACCTGATATTATAACGTGACCATTTCCTCTTTATACCCTCTGTTCTTAAAAGCATTTAAAATATAGCTGTAAATAGTATGTTTATGAATCATTTATCTACCACTGAACATCTAGGTTGTTTTAAAAATGTCACTTCTTAAAAAAATTTTTTTTTTAACGTTTATTTATTTTTGAGACAGAGAGAGACAGAGCATGAACGGGGGAGGGTCAGAGAGAGGGAGACACAGAATCCGAAACAGGCTCCAGTGTCTGAGCTGTCAGCACAGAGCCCGACGCGGGGCTTGAACTCACGGACCGCGAGATCATGACCTGAGCTGAAGTCGGCTGCTTAACCGACTGAGCCACCCAG
This sequence comes from Prionailurus viverrinus, assembly GCF_022837055.1. NCBI lineage: Eukaryota > Metazoa > Chordata > Mammalia > Carnivora > Felidae > Prionailurus > Prionailurus viverrinus. The sequence continues at coordinate 94,537,840 of NC_062569.1, forward strand.
GCGCCCCAAAAATGTCACTATTTTAAGTAATCCTGTAATATACATAATTAGTAAATCTTTGCATCATTTTTTTTAAAATGTAAATTTATTTTGTCACTTATTCCAATTACTATAATGGTTTAAAAGTCCTAACTATGAAAAAATTGAGTTTTTTTTTTAATGTTTATTTGCTTTTGAGAGAGAGAGACAGAGTATGAGTGGGGAAGCGGCAGAGAGAGAGGGAGACCCAGAATCTGAAGCAGGCTCCAGGCTCTGACTTTCAGCACAGAGCCAGATGTGGGGCTTGAACTCACAGACCATGAGATCATGACCTGAGCCAAAGTCAGATGCTTAACTGATTGGGCCACCCAGGTTCCCCCCCCCCCCCAAAAACTGAGTTTTTTCATGTGTTTTTAAAATAAGTTTGAAAAATGAAACTTTTTTTCCCCTTTTAAAACAGATTTCTTGGATGTCAAGTTAATGGCTATAAATATCCACATCCAAACCATTTTGAGTTGAAGGGAAAAAGCATGAGATCATTATAAAGTAATATTTTCTTAGATTATATAATAAATTCCCCTAATGACTTTTCCATTTACTGTAGCCCATAAGCTCATAGACACATTTACTTTAATGATATCAGTGATATATATATTTAACAGGTTACCTGAACCCAAGATTTCCTTTAGACAAAAAGATTCTCTTTCATTATTATAACTTTAATAAAATTGGTTTTTAAAACCCACTTACTAAATATGAACCGTGATTGTTTCAGTTGAATGTACATGCTTAAATCAGTCTGAATCCTGATGTCATATATAGTTAAGTGAGAATTTGGCTGTCCCTGAAGTTTGCTGTATTCCTGGTAACAGTGCCATATTCCAAAGCCTATAATTCCATTCGCACCCACCATGAAGACCCAGATGAGGAATCCAGCTATGAACCTCAGGAGTATCACAAACATCCACCTAAGAAACATGGTGATAGGCCAATAAGAATCCAATACCAACTTGCTGCACAGTCTTCAGATATTTTCATTCCAATTGCCCTTGTATCAGGATTTTATTGATACAATTTGCATCTGCTTGGAGTTCTATAGCATTTCTTCTCCTTCTACTCCCATCTTCAAATGTTGTCTTATTTCCTACTGTCAAAGTGCCATTTTTAGTAGAGCAGTCAGGGAGTCTCTGGAGAAATGGTTTGCTTGGGAAGATCGCTGTTGGACAATCATCATTCAGTAAACTTGTGTGAGAGTCTTTGCAGGCTTAAAAGTGGACTCGCAGAATTGGCTGTGGTATATTCAATAGTTTTTGTGTGTTCTGTATATAAATTGTATTTCCATGTAGGTTAAAAATTTTTCTGGGCACTTGGAAGACACAGATCTGTGTGGTAGGGCCCTGAAGTTTTACCACCATGGACTGGCTGGTACAGCTGAATAAGTTAAAGTAAAACAAAATGGTCTTATTCTCATTGAGGGTGCCCTTCTGGCCTTAAAACTGGCCCCTGCTGTCTGTAGGATAGGCCACTTTCCTGGGGTTGCCATCTACCCAGGCCACAGGTCTTAAAGGAATGCAGCCAGCAGTGAACAGTATGAAGATTATGGGGCACAGAACATCTGAACAACTCCTTTTGACAACAGCCCCCTTGAAATTTGTATCAGATGTCTTAGGATCTCATAGGTCTCGTCCTCTAAATAAAGTGTCTGGTGGTGGTTCTTCATCACTCATTAAGAGGCTGTTCTCTTCAGAAGAAGGCCTGAATCACTGCAGAGTTGAGTTTTTGAGAAAGGAGTCTGTGAGTTTTGAGGCAGCTCCTGTCTTACATCTTACAGGTAAGAAAACGAGGTCCATGGAGGTTCGAGGACTTGTACAGAGCTCCCAGGGCTTAAACGCAGCTCTTATAACTCAGGACCAGGCTCTTCACATGATACTGGCCTGACTTGAATCCTGGTGTAGCTGGTGTGCAGGGGTGCAAGAGCACCTGGCTCCTGGGGTCCCACACAACTAGGTTTGGCCGCTCGCCACTGGCAAAATCCAAAGGCAGAGAGACAAGTGTTGGTAGATTAAGAGAGGAATGATATTAGTGAGGCCAGCCCCAGGAAGACAGTGGACTAATGCCTCAAAGATGGTCTCTTGTAAACCTTTGCATTCTTGATTGTTTCCTTGGGATGGGTAGATTCCTTAAAATGATATTACCGGTCCTAATAATAGGAACATTTTCCAAGTGCATTAGACAGTTTATTTTTTATTTTTAAAAAAAAATTTTTTTTCCAACGTTTATTTATTTTTGGGACAGAGAGAGACAGAGCATGAACGGGGGAGGGGCAGAGAGAGAGGGAGACACAGAATCGGAAGCAGGCTCCAGGCTCCGAGCCATCAGCCCAGAGCCTGACACGGGGCTCGAACTCCCGGACTGTGAGATCGTGACCTGGCTGAAGTCGGACGCTTAACCGACTGCGCCACCCAGGCGCCCCAACAGTTTATTTTTTTTTTTATAGAGAGTGCACACCCATGTGCAAATGGGGTGGGGAGGGGCAGAGAGAGAGAGAGAGAGAGAGAGAGAGAGAGAGAGAGAGAGAGAGAATCCCAAACAGGCTCCACTCTCAGCACGAAGCCTGACACGGGGCTTGATCCCATGACCCTGGGACCATGACCTGAGCTGAATTCAAGAGTCAGACTGAGCCACCCAGGCACCTCAGATATTTAGACAGTTTTAATTTCCATGATCTTTTGGGAGCCTTGATAAAGGACTGAATGGCATTACCTGTATATCACCTTTTCATTCCACTCCATCCCATTCCATTGTTATTAATAATGACAGCAACAATTAAAACTCACACACACACAGACACACACAGACACACACAGACACACACACACACACACACACAGCCCTGTTTTATCTATCAAGACTTCATTGACCTTACTGTCCTAAAAATTTTGTGCACCTATTGTCTATTTTTTCACTTTGAGGAGACACCTTTCACTATTCATAGGAGTTGCTTTCCTATGTATTCAACAAGGACAAACACCTAAAATGGCCATGGTAGTAACTTCTTTGATGGGGTCACATTATCCTGGGATGTTACTACTTACCTGTTGTTCCATGAGGAGTAATTCTTGGCATGTTTCTCTGAGGAATTCATCACTCTTTCCTCTGTCTGGAGTATGGTTCTCCCTCCTTGCTGTTTGATCATTCTTCTTCCTGTTCAGGTTTCACTCATGACTCAGACTATCCAGTATTTCCCTTTTTTTTTTTTTTATTTAAAAAATTTTTTTTTTCAATGTTTATTTATTTTGGGACAGAGAGAGACAGAGCATGAACGGGGGAGGGGCAGAGAGAGAGGGAGACACAGAATCGGAAGCAGGCTCCAGGCTCCGAGCCATCAGCCCAGAGCCTGACGCGGGGCTCGAACTCACGGACCGCGAGATCGTGACCTGGCTGAAGTCGGATGCTTAACCGACTGCGCCACCCAGGCGCCCCCAGTATTTCCCTTTTGAGTTCAGCCATATCAGCCTTGTCCTTTTCTCACAACCAGCAGCATATGTAATCTAAATCAGAAATCTTTCTTAGTGGCTTAAGTCCTCTCTAACCAGAGACCTGTGGCCTGCAACTCATGGTAGAGAACATCAAAATCGGGTCCCTGTTTAAAGAACAATCTATACCTGTTGGAGGGCTGGTTGTCTATTTGTACTCCATGCCTAATCCAGGTACTACCTCCAAAGTGCATTCTTTAACATCCAGTGAAATCTGGTATGTCCAACTTTATTTATTGGTAAGGCGACCTTGTCTCCCCCACACATATTTTGCAGGTGCCTCTGTAGTCCATAGCATCCAGCAGAAATAAAATTGCTAGGAACCAAGAGAGGAGTTAGTGCTTGGAATGTATGAAATGGGATGATGACTTCTGTTAATGGGGAGAGTCTCATTTGCTGTATTTGTGTTCCTCACAGTGCTTGACTCAGTGCTAAGGACAGAATTTGCCCTTAGTAAATACCTCTTCTCTGTTCATCTGCATTTCTGTTTTATTTTATTATAATAATAATTCCTTTCATGGTGGTAATAAAGAACATCTATTATAAAATATACTTATTAATCCTTCAGGTCACTGACTGAAGTTGTCATAATCTCAGCTTTTTACTCACTGCAATTAAATCTAGTGTTCTTCATTTTTTAAATTCATTCTAGTGGCAGAAACAGTCATAACTACCAAATGTTTATATTTCTTGATGATACTGTAGTGAATTTGCATGTATCCCTTTGCAATGATTTTCTTTATGTTGCTGCTTATAACTTCATTCTTGCTTTTTTCCAACGACTAAAGAAAGTTGGAGACGAATGAAATGCATGACTAGAAGATTCCTGGCCGCAGTCCTCATATAAGTCATCTCTGAGTACATTGTGATAAAGTAAGAAAAAGGAGAGATTAAACTACCAAATTTAGTCACAAAATAGGCCGACATAACCCCTTGTGTTTCCTTCTAAAGCATGAATGGTGGCCACAGTGATGGTAATTATCGTTTCTGGATTCTGGTTCACTGCCACATTTGTCAACTTTGATTTATTTCTCTTTTTCCTTTATAAAGGAACAATAATGGAATTCATTATTGGCAATATTAATTGTGAACTTTAACCCTACCTTTAGCGAGACTTTGAATTTTTTAAAGGTTTCCTGTGAAATACTATGGAGAACCTTGCAGCAATGTCTGTGATTTCAAGAAATATAAGAAAAGAGGTGATTTGCAAGTGATTGTAGACTAAGCAGTGTTAAGTTTAGGATTTCCTTTTCTTCTGAATTTCTACTTTTGGATTTTAGCACCTTTGAATTTAAGAGGAGGGGTGCACAGCTGCTGTAAACCTAGGTCATTTTGCTAATGTCTTTCTTCCTAGTCAAAGTAGAAACCTTGAAGAGGTTCAGTAGCCCAGAGAGAGTAGGAAGGATAAGAAAATTTAGAGGGTGATGTCCTTTCTTGGAGTTAAAGAAAGGAATGCTGGTTACTTGACCCCCTGCTCACATCTGAAACAAAACCAGCCGTCTTCTTTTTTTCTGCCTGTAGACAGGGCATTTTCCACTGTAACCTTTGCTAGTAGTTGGTGGTTGATTCAAAGTAGAAGTTACTTTCACCCCTTAAAACAAGGGTGAAGTGGAGACTAGTAATTACTTTGAAGAAATTATGTTTGAAATATGTTGTTTGTGAGGTTAAAAGTGATTGGAAGAAAAAAGCTAACCTGCAAGGAGTGGAGAGCCTGGTGATTAAGAGCATGCATGGACTGTGGAACCAGACTTTCTGTATTCAAAATTTGGTTCTATCATTTATTAGAAGTAAGTTGGCAAATCTTTTAATCCCTGTTTATCACTTTTCTTATTTGCAGGCTAGGGAAAATAGTGTGTTATAATAGTACTTACATAAAGGTTGTAAAGGTTGAGCTAACACATGTGAAACCTTTAGAACAAGAAATGTTAGATATAATAGGGTGAGTACTGGTGAGTACCCTGTCTAAAAGTATTTAATTTACATTAAAAGTAAAAAATGCCCTGATCACCAAACCAAACTCATTTGACAGCCAAGTTTGGTCCATCTATCACCAGTTTGCAGTCCCTGGTGTAAGGAATACATGCATGATAAGTAGTGTAGCTCCATAAAAAGATGAAGAATGGAAAACTGTGCTATCCAATATGTTGGCCATTAGCCTCATGTGGATATTTGCTTTTAAGTTAATTAAGATTAAAATTCCATTTTTTTTTGCTTCTGCAGCCTACAGTTTAGGTGCTTAATAGCCACATGTGGCTAGTGGCTACCATAATGGATAGTACAGATATACAACATTTCATTATTACAGAAAGTTACATCAGATAGAGCTGATCTGATGGCTTATAAAAATATTCACTCATTGCTCTCTACAAGCTTATGTGTACCTTGGCAAGAAATGGCCGAGCCATAAGCAGTAGACTAGTAGTGCATAGTAGTGTGGGGTTGGGTGGAGCTGTTTCCCTGCTTGATCTGCAGCTGCTAATCTACTCTCTAGCAGTAGCTTATAAGTTTGTTTTTGAAGAACTTTTTTAAAAGCTCTTCGGTGACTCTAGGCTTCTGACGCTAGGTGAATCTCCAGTTTGAGGAGAAAGTTTTGTAGGGGAATAATAAGGATGGTTCCCCCCCATTCCCAAACTTTAAGGACACATTATTAGTGCCTTTCTAGGGATGATGGAGAAAGTTGAGTTGGAGTATATATGTGTGTATGTGTGTATTTTCCCCCCACTACGAAAAGTACATCACTGTGAAACTTTAACCTTCATATATTCTTTATTAAATATGTAAACTATGTATTGCCGTAGAAGTTTTTAAGCTGTGTCCTAATGGTACTGTATCTCATGGTGGCAATGAAAACCTGCTATTGCTAGTACTGCTTTACCATGTGTAATGGGAAATATCACACTTTTGATCAAATGGTGATTTGAAGAATTTTCACTATGTTAAAACTTAACTGGAGGAAGCTCGAGATGGTGGTAGGTTGATAGAACAGATCAAATCCCTTAGAGCTGTTTACCTCAGTGAATGGTATTATATCTCTTTGCTATTTATGGTACGTAGAACTCATGTGTTTCTCCTTAGACAGAGAAAGCATAGAGCACGGTGGGAGTGTGTGTATGTGCTATGGTTTCTTTAGGAAGAGTTTGTAGCGTCAAATATTATATGTGTCATGGGGGATTACCTATTTTCTCTGAACAGATCTGTATTTCCATTCCTGACTCAATAAATATAGGATTAGTTCTTTATATTTTCTCTGTTTCCTAAGCTTTTGCGTTGGTAACTATCCACTCACCTCCCTAACCTAATGTAATTTATTTCAAGCCTTGAATTTGAGGATTACAATAAACTCTTAGTGGTAAATTAATTTCAGATTAATTGATGAAATGCAAAATGAATGCATCCCTTCTCCAGAAGTGAAGTCCACAAAGACGTGTACCTGAGACGTGAACGTTTTTCTGTATGTGTTATACTTCATGAATTTTACATCAAAATATGAAGTTATAGCTCATCTTATTTACAAGAGTTAGACGTATTTACTTTTGGTACTTAAATAGTCTTTCTTGCTAATCCGTCAATTTAAAGAACATTTATTATTCTTTAATTTTGTTTCTGGTGATAGCAATAGCAAGCAGTTAGAGCTATAAATGTCTCTTTAAGCATCCCAATAGTTTAGGCGCATCCCAAATACTTCAAGATTATAGAGAAAAACACCCATGGCACTTTGTGGCAAAACCAAGGGGTTAATTCAAAGCTGACTAAATTAAGCCACCATTGCCACAGGCTCCTAGTCTTGATAATACTTATTTGAGGCCCTTTGGAGGAAGACATTTATAAGTATAAGCAGGGTAGACAGGATCTCCATGAAGTATATGTAGTAACCTCCAAAAAAACTCCCAACAAAGAAGTACTTGGGTATATGGAGAGGTAACAGTACTGAATCAGAAGTCTACAGTTTGACTCAATTGGAAAGCCAAACTGTACTAAAAGAATTTATGTAACAAAAAGATAAGAAGACACCGATTGACTTTTGCACTTTTACTACATAGGTTCTGAATTAACTTTAACATCTGCTGAAATGCATTTTTGTGGCCTTAATTGATGCTGGGGTCAAATTATACTTATACCTGAGGATCCCAATAAATTTAAACAAGGTAACCCTGTATGTACATGGGGTCCTACTACATTTTAATAAGATACACCTATAGTCAACAGGGAATTACAAAATGTAAAACAGAGAACAAAAAGGAATGCCATACTTTAACCATTTGAACTATTATCTGCTTAAATTTCCCATGTTCATAGCATTTGTTGCTCTAAAATATCCCATAGTCAGTATGGGTGTTCTGACCCAACATGTAATAAATGAAATTAAACTACATCTTTGGCACTTAGAAAAGGCTTGGAAACGTGGGACTCCCTTGACCTCCTCCCTACTCCATGATTAAAATAGTTAATATTGCCCAATGTAAATTGAAATAGAGTCTTAAAGAATTAAAACCCATAAATAAGACCTTTATAGAGAAGGGGTAATTATTCCTACTCTTTCTTCACTTAACAGCACAATTTGACCTGTTCTTAAACTTGGAAAGAAAGAATAGCGCCTAAGAGTCGGTTACCGTAACTTTCATGCAATAATCTTACCCATTAAAGCATCCTTCCCAATATTATTGAAATTGCTGACACCATGTAATCAGCAACGGGTAATACTTTGCAGTCATATTGGCTAATATGTTCTGTTCAGAGCCTATTTCCACCCTTTCAGCAGTAGCTTGCCTGCATCTTTGAAGGGACACAAAACACCTCTACCCAGCTGTCCAAGGGATACAATAGCCCTATTATTGCATACAGTCTTTCTAGCAAGATCTTAACCATATCCAGCTTTCTCCAGAAGCACAAGAGGACATCACACTGATGACTTCTCCTCCAGGGAGATTCACTTGACAAATTCCCTCAAAACATACTAATATTCACAAAGGACATGAGCTGTTGCCCCACATATAGTGCAGTGTTACCTTTGTTAAATTACTGAAAATTGTTTGGCAGTCTGGGGGCAACTCCATCCCCAATGTCAAGGACATCCACAAATGTTAAAATGGGCTCAACATCTTTTAGGTATTTTTGGCTTTGGGAGACAACATAGTTTACATTAATGTTGCTTCAGTTTATGCTGCTACTTGAATGGGACTCCGAACAATAAAAGGCTCTAAAATCTGCCCAAATTTAATACAATGGACCTTTCACTAGTGCCCCTCTTCTCACCCTAAGATTCTTTCCCTTTAGCAGCTCGTCTCATGCTCCCCAATCTCTGGAACACCCATAATGACCACAGTTTGTCCATAGACTTTTGATATAATCATCTCCTTCCTGAGAATCACTCTGCCAGTAGAGTGACAATTTAGTGATTCAGCACTTCCATACATCACCTGGTACTCGTCACAACAAGTGCACTCCTTAATTCCCATCACCTATTTCACCCATCCCCCTGCCCACCTCCCTCTGGTAACTGACAGTTTGCTCTCTAAGTTAAGAGGATGTTTCTTGGTTTGCCCTTGTCTCTTTTTTCTCCCCATGTTCATTTGTTTTGTTTCTTAAATTCTACATACTAGTGAAATCATGTGGTATTTGCCTTTCTCTGACTTATTTCACTTAGCATAATACTCTCTAGCTCCATCTATGTCATTGTAAATGGCAAGATTTCATTCTTACCATTCATTTTCATGGCTGAGTAATATCCCATTACACACACACACACACACACACACACACACACCTTCTTTATCCATCAGTCGATGGACATTTGGGCTCTCTCCCTAGTTTAGCTATTGTTGACAGTGCTGCTATAAACATGGGGTACATGTGTCCCTTTGGATGAGTATTTTTGTATCCTTTGGGTAAATACCTAGTAGTGCAATTGCTAGGTCATAGGGTAGGGTTTTTTGTTTTGTTTTGTTTTGTTTTTTACTTAGGAAATTTTATTTTTAAAAATATAGTTTATTGTCAAATTGGCTTCCATGCAACACTCAGTGCTCATCCCAAGTGCCCTCCTCAATGCCCATCACCCACTTTCCCCTCTCCCTCACCCCCCATCAACCCTCAGTTTGTTCTCTGTATTTGAGAGTCTCTTATGGTTTGCCTCCCTCCCTCTCTGTAACTTTTTTCCCCTTCCTTCCCCCTATGATCTTCTGTTAAGTTTCTCAAGATCCACATATGAGTGAAAACATATGGTATCTTTCTCTGCCTGACTTATTGCACTTAGCATAATACTCTTCAGTCCCATCCATTTTGCTACAAATGGCCAGATTTCATTCTTTCTCATTGCCAAGTAGTATTCCATTGTGTATATAAACCACATCTTCTTTATCCATTCATCAGTTGATGGACATTTAAGCTCTTTCCATAATTTGGCTATTGTTGAAAGCGCTGCTCTAAACATTGGGGTACATGTGCCCAGTCATAGGGTAGTTTTATTTTTACCTTTTTGAGGAAGCTCCACATTGTTTTCCAGAGTGGCTGCACCAGTTTGCATTCCCACCAACAGTATAAGAGTATTCCCTTTTCTCCTCATCCTCACCAACACCTGTTGTTTCCTGTATTAAAAAAAATTTTTTTTAATGTTTATGTATTTTTGAGAGAGAGAGAGAGAGAGAGAGAGAGAGAGAGAGAGAGAGAGAAAGATAGAGCTTGAGTGGGGGAGGGGCAGAAGGAGAGGGAGACACAGAATCTGAAGCACGCTCCAGGCTCTGAGCTGTTATTACAGACCCTGACGCGGAGCTTGAACTCATGAATTGTGAGATCATGACCTGAGCCAAAGCCAGATGCTTAACTGCCTGAGCCATCCAGGCAGCCCTCCTGTATTGTTAATTTTAGCCATTCTGACTGATGTGAGGTGATATCTCATTGCAGTTTTGATTTGCATTTCTCTGATGATAGGTGATGTTGAGCATCTTTTCATGTGTCTGTTGGCCACTGGTATGTCTTCTGTAGGAAGATATCTATTCATGTCTTCTGCCCACTTTTTAACTGGATTACTTGTTTTTTGGGTGTTGAGTTTGATAAGTTCTTTATATATTTTGAATACTAAGCCTTTTCATGTCATTTGTAAATATCTTCTCCCATTCTATAGGTTGCCTTTTAGTTTTGTTGATTGTTCCCTTAACTGTGCAGAAGCTTTTTATCTTGATGAAGTCCAATTAGTTTATTTTTGCTTTTGTTTCCCTTGCCTCAGGAGACATATCTAGTAAGAAGTTGCTACGACCAATGTCAAAGAGGTTATTGCCTGTGTTCTTCTCTAGGATTTTAATGGTTTCCTGTCTCACATTCAGGTCTTTAATCCATTTTGAATTTATTTTTGTGTATGGTGTAAGAAAGTGGTCCAGTTTCATTCTTTTGCATGTTGCTGTCCAGTTTTTCCAACACCATTTGTTGAAGAGACTGTCTTTTCTCATTGGGTATTCTCTCCTGCTTTGTCAAAGATTAATTGACCATGTAGTGGTGGGTTCATTTCTGGGTTTTCTATTCTGTTATATTGATCTATGTGCCCGTACCATATTGTCTTGATCACTACAGCTTCATAATATAACTTCAAGTCAAGAGTTGTGATGCCTTCCAGCTTTGCTTTTCTTTTTTCAAGGTTGGTTTGGCTATTTGGGATCTTTTGTGGTTCCACACAAATTTTAGGATTGTTTGTTCTACCTTTGCAAAAAATGTTGGTGGTATTTTGATAGGGATTGCATTAAATGTGTGATTGCTTTGGGTAGTCTAGACATTTTTAACAATATTTGTTCTTCTAATCCATGAGCGTGGAATGTCTTTCCATTTCTTTGTTTCCTCTTCAGTATTTTTCATCAGTGTTCTCTAGTTTTCAGAGTACAGAACTTTACCTCTTTGGTTAGGTTTATTCCTAGGTATCTTAGCATTTTGGTGCAATTATAAAAGGGATTGATTCCTTGATTTCTCTTTCTGCTGCTTCATTATTAGTGTATGGAAATGCAACAGATTTTTGTATGCTGATTTTATATCCTGCAACTTTGCTGAATTCATGTATGTATCTGTTGTAGCAATTTTTTGGTGGAGTCTTTTGGGTTTTCCATAGAGATTATCATATCATCTGCGAATGGTGAAAGTGTGACCTTCTTCCTTGTCAGTTTGGATGCCTTTTATTTCTTTTTGTTGTCTGAATGCTGAGGCTAGGACTTCCAGTACTGTGTTGAACTACAGTGGTGAGAGTGGACATCCCTGCTTGTTCTAGACCCTTAGAGGAAAAGCTCTCAGTTTTTCCCCATGGAGGATGATATTAGCTGTGGGTTTTTCATATATGGCCTTTATTATGTTGAGTATGTTCCCTGTCATCCTACTCTGTTGAGGGTTTTTATCGGAATTGATGTTATATTTGTCAAATGCTATTTCTGCACCTAGTGAGTGGATCCTATGGTTCTTATCCTTTCTTTTATTAATGTGGTGTATCACATTGATTGATGTGCGAATACTGAACCACCTTTGCAGTCAGCTTTCTTATCCTAATCGATTCAGCTATGCCTTCAACCTTATTCAATGGTACATTATTTTAACAGTGCATTATGCTTCACTTATATAATGACCAGATGATGTTTTCACTATGATAATACCTTTATTTCTAATTCTTAAATGGCTGTTAAATTACCTGTAGGTTTTCTGTAGAACTTATACTTAATGTTATCAGCTTTAACTGTACATAACTGTGGTACATGATTTAGATATTTTATGCTTTAAACTTTTTTATCTAATTTAACTCTCCATATTTCACTCACTTGAAAAATATATTTACATTTTTTATATAGTGCATCAAATTATCACAAAGAGGACATCCTGGCAATAATTGTAGCCAAATATCTTTTAAGCATTTTCCCTATGATAGAGTAAGTTTTTAAAGCTCTTGAGTTTAGTTTGAACTTATGCAGAAACATTAGCACCAATGTTTGATTTTCTAATTTAGAGAATATTTATTGAGTTTTCATGGCGATTATGGCCTAAAATATTAAAGGTAGGAAGACCTAAAACATAGATAATTCAAATTATTTAAATCACCAGTTGCAATTTCACTTCTATAATTTCAACCTCTTTTCATCCAAAAAATTTAAAAGAACTAAGTCTTCCAGAAATTATTAGAGTAGATTGATTTCAGTCATTTTCTTTTTCTGTATCATCCATCATTTGGTAAGTGTTTAAATGAATAATGGGATAAATAACAGTGGAAAAGATAAGCAGAAATTTCAGGCTACCTATTCATAAATACTAGAGATTTATCCCTGGGTATTTGAGTTTCTATCCTTTGTACAACAAACCTGATACAGTGAAAATAACACTCGGCTGGGAATTAAGGACTGACACTAACTGTGGTTTCAGACCAGTGATTTCCCTGTTGCAGGGGGAAGTTCTTTTCATTAAAAAAAAGGGGGGGGGAATTAGATTAGATGATATTTAAAGTCACTTTCCACTCATTTAACATTCTGAAAGGCTTCAAATAAGAAAACATTAAAATGGTATCTAATATCTAAAATTTACCCTAAACCTATATTATTATAGGAAAGTGAAAGAATTTGTAAGCTGTTAAGTAGTATTTTTTGTGGTTAGTTTTGTAAGTTTTTCTTCAAAATGTTCACCTATTTATGGTTATGGGACAATAACCTTTTTTTTTTCACCTGGTTACTGTGGAAATCTTCAGGGTGACACATAAAACCATCCAAAATAAATACTTTCATATAGATATTTAAGGAAAACAGAACAAGAGAGCAAATACGGCAAATGTCTTCTGGTCATTGACTTGATTTCTGAATGCAGTTTGGGTAACTGATACACTAAGGAATAGAAAACTCACTGTGGGTAGAAATACTTATTGCAAGGTGGTACCCTAAGCCAAATACAATTTGGAAATGAAAGCTAGTAAATACGGTAAGGTTGAAGCAATCTATACAGTTCACATGCTCCCCCCAGCCCCAAAAAGCTTCAATTTATAAAATAGAGAAACTAGTCGTAAACCACTATTTTATTTGGAGGTAACCACTAACTCACTAGGTGCACCACTTGACTACTGGATTTGTTAGATGGTGTCACTTTATTTTTTGTTAAAACTCATAGATATTTACTGAATTGTAAGTGTGTGTGTGTGTTCAGTTCATACTCCCATCTCAGTTCTGGGGCTAGAAGAGATACAATGTTGTCTAATAGTACTTGCCATTAGATACTGGTATATGGGCATCCGGAGAAGGCTATTCCTGTCAGTTCCTAACAAAAAAATAGAAAATAATTGTTTTAAGTAGAACAACTAATGAATTTTAAGTTGAGCTGCTTGTCTGATACAACTCTCATCTTCAGTCATTTCTGTGCATTGTACGCACACATGTGCACACCTTGAAATGTAGTGTTACGATAGTCATAAATACCAGAGGGGAGTCCTCACAGTTGAGGAGTGCATGACTCCACTTGCGGGTTGTTTGAGCCTCTGGCTTCCATGTCATCTTCCTCTTTATTGATCACTTCTGTAGAAGATGCGGTGGTGTCCTGACTAGAGGCCGACTTCAAGGGAAAAGGGGAGGGGAGAGAAGCACATGGTTACTTTGGAGATATTTTCTTTAGGAAACTGGGCCAAAAAAGACATACCTGTGACCTCTCATTTCTCCTTCTTGCCTTTTTTTTTGGGAAAAAAACCCTGAAATTATGAAAAAAAAATTAACTCTGAAAATTGTGGGTAATGTGGTCATCTTAACTGCTCTCATAGTCCTCTGCTCAGTAGCTGCTTTTTTCATGAAACTTTATTAATGATGTTCTTTTTTTAATGTTTCTTTAATTATTTTGAGAGAGAGAGGCGGGGAGGGGCTGAAGGGGAGGGAGAGAGAGAATCCCAAGCAGGCTCCACACCCAGCGCAAAGCCTGAGGCAGGGCTCCATCTCACAGCGGTGAGGTCATGACCTGAGCCGAAATCAAGAGTCAGATGCTTGACTGACTGAGCCACCCAGGTGGCCCTAATAATGCTGTTCTTTTGTTGGTGTTCAGTGTGGGTAGCTGGTTTTGTCTCCGGATTCCCAGATTGTACACACATATGTTTGTTGGCCGCCTCTGCAGTGGTTAGTTTATTTGTTGTGAACCATTTTGCACCTGGTAGTCTCTTTTCCTCTCACCGGATCTCAAAACCGCAGACAGCTCTGAAGAGCCATGGAATTAATTGTCTGAAAGGATTAAATCAGAATATTGTAAGATTCTCTCTGTGGTTCAAAGGGTGCTGGGGAAGTGGCCTTGGGATCAGGACTTAAGATGTGTGCATTGTTCGGAGAAAACTAGTCAGAGTCTAGGGCACCTGCTGCTTCTAGTCTCTGGTTGGAAGGTATTTGGGGAGAGGAGAAAAGGAGAGAATTTTAAAAATCATGTGGAAGGAAGAAGGGATTATGGATATTGTATAAGTAGATGTTTTAAATCTGATGGAGCTTTGTACTTTTCAAAGCTCTTTTACTCAGAAGTTGCTGGAAACCCGTAATGTATTGTATACAGCTTTTTTCATTGTGGCTAGAGTGGGGCCAGGTAAGTTTCACTCTCAAACCATCAGTCAGAATCTCGCCGGGAGCTGCTAAAGTTTTGCACAGAAGTGGCAGCTGTGCGGAAACTTCTGTCTTCACTGCCTGGTGTCTTCAGTTTACTACCATTTTTTCTTGTGCCAAAGAAAACATCCCTCCACCAGCCTGTCTGGGCTTCTTCTGAACATTAGTTTGATCAAAATGCAACTGAAATCCTCTGTGAACCGAGACAGCCCTGAAGGACTGGTAGCCGGAGTGGGAGCACACGGACCCCCCACCCCTTCAGATCACAGAGTCCTAGGGCTCCGGGGAGAGTAGCCTCCTCCATTCACCCACTGAGCCCTGTGGGTCAGTCACAGACCACTAGCTAACCTTGGCTCTGTGTTACTTTTCCTGAGACCTGAGGAGGACTCAGCTGTCTGTTGACAAGCCGGTGGTTCTAGAAATTGCCACATTTATTAGAGAAAGGCCTTCCAAATTAAAACCAACCCTCACAATCAAAAGTACCTCATCCTGAGAAAAGAGAAATAAAACTGCGTACCTTCTGTGTAAAGTTTATCGCCATTGTGTTTAATCAATTAACAGCTAAGTTTCCACTAGATTCTTGGTTCCGTGAGGGTAGAAACTTTGCCAGTTATGTTTGCCACTGTTACCAGTGCCTGGCATTTGTTTTGTTGCCTGGATTCATGAATGTGAGATTCAGTAGGCCTGGTACAAATGAACCTGTGCCCAAGGTGGAAGCATAGAGTGGGATTCTCGGTGCTGCCAGCCCAGCCCAGCCCCCGGCCATTGACTCCTGATTTCCTCCCAGCCTTCCTCCCCTGGCCCACCACACACACACCAGTGTTCTGGCCTTACTTCCCTTCCCACTCCTGAAAAGAAATACGTCCTTCTTTAACTTATTAGCAATACATCTGTCATCAAAATATTTTCTCCCCATTTCTTCTCCACTTAGCCCATTGTATCCATATCCTTTATGGCCTCTTCTTTCCCCGAATTTTAATAAAGGGAGCCATAAAATGTATCTTCCTGTGACTTCAAATTACTGGTTGTAAATGTATGAGCTCAGCCCATAATAACACTTCACCATTTAGTGAAAGAACTGAGGCCACCAAAATGTGTAATAAATAATTCAGCAGTGAACATCTCAAAATCCCCCATTAGGGAGGCCTTCTGGATTCTAGTGTAGGCTTGTCACAGGTGTTTAGCACCTTCGGAGATGGTGTCTGGGCACCCAGAGGTTAGAAATGGAAACTATGAGATCTGTAATAGTTGTTCCCTCAAAAGAGCAAGTCTTGAAGGGGAACACTCATTCAACTAATGTTGTCATTGTCATCTCTACCCTAAGGGGTGTTGTTCCTTTCTGTAAAGTGAAGGTGCTGTGCTTGCCTGATGGAATCATGCTTCCTCATACCTGCCTGGTTGCAGAACCTCTTCATGCTGAAGTGTATATTTTATGCATATTTGTTGGTCCTGTAGTTGAACATCGAAGTTAAGCTAAAACGGGGGAACAGTGACAAAAAACTAGGGCAAGTAGTATCTGAAAAGAGACCCTAGCCCTTTCTTGCTACTTTTACCTGGCAGAAAAGTTCTTGTCAGTGGGGATGACCCTTTCTAGTTTTCCTAGTTTTAAACTTCCCACCAGAAGTATAATGTACAATGGGTACAAAGTTGCAATCTTGTAACACTATTGTTGTAACAGTCTTAGTTATTCAGGAATAGTAGGTGATGTGAAGTCCATTCTTCTGGATTGAACACTTGGAAATCTGTGAGGCCTTTAAAGTTTTGTATGTTTTTGTTTTTGAGTAAAATAGGCTCATCTTAGACATTAAATCTATTGTAAAGTGTATAAATATATTAGCAGATGTAAGTGCTATGGAAAAAAACCAAGTACACTATGCTTGCTTAATTCTGGTTTTTAGGGGTTAGTCCTGCACAGCAATATAATATTTCAGAGGAATATGTGATTTTTATAAAACCATTACTGGACCCAGCAGTTTTGCTGGATTTATATACGTAAATGTATGTATCACATGTATGTATATTTTTTATCTTCCTTTCTGTTTCTTGCCGTTGCAGTTCAATGGTTGCTATGGAGAAGGCTGTGGTAAGGAAAAGCATCAGAAGGTTAAAAGTTCTTTCTGCATCTGGGACAGAAATAACAGCCCAGCCAGCTTCTCTTTATGCCCTCCCCTTCACGTGCTGGCCTCCAGTATGGCACTGCCAATGCTGAAGGGGGGCTGGCTTGAGGCACTATTTAAAACATCTTACAGGGGTGCCTGGGTGGCTCAGTCGGTTAAGCCTCTGACTTCAGCTCAGGTCATGATCTCGCGGTCCATGAGTTCGGGCCCCGCGTCGGGCTCTGTGCTGACAGCTCAGAGCCTGGAGCCTGTTTCAGATTCTGTGTCTCCCTTTTTCTGTCTCTCTCTGTCTCAAAAATAAATAAACGTTAAAAAAAAACAAACATCTTACAGAGGAGCGAATTCTCCTCTTCTTCACTTTTCCGCTTTATCACTTTAGTATGGGCACAGAATAGAAGGAAAGAACAGACGTATTTGGGTGAATTGTCCACTCAAAACATTTCTGGTTTGTAGGGGATGGGTTTTTTCCTTCTGTTTTATTTGCATGTTTAAAATTTGTATTTATTCTTTATTTGCTGATAGGAGGGAGGAAAAGCTTAGAGAAAGGACCTGATGTAGAACAGTTGGGATTTGGTTAATCTGCTTAGAAATAACATTAATCGGCAGATCAGATGCTATCAACAATACAAGGTTTTCTATCCCCATTATCTTTCCCATTCTTTTCTTGCTTAATTCTTCCTGTATTATCTTTGGTTTCGTTTAGATTTATCTTTTCATTTCCTACCAGTTATTTGTTTTCTAATGTTTCTTTTATATTTTTACTTCACATTTCATTTTTAAATTTTACTCCTGCTTTGTCATAGGAAAGTGTTCAGTCTTTTGGCCTTTTACACGGTGGGGGTGTGGAGGATATAGGTGTGTACTAACCCACATACCAAATGAAGTTTTCTCTTAAACGTGTGCTTCAATAACTCCATGTAGCTCTTAGTAACTAAAAAAAAATCGGAACTGTAGGTATACGTCACAATAAGCATGTGACCATAATTTTCTTGAGAAGTTTCATGCCACTGGGACAATTATAAGAATGTAGGTGAATACATACGAACTGCTTTCTTTCTTCTCTCTTTCCTATTTTTTACTACTTTGGGTTATTTCCCTGAGATCAGATTCAATTACTCTTTATTAAAACCTTTTTTATTTTTGCCAGGCACTTTACGCTTCTTCATAGTTATCTTGGGTGGTAAATGTTTTTATAATTTTTATAAAAATGCAAAAATACTAAGGATCCAAGAGTTTAAGTAATGTGACCAAGGTTACACATCTAGTAACTAGTGGCCCCTGGATTCTAGATCCTGTGCCCTTTCCAGTATTATTAGGAGGGTGTATGGTATAGAGGTTAGGAATGCCATGGAGTCCTGCTGGACACAGGTTTGAATCTCAACTTTATGTGGGAAAATTTTTTTTTAACACCTCTGGGCCTTGGTGTCCTTATGTATAAAATATGATTAATAATCATATCACCTTCCAGTCACGTTTGTTACCTAGCAAAAATAAAAGTGCTTAGAAGTGTATTTGGCACATTCTTGATTTTTGATCAATTATTGATGACTATTCTCAAATACATATTGGACATTTACTGTATTATGGTCATTGTGTACTAGGACCTGGGCATATAGCTTCTACTTAGAATCTGGTACTGAGAAAGACTTCTTGAAGTTTAAAGGAAGTATATGGTGCTGTGAAGGCATTTAAAGGAGAAATGTAACCTGTTCTGGATGAGAGAAATTTTGAAATCTGATGGATAGGTAGGAATTAGAAAGGTGTGTGTGTGTGTGTGTGTGTGTGTGTGTGTGTGTGTGTGAGAGAGAGAGAGAGAGAGAGAGAGAGAGAGAGAGAGAGAGAGAGATTGATTGAGGGTGGGGGCAGGGAGAGAGACAGACAGACAAACCAACGAGACTGTTTCAAGCTAGGGAAATAAACCATACCAATCCAGGAGAGCCTAGTGTATTCCTGGACCTGAGAAAAGTCCACTGTGAGAGGAAGTACTGTTAAGACTGACTGGAGAGAGAGGCAGAGGCCAGAGTAAGCAGAGCCTGCAAGGAAGGTCATGAAAAGTACTCGGATGCATTGTGTCAGTGAATAATTATGAGGTCGTATTACCTCTCTCTGCATTCTCAGATTAGTACGAGCTTCTAACAGGATAGATAATAAACTCCCTATTTCCACATTTTTTTAAATTGACGTGTAGTTGACATCACATTATGTTAGTTTCAGGTGTACAAGGTAATGGTTGGATATTTGTATATTGTGAAATGATCACCATGGTAAATCCAATGAACATCTCTCACCACATATAGTTATAAATTTTTTTTCAGATGATGAGAACTTTCCAGATTCACTCTCCTGCTTTCAAATATACAGTCCAATATCATTAACTATAGTCTCCATGCTGTACATGACATCCACATGACATTCATTTTGTAACTGGAAATTTGAACCTTCTGCCCTCCCTTCACCCATTTTGCCTACGTACTCGCCTCTTACCCCTACTGCCTCAGGCAACCACCAGGCTGTTCTTTATACCCATGGGCTCAATTTGTTTGTTTTTATATCCCATAGCTGAGCTCATATGGTATTTATCTTTTTCTCTCTGACTTATTTCACTTAGCACAATGCTCTCAGGGTCCATCCATGTTGTCCAAAGGGCAAGATTTCATTTTTTATGGCCAAATAATATTACACACACACACACACACACACACACACACACACACACCACACCACTTTTTCTTTATCCATTCATTCATCCATCTATGGACATTTAGATTGTTTTCATGCCTTGGCTCTTACAAATAATGCTGCTGTGAACGTGGCGGGAGTGGTATATGTATCTTTTCAAATTAGTGTTTTCATTTTCTTTGGGTAGATACCCAGAATGAAATTGCTGGATCATTTCTAATTTTTTGAGGAACGTTCTTACTGGTTTCCATAGTGGCTGAAGCAGTTTACATTCCCACTAGCAGTGCACAAGGGTTTCCTTCCCCCTGCCCCCCCCCATGTTTGCCAACACTTATTATTTGCCTTTTTGATGATAGTCATTCTAACAGATGTGAGGTGATACCTCATTGTAGTTTTGATTTGCATTTCCCGGTATGAGTGATGTTGAGTATCTTTTCAGGTACCTATTGGTTTTCTGTATGTCTTCTTTGGAAAAATGTCTATTCAGATCTTATGCCCATTTTTTAATTGGATTGTTTGTGCTTTTGCTGGTGAGTAGTATGGGTTCATTATGTATTTTGGACGTTAGCCCCTTATCAATTACATGATTTACAAATATTTTCTCCCATTCAGGAAGTTGTCTTTTCATTCTTTTGATCCTATTTACATATTTCAGTGCTTTAAACTGTTAAAAGTTAAACTGGTACTAACACAAACAAATCCACTAGATCAAGAAAATTTAAAAAAAATGGTGTTTAGTTTGGAAGGAGGCAGTATTACTGGCGAATGAGAATAACATATTTCAGTGGACCCATTTTTAAAAAAAAGAATTTAATTAGTTTCGGAATATAACATCCTTCCTGGTGGTTTCAGATGGCTTTATTTATTCATAAATAACTCTACTTGTTGATTTAGCCTCTTTTATCACATGAATGCTTCATTAAACAACTGGCGCTTGCTCATTAGAGCCGAGTGGGGCTGTGTTCAACCAGGTGGTGAAGTTGAGAGTACATGGCTGTATTTAACAGTAAAGGCCATTTATTTGGCCTTTTGCCATCTGGAAACTCTAGTTAGTATTTCCCAATATAAATCTTCAGTCTGCTAACCAGACAGATACTGGCACTCAGCTACAGTGTCATGATGTGAGAAAGGCCTACCAAAATATAAACTAAATTACACTGTAATTTCTTTAGAAAACAAAGCAAAACTAAGCCCGGGAAGAAAAGTACGTTCTTCCTACCCTAGTCATTGTCCAGGTTTAAAACCTAGATGTTCAGAAGTTCTTTAGAAAACTAAACAGCAAGGAATTTTGATTTTTTTTTCCTTCTGAAAGCAGCTAGTCACTGGCAAGTTCAAATTTGGCCAGAGGGTTATTCCTGTAATAAAAGGCAATCCTGAAACACTGAAAAAATAGCTCATAGACTGTCCGTTTTCTGTCCCCATGCCTTGCCCTGTCTCTAAACAGGGATTTCTGGAATTCGAAAGCCCAGAGATTTTTTTTAAGTCCTTCATATAACCTTTGGGGCATTAATATTCATTTTAAAATTACACTTCTCATTCCTAGGACCCACAAAGGTTTACAAAGTATGTCTGTTCATCTGTTTTCTTTAAATCGAGTTGAATACAAATCTGAGAGTCTCTTTTTACCCCTGTAGCAGGAAATTTAATATCAGTTACTATAATATCAGCCCCTGTGGGGGCTCCCCACAGGTAGATCTCTTACAGAACCCAAACCCTGGGGGACCCCTCTGGTCTTCCATGGAGTAACTACCGCATTCCCCACATTTGAACCTGCAGGGTCCTTTGAAGTCTTGCTCTGCAGCTTCCCTGCTTCACGGAGCAGAAGGAGTCTTGGAATGACAGGGCCCCAGTGTCCAGAGCAGCCATCCCGTTTGAAGCACTGCTATTTCCCTTGGCCTCTGAGGAAAGTAGAACAGGGGTCCCCTCTTCTGCAGGAACTTGGCCAGCTTCCATGCCCTTCCCAGGAGCCCTTCTTTTCCTTTCGCAAGCTCAAAGCGGGGCCCTCCCAGCTCCTCTCTCTCAGGATAGTTTCCTCAGTGAGCACAGGCTTTCACTACAGAGACAGGAAGCCTGTTGTCTTCAGTAGTTTCAGCTTTCCACCTTGCACAAGGCTGTGAAGTTAGGAACTAGAGAGGACTTGACAAAGACAGGCTTAGAAGGGGAAGGGGAGAAGAAGGAATGAAACAGCTTTTAATGTTTCCACTTGCTGCTTGCTGTAGTCAACATTTGTCCTGTTAACGTCTGGCCATCCTATTTTGAATAGTATTTCTGTATTTGGAGAAATTCCCACATTATGAGTCCACTTCCCACTGTTAGACGTGTGAACTCAAATTTCCAGCTTCTTGTGTAGCTTGGCCTTTGGCTCTCCAGTCAGATGCACATGGATGAGACCACGATTTGGAAGAGAGCAGAGTGAGAAACGACCTCTGTGCTGAGCATGGATAACTGCAGAAGAGGATGGCTTTGGTGGTCCATAGTGTTGTCGGGTGGAGTGCCAGACAGAGAACTGATACCATCAGTCATTGTAGTAGGGTCCTGGCATTTAGGGTTGGTGACAGGGACAGCTGTAGCAGTGTTCTCTCAAGCCAGTTGTACAGCACAGTTTTGGATATTTTCCTAGAGTTTAATCCTTGAGCTTGTTTCTTTAGCCATTTCGGTGGTCCTGAGAGCTCCCCAACAATCCTCTTTTTTTTTTAATTAAAGAAGATTGATTGTGGTACAATTTACATACAACAAAATCCCCCCCCCTTTTAGGTACACAGTTTGTTGAGTTTTGGCCAGTGTTTGCAGTCTTCTAATAGCCAGCCCAATTGTGATGTAGAAAATTTCTGTCACCCTCAAAGTGTCCATTCATGCCCCGTGCGGTCATTCTCCATGCCCTTTCCCCTCTCCGCCTTAGCTCTAGCCCCAGGCAACCACTGGTGTGTTCTGCTCCTATACTTTTATTTTTTCCATTATACAGAATTTTTTAAAAAATGGGTACATATTATATATAGTCTTTTGTTTCTGGGTTCTTTTACTTAGCATAATGGCTCTGATATTTATATTGCATGCATCAGTAGCGTGTTCTCTTGTTTCTCACAAGTTTTTTATCCATCTGTAAGTTGATGGACATGTGAGTTTCCAGTTTTTTGCCTTGTGGATAAAGATGCTGTGAAAATTTTGCACATAGGTGTTTCGGTGTTTTTGCATCTCTTAGATGAATACTTAGGACTGGAATTGTTGGATAGTATGGTTAAGTGCATATTTAACTTTGTTAGAAACTGTGAAAATATCCCCAAATATATGTACCACTTTGCAGTCCTCCAGAAAGGTATGAAAGTTCGAGTTACTCTGCATTCTTGTCCACGCTTGGTATTGTCAGTCAGTTTAACTCATTGTAGACATACCGCCTTGTGATTTTAATTTCCCTGTTGACTAATGAAGTTGAAATTCTTTTCATGTTATTACCCATTTGTATGTTTTCTCTGGTGCATTTAAAAAATTGGGCTCTTATTGAATGGTAAGATCTGTTTCTGTATTATAAATACAAGTCTTTGATGTGTTTTGAAAGTAATTTCTACCAAAATATGGCTGGTATTGTTACTTTTTAATAATGTTTTTTGAAAACAAGAAATTATTAATTTTGAAAGTCTAATTTATTATTATTTTTATTAACTTGTTTTATTTTTCATTTTTTTAAATTTACATCCAAATTAGTATATAGTGCAACAATGATTTCAGGAATAGATTCCTTCGTACCCCTTACCCATTTAGCCCATCCCCCCTTCCACAACCCCTCCATAACCCAAAGTTCTCCATATTTATGAGTCTCTTCTGTTTTGTCCCCCTCCCTGTTTTTATTTTTGTTTCCCTTCCATTATGTTCATCTGTTTTGTCTCTTAAAGTCCTCATATGAATGGAGTCGTATGTTAGTCTTTCTCTGACTAATTTCACTTAGCATAATACCCACCAGTTCTTCCATGTAGTTGCAAATGGCAAGATTTCATTCTTTTTGATTGCCGAGTAATACTCCATTGTGTGTGTGTGTGTGTGCGCGCGCGTGCGCGCGCACGCACGCGTGTGCGCGCACGCGCACGCTCCTATACCACATCTTCTTTATCCATTCATCCATCGATGGACATTTGGGCTCTTTCCATACTTTGGCTATTGTTGTTAGTGCTGCTATAAACATGGGGGTGCATGTATCCCTTCGAAACAGCACACCTGTGTCCCTTGGATAAATGCCTAGTAGTGCAATTGCTGGGTGGTAGGGTAGTTCTATTTTTAGTTTTTTGAGGAACCTCCATACTGTTTTCCAGAGTGGCTGTACCAGCTTGCATTGCCACCAACAATGCAAAAGAGATCCTCTTTCTCTGCATCCTTACCAACATCTCTTGTTGCCTGAGTTGTTAATGTTAGTCATTCTGACAGGTGTAAGGTGGTATCTCATTGTGGTTTTGATTTGTATTTCCCTGATGATGAGTGATGTGGAGCATTTTCTCATGTGTCAGTTGGCCATCTGGATGTCTTCTTTGGAGAAGTGTCTATTCATGTCTTTTGCCCATTTCTTCACTGGATTATTTGTTTTTTGGGTGTTGAGTTTGATAGGTTAATAATTCATGCATTTTGTATCCAAAGAAGTATTTTCCAAATTCAGAGTCATTAAGACTTTCTTTCATGTTTCTTCCAGAAATTTTATGTTTTTACTCTTATATTTAACTCTTCAATCCATTTCGGGTTAACCTTATAAAGGTGTAAGGTAAGGGTAAATCTAATATTTTTGTATCTGGAAGTCCAATTTTCTAGCACTATATTTTGAAAAGCGTATTCTTTCCCACTTGACATCTTTGTTGGAAATAAAATGGCCACATACATGTGGTTCTATTTCTGGACTCTCTATAAGTCTGTCCTTATGACAACCCAATGCTATTTTGATCACCTTAGCTTTATTGAATGTTTTAAAATCAGGTACAGCAAGTCCTCAAACTTTTTTTTCCTTTTCAAAATTTGGCTATTTTGATCTTTGCTTTTACATGTATATTTTAGAAACAGTTTGACACTTTCTACAAAAGAGCTTACTGGAATATTGATTAGAATTTTATTACATTAGTAGATGACTTCAGGGAGACTTGACAGCAGTATAAGGTTTGATTAATGGCCGTGGTTTATCTCTTCATTTATTTAGGTCCTTTAATTTCTCTCAGCAAAGATTTGTTATTTTCATTGTATAGATCTTACAGATATTTCATTAAAGTTATCCGCAAGGGTTTTATCTTTTTGATGCTACTACAAGTGGTATTATTTTTACAATTTTAATTTCCAAAATTTCATTGCTACTGTCTAAAAATGTAGTTGGTATTTGTATATCAACCTTGGTTTTTGCAACCTTGTTAAACTAATTAATTAAAATTTGTTGCTTTTTTGTAGATTTATTAGAATTTTTAATGTAGATGATTGTGTTATCTACACATAAATACAATTTTACATTGTTTCTTTCCAATCTGTATGCCTTTTTCTCCTTATCCTTGCCTTAGTGCAATGGCTAGGACCTCTGTGTTGAACAGACCTGGCAAGATCAGACATCCTTATCTTGTTTCTGATCTTAAGAAGAAAACAACTTTAGCCATTTATAAAAGTTGTTTTTTTTTTAAATCATTAATATGATGTTAGCTGTTTTGTTTTGGTTTGGGTTTTTTTGTAGATACTTTTTACCAGTTTGTGGAAGTTCCTTTTATTCCTTGTTTGAAGAGAGTTTTTGTAATGAATATTTTATAATGCATAGACATTGACTTTTGTCACCTTTTTCTGTACCTATCAAAAAATTATATAGTTTTCTTTTTTAGTATATTGACATGGTAAGTTATATTGATTTCAAATATTGAGTGAACTTTGTGTTCCTGGGGTAAACATCACTTTTGTCATGATTAATTATTCTTTCTGTATATTGCTGGATTCAATTTGCTAATATTTTAAGGACTTTTATGTCTATGTTTAGAAGGGATGTTAGTCTGTAATTTTCTCTGCATGTATTGTCTTTGTTGGATTTTGGTATCAGTGTAATTAATGTTAGCCAGCTTTATAAACTGAATGTTTTTTTTCTGGAAGAGTTTATAGATAGAATTGGCTTTATTTTTTCATTAAATGTTTGGCAGAGTTCACCAATGAAGCTATTTGGGTCTGGTGATATCTTGGTGGGAGGATTTTGAAATGCAAATGAAATTAATTTTCTTTAACGGTCAAAGGGCTCTTCATGCTGTCTCTGTCTGTTAGTGTGAGCTTTGGTACTTTGTCCCTTTCAGAAATTTGTTAATTTCATCTGTGTTACCAAACATGTTAGTATTAAGTTATTTATAATATCCCTTTATGATTCTTTTACTGTCTCTAGAATCTGTGGCTATGTCCCCTCTTTCATAGCTGTATCTTCTCTTTCTCATTCTTGAGACGTTTGGTTGGAGATTTATCAATTTTATTGGCCTTCTCAGAGAACCACCTTTTGATTTCATTGATTTACTCTATTATCATTTTCATTGAATTTTTCTCTTTGTACTTTTCTTCTTTTAACTTGCTTTTGGTTTAATTTGCTTTTTACTTTCTTAAGGTGAATGCTTAAGTTATTGATTATAAGCCTTCTTTTTATATGAGCATTTAGATGCTACTAATTTTTCTCTAAGTGGTCTTTGTTTCTCATAAATTTTGAAATGTTCTATGTTCATTTTCATGCAATTGAAAATATTTTCTTATTTTCCTTGTAATTTCACCTTTGAAGTGAAGTATTAGAAGTAGGTTTTCATGAATCTTTGATTATTTTCTAAGTTTTTATTGAATTCTAATTTTATTCACATTCTTTGTATGATTTTAATTCTTTTAAATTTGTTAAAATTTATTTTGTAGCTTAGACTATTGTCTGTCTCGGTGGATGTTCCATGTGTGCTAGAAAATAATGTGTATTCTATGATGTTGAGTAGAATGTCTTAAAAAACTCAGTTATGATAAATTCATTGGTAGTATTGTTTAGGTCTTCTGTATTTTACTGATTTTTATCTATTCTATGAATTTCTTCTATGTTATTGTTAATGACAGAAGAGTGTTCCAATCTCTCAACTATGATTGGTATTATTTTTCTCCTTTCAGTTCTATCGGTTTTTGCTTCATGTACTCTGAAGCCCTGTTGTTAGGTACATACACAGGACTATTATGTCCTTGATGAATTGATGCCTTCATCATTATTTAATGTCCCTCTTTATTCCTACTTCAGTGACCTAGCTCTTCTCTCTTCACATACTGCTGCTTTTTCAAGCTCTCCACCAAGAAGGAAGGTCCTCCTTGATTTGCCAGGCACCATTGTGTTTGGCAGTATCTTTGGACAGGATCTCATGACAGTTACCTCACAAACAACTGTCCAGTCTATAGGTGACTGTTTTGGTCAGGTGCCCATTCCTGGTACAATCACTTGTCATCAGGATGTGAATGAGATCCTGTGTCACAAACCATGGTAACCCATGTGTAAGGAATTGTCTCATTCTGCTTTCCCTGAAGGGAATTGTGGCTATGGTAGCTGTCATAGCATCATGTCCCATCATAACATTGCAAAACCTGGTTCTGCTTTTATGGCTTGCTTCTGTAAACAGTTAGTTATAATCACATTACTCACTTAGTTTTACAGAAAGGATTGCAGACACAAATGCCCACAAGAGTCAGGCGGGTATCCTGACTGAGTAAAGTGGGTCATATTGTAGAGTAATAAGGGTGATGGGGATTGTGACAATGTGGAGAGCTCATGCTTTGTCTAACGGGCAGCAGTGATCAATTGTTGTGTGAAATTGCAGGCCCAATGTTACTGACTTTTACAATTTTTCAAGGTAAGTTGGTAATGTAGAGTTTTGTGTTATTTAACTGTAAGTGATTCAAAGTATTTAAAAACTTGGAGTCATATAATATAGGCCAAACAAAATATGTATGTAAATGGTCTGTCACCTTGCTGGGCTGTGGTCATCCCTGCAAAGAGAATTGCTAGTGGAATAGAATACCTATTCCCAAAGCCATATATAAAGTCAGGAGAGGGCAATAATAGTGGGAGACTTGCTGTAGAGGATTCTGATCAAGTGTTAGGAGCTCTTGTTGAGGAAATGTCACTCACCTAATAGATGCAGATGTATATACTTTTTGATTATTTGAAGAGTGATAGTGTAGACCTTGAGCATTGGTTTAGTACAGGGTTTTGGGCTCCCTCTCTCTCATCTCTGGGTCTGCTCTGAGGAAATCATTTCAATACCCAGATCTCCTGGCATGCTATTTGCCCTTAGTATGGTCCCCAAGGAATGTTTGTGGTTGAAAAGGAGACGGTAATGACAAGGCACTGTAATAGTACCTGAAGGGAACCGTAAAACCATAGAAATATAATACGGTAATACTATGAGTCATGGACTCTGTAGGAGTATTCAGTGCTTTAGCCAGAAGATAAGGATATGTGAGTTTACAGTAGCTTGCCTTTGTGTACCAACAGTAAAGTATATTGTTTGATATGGCATCAAATGAAGTAGAGATTTGCCAGTGATCCCATAGATTTATTAATATAGATGATCAGTGCATAATGAAGCCATCTACATTGATCAAATTAACCAGATATTTATTCTTCATTTAGTTTAGTACTGTGTTGATGGCCAAAATATAATTTAATGTCAACTAATATAAACATTATTTTTTTTTTTAGTTCAGATGGCAGTTTAAAAATCATATAATAATAATTATAATGGTAGATTATTTAATGAAAATTTGGGTACAGTATGAGGAGAAAGTGATTTGTTTTAAAAACCACTACAATATTAGGGACTTATGCTATTCCAACGTTTCCTTCAGAAAACATAGAATATGGAATTTTTATTTTTTTTGAAATTTACTTCAGTCTCATGGAACAACAGAACTGAATTTGCGTAGGTTAAATGAATTTTATATTATGTCTTTTTAAATGTAAGAAACAGCACTTATGAAATTGTAGGGGAATCATATAAGTCACAATTAGCACTTTGTGACTGCTGATATTAATATTTTGGGTGACTGGACAACATAGTCCTCCCAAATACCATCCAATCCTTTTGATGCTTTGTTGACTATATTCCCAGGGGGAAGTGTTCTGGCCTTTGGGCTGATCCTGAAACATGCGTACATGCTCCTCAGATATCAGTGAATACTCTGTTTTGAAATCTCAGTAGGATTGCTCTGGCCAGTCCTCCTCCTGAACTTCAGGTGTTCTGGCTCTGATGGGTGTTGCAGGTGACGTTTCATGTTCTTGGAGTCTGCAGATGACTGTGAAATATCCTTTGTCTATCCCTTGGCTGCTATGTGGTGTGGATGATCCCTCTTAAGACTTCTAAGGATTTTTTGCTGCCAGTTTCTTTTCCTCTAATGTGTGATTCTTGGTCTGAGAGAAATGTGCATTTCTCTCGGTTTTAAATCTTGAGAGGGGCCTAAAGAAAGAGTATAGACAACTGTTATTTATGATTTCAACTCCTCAGAGGAAACGGGGCCATGTGCTTTATGTCTTTCTTATTTAATTGCTTAGAGTCATTCAGAATTCATGAGTTGACTTAATTTTTCTTGGGTGAAAGTACTAAGAAAAGATTCAAGCCTGCAAAATGCTGCCAAAACAGCTCTTAAATTATACATTTCTCATGTAAATATTGCAAATTGTAAGGTATTTTAAATGAATTTTTAATCTAATAGTTAGCATTAAAGTTTAAATTCCTGCCTAGAATTTCAAACCATGGAAATACACTCTAAAAGGAAATGGGGTTTTTAGTTGTTTTTTTAATAAGATAGAAAAAAATTAATCATTTAAAATGTGAAAAAATACCCATTTCCCTCCTTCTTATTTTTACTCTTTCTAAGAAATTTTCGGTTGTACTCAGTTTAGTCCGTATGTTAAGTAGGAATTCTGAGACCGTTCCAAAGCAACTTTATCATCCCGATCTCTTTATATTTATTCAAGATCCAGTTCTTCTTTTCCTACATGAAAACATAAGCAGGTGACACAGTTTTTTTCTGATCACTCTGAGTTTAGAAATAAAGCAAAACAAGAAAAGTCAATTTATATACAGAAATCTATGCGTAGTTTCTAGAATGCTGGTGATCCGCCCTTTAGGAAGTCAGAGGTCTACCCCCAGCTTCGTTGTGGTGAAGTCTCCTCAGCCCGCTAGGACAGAATCCAAGATCACCCTGCACCAGCTCTTTGTGTGTTCACCTCTGATCCATTGGAAACTCTCAGATGTCCCTGGCCCTGACACATTCCAGGAATTTAGGCCCTGTTGTTGAGTGGGCATGGGATGGGACTGAAGTGCACCAAGCTCTAACAAGGAAGTTTCTCAGAGTCTCTTTACAGATGTTCACTTCTGACCCTTTTATTCTTTGTGTAGTTGTAAAAGTTAGGTAGCCTGTTTTCAGCCATTTTCTTTGTGTAAGTCCTTTAGGATAGTTTATCTTAAAACTTGCTCTGGTATCTGGTATCTTAATATACAATGTTTTATGGTCTTGGGTGACTTTCTGTTCCATAGAGAATTCTGGTAGCTAGAGAGCATTAACAGCCTTTTTATGTTAAATGTTCCTATCTGTAAGACACTGAGAGTAGAAGAGATATAATTACAAATAAATTGAGTTTCTGTCACTCAGTTATCAGTTTTATTGGTAAGGAAGTATCTCTTCAGTCTCATCTTAATACAAGCGATAACATTATCATTTGTTTTCTGAGATGTGATCTGTGGGATAGTTTGGTATAGCAGACATCATACTGTGAGAAGTCAGAAGACACAGGTCCTAGTCTTAAGATCTTTGGCAAGTCTGTCTCTTTGGACCCTACTGTGGTCTCTTGCGTGGAAACTGAAGGAATTAAATTAGATCCATTCAGTAACATGTATTTATTGAGTTCTTAATTATGTGCTTAAAGTAATGGAGTTCTCAGTGGACCTCCAGTATACTGGTGAAGATATTTTAAGTAATAAGTATGAATACTAATGAAAGTGTGATCACAAGTTTGGATAGTGTTCAGAATGAAAGGAACATTGCTCTATGACAGCCTGACCTCGACTGGGGGGTCAGGAAAGGCTCTTTTGTGAAAAGTAACACATGAGCTAATAGGAAGGATGAGTAGGAGGTTACTAAGTAAAGGATTGAGGTGTGGATTAAATGAGTGTGCGTGTGTGTGCACATGCACATGTGTTTGTAAATAGTGCTAAATGTGGGCTTGGCTTATGGTCTGTGTTGTATGTAGTATATGTTAATAGCAGTAGTAGTAGTCATGGTTGTCATCATCAGCTGTCAGCCTCTGTTACTGCCCTTATTGTCATACCCTTTTGATGAGGATGTGATGGTAACATTTAGCCCTATTTTTCAGAGGAAGCAACTGAATCAGAGACAAAGTGATTTACATGGGGCCACACAGCTAAGCAGATGAAATTGCCAGATTTCAAACTAGATCTCTGCACCTTCAAACTCATACTTTTCTTCTCTCTTATCTCTCATTTCTTCTATAGCCGTGTCTGTACTTGAGATTTCAGAGTTAATCTTCTGTAAAATGGGAAGTAGATGAAGTCAGTCTTCCATAACTTCTACCAACCCAGCGGCTTGTCTCTGCTAGTGGACCTGTTCCCGTCCCCTCAGCTCCTATCCTGTCCTATGGATTTACTCTTCCTTTACTCAGCTCCTAACCTATTTTGGTAGTTTCCTCCGTCAACACCTTTCTCTTTCATTCTTAGTTTATGTTGGCCATTTTTTTTCTTTTTAAAATGTGTATGAAAGATTGTGTGAGTTCACCTTGGAATTCATGAATTGAGAGTGGAAGGTACACATTATCCTGTATTGTTTAAAGGGGACACATTCCCTTCACTTCTTGGAGGATTACCTGGGGAAGGAAAGGATGAAGGTTTTGTTGCTAGTTTGGCTTCTACACTTACTCTAAACCCATGTAACAACTATATTGCCCTAACCCACTTCTACCTTAGAAGGTAGCTTATTCCCCTGTTCATTGCTGTTCCATGATCAACCTTCCTTGTTGGCCTTGACACTTAACACTTGAGTTTCTTTCAGTTTTCCTTTTTAAAACTGAGAGACTTTCCCTAATATTTTACTTAGAGGCTTTTCCTGATGTTATAAACTGCTTTGTATCCTATCACAGATGGCTTATTTTTTGAAACATTTTATCCTGCAAATTTAACTCCTGAGAACATCATCAGACTCTATGTGAAGAACATGAAGTTCTATAGAAGGAAGGTGTTATGTAGATTTATTTTTTTAAAAATGATTTGTAATCATAGCGATATGTTATAGTGTTACTTTTTTTGGAGAATTGAGATAATATCACTTCAAAGTAAAACAGTTTGAGATACTGCCATGGTCTTAATGTATTTTTTGTGATTAGAATAGCTTCTCTCTTGGATCTCCCTGGCCTGTTTTAA
The DNA here is from genome assembly GCF_022837055.1 of Prionailurus viverrinus. NCBI lineage: Eukaryota > Metazoa > Chordata > Mammalia > Carnivora > Felidae > Prionailurus > Prionailurus viverrinus. The sequence continues at coordinate 94,570,137 of NC_062569.1, forward strand.
TCTCCTGTTAGCCCTGTACTGTTGTATAGTCCCAGGGGGGACAGGCATCCTTTTTAGAAGAGATAAAAGTTGATTTTCACTTCCCAGGATTTGATTCTGATAGATCACTATTTTCTTCTTTTAATTTTAACAGTTATTGAGATAGAATATATATTCCACAAAATTCACACATTTGAAATATAAAATTCATTTATTTTTTGGAAATTTATAGAGTTGTACAACCATCATAACAATCCAGTTTTGGAAGTTTTCCATCACTCTAGAAAGTTGCATATAACCTATTTGCATCAATCCCTCATCCCTCCTCTCTAGCCCCATGCAACAACTGATTTTCTTCTTGTCCTTATAGATTTGCCTTTTCTGGAAATTTCATGTAAATAGAATCATACAGTATATTAGTGTTTTGCATATGGCTTCTTCCACTTAGCAAAATGTGTTTGAGAAGCTCATCCATGGTGTGTCAGTAACTTGTGAGTAGTATTTCATTGTATGGATATACCACATTTTGTCCACCAATCAGTTGATAAGATATTTGGCGATGTGATATTAGTAATGCTACCATGAACATACATGGTCTTTGTGTGACATATGTTTTCACTTGGGTAGATTACTGGGGTGGAATTGCTGGGTTGTATGGTAAGTTTATGGTAAACATTTTAAGAAACTGAAACTATTTTCCCAAGTGACTGTTCTATGTTACATTCCCACCAGCAATGAATGAGGATTGTAGTTTCTCTACATTCTTGTAAGCTCTTGGTTTTGTCTTGATGATAGCCATTCCAGTGGTTTTAATATGCAGTTTCCTAATGAGTAATAATGTTGAGCATCTTTCCATGTGCTTATTACTTTTTGAAATAAATGTTTATTAAAGTATTTTATGCATTTTAATATTAGGTTGTTTGTCTTTTCATTATTGAGTTGTAATAGTTCCATATATATTATATATTGGAGTCCTTTATCAGATATGTGAATTACAGATATTTTTTTCCCAGTCTGTACCTTGGCTTTTTATTTTCCTAATTAAATGTTTTGAAGTACAATAGTTTTTAAAATTTTAACAAAATCCAACTTTTTAATTGTTTTATGATTTTTGGTACTCGTGACATATCTAAGACCTCTTTGACTAACCCACAGTCACAAAGATTTTCTTCTATGTTTATTTATAGAAGTTTTATAGTTTTAGCTGTTATGTTTAGGTCCGTGATACACTTTGAGCTGATTTTTGTGTATCCTGTGAGGTAAGGGTCTGAGTTAATTTTTTGCATATTAATGTCTAATTGTTCCAACACCGTTTATTGAAAAGACTATTTCCCCCCATTTAATTGTCTTATACCTTTGTTGAAAGCATTTTACTATAAATATAAACAGAAGACCATGGGGGAGGGGAAGGAAAAAAAAAGGGAGGGAGCCAAACCATAAGAGATTCTTAAAAACTGAGAATAAACTGAGGGTTGATAGGGGGTGGGAGGGAAGGGAGATGGGTGATGGGCATGGAGGAGGGCACCTGTTGGGATGAGCACTGAGTGTTGTATGGAAACCAATTTGACAATAAATTTCATATTAAAAAATATATGTATAAATGTTTATTTCAGAACTCTAAATCCTGTGCCATTTATTTGGTGTTCTGTCCTTATGCTAGTACCACAGTGTCTTGATTACTATAACTCTATAGCAAGTTTTGAAATCAGATAGTGTGAATTCTGCACATTTGTTCTTATTTTTCAATATTATTTTGGCTATTCTCGTTTTTTGCCTTTCCATGTCTGCTAGAATTAGTTTTTCAGTAGCTACAAAAAGCCTACAGGGATTTGAATTGGGATTGCTCTGAATCTATAGGTCAGTTTAGGGAGAATGGAATCTTCTAATCCATGAACATTGCATATCTGTCCATTTTTGTGCTTATTTGATTTCCTTCATTAGCGTCTTACAGTTATTAGTGTTTATTTAAAAAAAATTTTAACGTTTATTTATTTTTGAGACAGGGAGAGACAGAGCATGAACGGGGGAGGGTCAGAGAGAGGGAGACACAGAATCTGAAACAGGCTCCAGGCTCTAGCTGTCAGCACAGACCCTATGCGGGGCTCGAACTCATGGACCATGAGATCATGACCTGAGTGGAGGTTGGCCACTCAACCGACTGAGCCACCCAGGCGCCCCCAGTTATTAGTGTTTAGATCTTGCACATATTTTGTTAGATTAATATGTAAGCATTTAATTTTAAGTGTGCTATTATTGATGCCTTTAAAAAAATCATTTTATTTCTCATCCGTCCTCACTGTTTCAAGTTTTTTTTTTTTTTAATGTTTGTTTATTATTGAGAGACAGAGATAGAGCATGAGCATGGGAAGGGCAGGGAGAGAGGGAGACACAGAATCCAAAGCAGGCTCCAGGCTCTGAGCTGTCAGCACAGAGCCCAACATGGGGCTCAAACTCACAAACCTTGAGATCATGACCTGAGCCAAAGTCGGCGGCTTAACCAACTGAGCCACGCAGGCTCCCTGTCCATTGCAAGTTTTGTTCAAACCCTATCAGTTAACTTCTCCCATGTATTTGAATCTAGCCAAATATCTGATATTGTCTTACAAAATAAAGTAAGTACCTGCTAATGTTTTTCATTTGTGGTTTCTAAGAGATAAAGGTAACTGTTTTTATTATTTCAAGTCAATGACTGGTTAGAAGTTGTTTAGTAAGATTATTATGTCCGTCTGTTTACATTACTGGTAATGTAAAACACACAAGCATTTTCTGAAGAGGTTTGGTCTGTCAGGAAAGGGTGAGCACATAACCTTCCTGTTCTCTGCTTTGCAGGTGTTGCAGCTTCCCTGGAAGTCTCTGAGAGCCCTGGGAGTATCCAAGTGGCCCGGGGCCAGACGGCAGTCCTGCCCTGTACTTTTACTACCAGCGCTGCCCTCATTAACCTCAATGTCATTTGGATGGTCATTCCTCTCTCCAATGCTAATCAACCTGAGCAGGTAGTTCTTTTCCACTTCATGCTGCCTCTCAAATATTAATTTTTTCAGAAGAGGTGGGTAGGAAAGCATCCTGAGTATATATTTGATTTCTAGGTAGGATAAGATGGCACATTCCGTGTGCCTATGCTGTTTTAAATCCTACTCCTGTGTTATTAGTCAACCATCAGAAGAGATTATCCTCTTTTTAAGAGACTTTCTTGTTTTAACATATGTCAGGGGAATCCTTCTGAAAATTTTACGTAGGAACCTGGAATTTTACCAAAAGGTGTTGCTGATAGGAAAAAGCAAGATAGAAAAAGTAACATATGCTTTGACAGGAAGGGACTGTCAGTAACACAGATGGATGAGAGTATGTTTTAGAGACAGTGATAATATTAAGGAAGTAACATTAGATAGTAGTACTTGGTTTATTTGTCTAATTTCACAAGTGTTTTTAAAATAAACACCGCCAGGCATACTAGCCAGCTTCAAAGAGTCTCAAATAAATTAAGGTACACAAAAATAGAAGCTACTACCTAGTAAACTGTCAATTATAGGTAAAAGACCCATAATTGGTATTAACTGTTGTAGAAAATAATGCTCAGAAAATTAATGAATTGTAACCACAGTTACGCATTTATTCCCAAAGATAATTTATTACTGTTACGAAGCTTTTCTGCTTCAGTGAGCTTATTACTACCTAAAAATACTCAATAAGCTAAATTTTCTGATATGAATTCAAATATGTATATTTAGAAGCTTCTTTCATTTCTTTAGACCATGGAATTTTTATAATTAATTAGACTGAGCCTCTGAGATCATTTTGTTCAACCTTATCATTTTAGGAGGCAAAGAAAGACTTGAGTGTAGTTGCCCAAATATTTACAGATAGAACTGAAATAGAAGCAAGTTTCTCATTCTCAGCCCACAAGGCTTTTGGCAGCAGCGTTCTGAGTCCTCTCCCCTGAATAGTTAATTTTGATAATAGAAACGGACATAAGAATAGCAATCAGGGATCTGCAATGCTTCTTCTCTCTCATGACTAGTTATGTTCAGGTTGTAGCCATGATCTGTCATCTTGTGACCTGGTAAGCATGAGAATGGCAGTGCTAATTGTTTAAACTTTTTATTTTGGAATTATTTGAATAAAAATATTTATGGGCTGATAGTAAGATTGCACTAAAGACATTTTCTATATTCTGATGAGTTAGACAAGGAAACAGTGTTATTTTAATTTGGTATCTGAGAATTTAGAATCCCCATATACGCCTGTGCACTGATGCTGTAGTAAAGGGTTGGGAACAAGTTTAAGATAAGAAAGTTTTTCAATGTTTGATGCAGTCTACGATCTACCAGATAGTTACTGCTATGTGTTATGTGTCTAGAAGGGAATGTAGTGGCCAGTTTATTTATTTTACTTTCTTTTCCAGGTCATTCTGTACCAGGGTGGACAGATGTTCGATGGTGCCCCCCGGTTCCATGGTAGGGTAGGATTTACAGGCACTATGCCGGCCACCAACGTCTCTATCTTCATTAATAACACTCAGCTGTCAGATACAGGCACCTACCAGTGTTTGGTCAACAACCTTCCAGATAGAGGGGGCAGAAACATTGGGGTCACCGGTCTCACAGTTTTAGGTGAGTGGCAGGATGTTGCAGGCATCTTGGCTTTCCTTATGCTGTGACTGTACTCGAGCATACTTACTTTTGACCATCCTTCTACACTTTCAGTCTGCTGGCATCCTTTTCTTGATTCCTCTCCTATCTGCCCTGCCTGGACTCTGCGTCTCTGTGCTTTTTACGCATAGTCTTCCCATCCCTTTTGCCACTTCTGGTGGCTCCTTAAAGCTTCTTAAATGATTTGTCCTGAAAGTGGAGAAAGGTGGTAAAAAACACAATCACAAGTGGCCTCCCACTTTTATTCAGTGTTGACAGGATAGGACTTATCATTGAGAGCAAGTTAAGTCAAGAATCACTTATTTTCTGTACAAAGCAGAAGTTTCAGCACACGTGAGAAAAAATGACTGCTTCATGTCCACATAGACTGAGGAGACTCACCGCAGTTCTTGGCTTACCCCTCATGTCCTGGCATAATTTCAGTAAAACATCCTTTTGTCCTCAAAAGCATCCTTTTTGAATGATAAATCATATGATCAATTTGGTCTCAATACTGTATTAAGAGACTGTATAGTTTTAGGGCCTTTTTAAAGGTGGCATAGACAATGTCTTGTCTCACACAGGCACTTTTTCTATTATACAGTATACTTAGAATACGTCATACTAAATTAAGTCCATTCTAAACACGTTTTGTTTCTCACTTCTGCTGCCTCTAAAATAAAACACTGCCTCCTAAATGCAGTTAAGCTCAGTTCACTGGGGGAGACCTAGGAGGTAGTTAGAGAAGGCTGATACTCTTGATTGTCCTTCATCCTGTTTTTGGCTCAGAATCTCCTCCCTTATTCCTTGGCAAATTCTTACCCTTTCTTTTCCCTTCCGTTGTTGAGGTACTTGAGGATACCATTTTCCTTCTTTGGGTGAGACTATGCGATAGCCATGGTGCCTTGTTTTCCTAGTCTTCAAACAAAGTAAGAAGACTAAGGACCAGATTGGAGATTTCTATCTTAGAAACACTGCAGTATATTCAGAATTGTGTAATTTTTAATTATGCAGAGGTTTTTACTAAATACAGAGATTTAAAAATACTCAAGTACTGAATATAGAGCACTAATGGAGTTTCAGTGTTTTTCTGATGTTTATACCTGCAAATTAGGTGACTGTCTTCCCACATTATCTAAGTTAATTTTTTCAATTTTTAAAAGAAGAAAAAAATCCTTTAATTTTTTTTATAGTTGATGCTACCTTCAAAGAATTATCTTGGGCTTCCTTTATAGCATCATGGTGGCAGTGTCAAAGGCAGTAATTGAGGGGACTGGTTTACCCCATCACAGCAAGTAGGATTCTCTGAGATTTTTTACTTTTCCTACCTCATACCCTTTTATGGTTCTCTCTCCCCCACCCCTTCCTTTCCTGGTTTCTCTGTCTACTGCACTTACCTTTTATGCATTTGTTCATTCTTTTTTGAAAGGTTGAATGTATTTCTCGAAAAGTCGTTAGCATTACAAGTATACCATCATTGGATTCAGACTTTACTTCCTCCATCCCCCAACATGAGACTCCAAGCCTTGGGGTTAGCTGATATTTTCATTTGCTTGCGTTCTTGCTACAAAGCACCGCCTTCTTCCGTTAGTGTTCTTCTTTCATAATTTTTAAATTTTGTGTCTTTTATGTGCTTATTTGTCTTAATGATTATAAAATGTCCACTGCATTATGATCAAGTAGTAGACACACTTGACCTTGACTCTAACTTCCCCCACCATAAAGCAGAATTTAGCATAAAGTAGGTCTGTCAGGTTTTTGTTTGTAAAGTAACAAAGAATCTTGTCAGGGTCGTCTTACCCAGAGAGTTGCTGGCAGGGTCAGTGGTTGCTCTTCCTTGAAATATCTTTTCTAAAAGTGGCTTCTTTCAGTAATGAAAAAATTTAATTGTGGTAAAATACACATGACATAAAACTTACCATCTGAGCCAGTGTGTAAGTGTACAGACCTGTAGGGATAAGTACATTCACACTGCTGTGCGGCCACTCTCCTGAACCCTCTTTATCTTACGAAACTAAAACTCTGTGCTCATTAAACAACATTTCCTTCTCCTCCCAGCCATTGGTAACCACTTTCCTATTTTCTGTTTGTATGAATTTGACTACTCGAGGTGCCTCATATAAGTAGAATTATCTATTGTTTGTCTTTTTATGACTGGCTTATTTCACTTAGCATAATGTTCTCAAGGCTCATCCATGCTATAGCACGTGTCAGAATTCCCTTCCCTTTCAAGGCCGAATAATATTTCCTAGTATGTATGTACCACATTTTGTTTATCCATTCATCCATCCATAGATACTTGGCTGTTTCCGTCCTTCAGCTATAATGAATAATGCTGCTGTGAACATGGGTATGCTCAGTCATGTTTCTAAAGGCAGTGTGTGGGCAGGAAGGACCTTCAGCATTCTTCTTCAGAGGAAGGAATGCAAAACGAAGAGCATAAGATTCCTTCAAAGTATAATGAAAGGATGCAGCCCCTTTTCCATGTTTGCCCCCTGCCAGCTGAAGTTGTGGGTCCTGACTAGTCACTGGCATCACTCACGAGGTAGTCTTCTGGTTATGTGTTCTATAAACATTGTTATCTGAGGTTCCAGTGCACTGAATGTTGATGTCTCCTCCATCATCAGGTGGCTCATAGTAAATACGTACTCTATTCCTTACTCTTCCTGTTGTAGTTCCCCCTTCTGCCCCACACTGCCAAATCCAAGGATCCCAGGATATCGGCAGCGATGTCATCCTGCTCTGTAGCTCAGAGGAAGGCATCCCTCGGCCAACTTACCTTTGGGAGAAGTTAGACAATACCCTCAAACTACCTCCAACAGCCACTCAGGGTATGTACGGTGTTGCTTTACCCATTTCGTTAGTTACCATGCAAAATTCCAATTCTAAGACTCAATGAAATAATTAACTTTAATAGAGTTTGAAAAATAACACGCTGTATCTTTAACTGCTGAAAAAGCTATCTGGATCACTTTGCGTTTTCAACTTTAAAGAGAAGAAAACATATCCTTTCTCATATGCTGCCGTTATGTATCTCATCCAGTGGTTACTATCTATGGAAATTCTGTTCCATTACAATGAGGATTTAAAATCTCTACTTGGTAGCTTCTTTATAGTGTTAACTGTAAGATGATCCTTGAAGTTTATAACTGAGAATCCACTTCCTTCTTGAGGCACAACTGACTATTTTAGTATGAGAAACAGCAGCATGATCATGAGAGGGTCAATCATCCTGTTTTCAGCCTCAAGTCTAAGTAGAGGAAGAAGATGGGAAAGAGAACAGGAAAAGGCCTCAGATCATGGGAGAACCAGGAGTTGATCACACCAGACGGGTAAAGATGGAGGAAGCATGAGTCTCATCAATGATTTTCTACACGTAAATCCAGTTATTTAAATTTGATAACAAAGGAAACACTCTTGAAAATTTGAGGAGAACTTATAAAATGAGGGAAGATTACAGAGTTTTATCTAAAATCTTCTATTTCAAGAAAATAAAAGTTAGCAGCCTTGAATGTTGCATCATCTGTAACAGTATTTTTCTTGTATACTCAGGGCTTGTAGCCTGTATACTCTTGTAGCATTCTCAGGGCAAGTATACAAATCTTATGTTAAAAGAGTTGGCAGTTAATGAAGAGGCTCCAGACAACCTGAATTGTGCCTGAAATATGCCCCCATTGATAGTATATGGCTGTCATGGAGATGGAAAGTCCTAACTTGTATGGTAAAGTTAGGTATGGTAAAGCACCAGGCCTACCAGCTCTGTCAGAGCCTGTGAGAATCCTGACAGAACTATTCATGGACCTTCCTATCATCTTTTAACTTACCTAGCCAAAATCTATTATGTAAAAAAAACTTCTCAGTGACAGCACGTAATAACTTTTGGGTTACTCTGATAATGATTACTGCAATACCGTTGTTCCCTGTGGATTGCTGAATTGCTAAATGTTTCAGCCACACTGTGGGCTGAATAGCTTTTCTGGTGGACTAAAGTGTTAATCTCTCTATTTACATGTAAGAGACATGTTTAATCTAGCTCTTGTGTTGAAATCCTGAGAACCATATTTAAATTCCAGATTTCCTAGTAACTATTTCAGTGACAGTTTACCTCTCTGGGCTGGTGTTGCCTTTTTTTTTTTTTTTTTTTTTTTTTTTAATGGGGATTAAACAATGTTGTTTCCAAGATTCTTTGTATCAGCATGAAAGTTCTATGATTTATATTTAAAACATTTTGGTGAAATACTGGGTTGAGTTTGGAATTACAAATAAATGCTAAAAGTGGTTACTTGTATGTAAGTTGAGAAATACCTATAGAAAGAACCTTCCACACCTCTTTGTCTTTGAATAAGTGTGTATTAGTCAATTTTTTTGGTATCTTCTGTGTAATTTAAATATTTTTTAGTACTATATGAAAGTTATCTTGAATGTTATTGATGAAAATGTTTATCTTTTGTAATCCAAACTCAGGATTCATTATCAGAATTAGTTTGAATAACTTCATTTATCACAATAATGCTCACTAAGTGAGTCAGATTTTTTATTTAAATTTGCCTCTTGGGGGGGCGCCTGGGTGGCTCAGTCGGTTGAGCGTCTGACTTCGGCTCAGGTCATGATCTCACAGTCCATGAGTTCAAGCTCCGCGTCAGGCTCTGTGCTGACAGCTCAGAGCCTGGAGCCTGCTTCGGATTCTGTGCCTCCTTCTCTCTCTGCCCCAACCCACTCGCATTCTCTCTCTCTCTCAAAAATAAATAAACATTAAAAAAATTTTTTTTAGATTTGCCTCTTGGTACTGATATTAATAAAATAGATCTCAAAATAGCATATAATCCCCAAATAACTTAGATTTTTTTAAAGATACTTTTTTACATTTATTTATTTTTGAGAGAGAGTATGAGCAGGGGAGGGGCAGAGAGAAAAGGAGACAGAGGATCCGAAGTGGGCTCTGCACTGACAGTCTGATGTGGGACTCGAACTCATGAACTCTGAGATTGTGATCTGTGGCGAAGTTGGATGCTTAATCGACTGAGCTACCCAGCCACCAAATAACTTAGATTTTAAAAACACTTTATTAATATGTTTGCAGTTGCTTAATATAAACTCAAGATGTATTCTCTGTGAAAAGAATATTTGACACCAAGGGAGGGTACTCCAGAAGTCAGTTAGTGACAGGGTCATAATATTTGGGGATTAGAATTGTCCTTGTGTGTAGGGGCTAGTTTGAAGGAGCTCCTTCTGGTCACATCTTGGACAGTTTGAACATTAAAATAAATATATAACCTGTTGAATGAAATGAAATGTATTTAGGAAATATGAAGTACTTAGTTTGGTCTGTGCTTCTGAGGTCTGTACAAATGGCCCATGTTCCATTAAGTGTCTGGGTCTGGTCCCAGTTCACCAGCCCCTGCATTGGTGGTTCTCAACTGGGACATTTTCAGTTGACATTTTTTTGGTTGTCACAGCTGATAGGATGGTGCTACTGGTAGCTCATGGGTAGAGGCTAGGGATGCTGGTAAACATCCTATAATGCACAGGAATAGCCCCTGCAGTAAAGAACTATCTGGCCCCAAATGTCAGTGAGTCAGTTACATTAATATATTTCCTAATGTTAAATATCCTTGCATTTCTGGAATAAAGTCTATATGATTGTGATTTTTTTTAAAAAAACGTTTTTAACATTTATTTTTGAAAGAGAGAGACAGAGAGTGAGCAGGGGAGGGGGGTGGAGAGAGAGAGAGACAGACAGACAGACAGACAGACAGATAGACACAGAATCCGAAACAGGCTCCAGGCTCTGAGTTGTCAGCACAGAGCCTGATGCATGATGTGGGGCTCAAACCTATGAATCATGAGATCATGACCTGAGCTGAAGTTCGATGCTTAACTGACTGAGCCACCCAGGCGCCCCTGATTGTGATTATTTTAAATAAATTGCTCCATTTGGTATGCTAACATGTTAATAGAATTTTTGCATTTGTGATCATAAGTGAGAATTGTCTACGATTTTTTTTTTTCTGTTTTCCATTGCCCTCGTTCAATTTTAGTATCAGATTATATAAGGGTCTCATAAAATGAGTTAGGCAGTTTTCCCTCTTTTTCAATTCTCTGAAATAGTATGAATAAATTGGAGATTATTTGATGATTTTGTAGAATTTGCCTATAAAAGCTTTGCCCTGCTATCTTGTTGGTAGATTTTTGACTCCTGATTCAGTTTTTCTAATGGTGTAAGTTTTAGATTTTCTGTATCTTCTCTATTTTTCTAGGAAACATCTTTTTTTTGTCTGAGATTATACATATTAAATTAGTCATAATATCTCTATATGAAAATAGAGTACAGGTTCTGGAGTCAGAGGGTGTGGGTTGGAATCCTGGCTGCAGGGATGGCTGGTTATGTGACCTTGTGCCTTAGTTTTCTTACATGTAAAATGGGCAGAATAATAGTAATTGCCTCACAGGCGTGGAATAAAAATAAAATGAAAACATGTAAAACTTTTAGAACAGCATCTGGCATGAATATGCACTTAATAAATACTAGTGTTTATAATACCATTAGTTTTATTATTCTCTTGTGTATTTAAAAACTATTATATTCCCCCTGTCATTATTAATTGTTAATGGTTTTCATCTTTTATTTTTGGATCAATCTTGTTAAACCAAGCTTTTGGTTTTATCTGTTCTTCTGTATATTGATGATAATTTCTGTTCTTCATTTCTTCATTCAACAAATATATGTTGGGTACCTACTAGGTTCTAGACACTGTTCTAGGTGCTGGAGATATAGCAGAGAACAGAACAGAAATGCTTCTTCCCTTGATAGTATTTACTTTCTAGTGGGTGGAGATTGAATATAACAAATCAGTAAATTGCAGTTTATTACCAGGTGATATCTTCCATGGGGAAAACATAAATGAGGGTAAAATGGATTTGTTGGGGCATAAGGAGCTGTAGTGTTGAATAAAGTCCTTAGCGTAAGCTCACTGAGAGGATGATATTCTAAGAATGTAAAAGTGATGAAGGAACGAGCTATGTGAATATGGGTGCTGGAGAGCATTCCAGGCAGAGGGAACAGCCATCTGAAGCCCCTGAGGCTGGGGTGTGCCTGGTGTTTGGGATCAACAGCAAAGAGGCCAGCATGTTTGGAGTAGAGCAAACAAGGCAGAGAATGGTTAAGAGCTATGGTGCCCAGTTACAGGTGCTGGGGTGGAGACACAGGCACACCTCACACATATTGTGGTTGTAGTTGCAGACCACCACAATAAAGTCATTAGCACAGTAAAGCAAGTCAAGTGAATTTTTTGGTTTCCTAGTGCATGTAAAATTTATGTTTACACTGCAGTCTGTCAAGTGTGCAATAGCATTATGTCTTAAAAAAACAAAGTTATGTGCCTTAATTTTCTTAAAAATTTTGTTCAGTGTTTATTTACTTTTGAGAGAGAGTGTGAATAGGGGGAGAGGCAGAGAGAGGGAGACACAGAATCCGAAGCACAGGTCCAGGCTCCGAGCTGTCAACACAGAGCCTGACGTGGGGCTCGAGCTCACGGACTGTGAGATCATGACCTGAGGTGAAGTCAGACGCTCAACCGACTGAGCCACCCAGGCGCCCCTTACATGCCTTAATTTAAAAGTACTTTATCTCCCGAAGCCAAGAGCACACTGTATCCACTGTGTGTTAGCTAATTTGAGAATAAATTATATTTTAAAAATAAATAAGATAAAAGTACTTTATTTCTAAAACAGGCTAACCATCATCTGAGCTCTCAGTGAGTTACAGTCTTTTTGCTGGTAGAAGATATTGGCTCGATGTTGATGGCTGCTGACTGATGAAGGTTTACCAAGGGCAGCAGTAGCCTTATGAAATGTATTTCTTAAATAATAAGACTTGAAAGTCAAAATGATTACTTGATCCATGGGCAGCAGAATGGGTATTGTGTTAGCAGACACGAAAACAACATTAACCATGTTGTTCATCAGAGCTCTTGGGTGACCAGGCACGTTGTCAGCGAGCAGTGATATCTTGAATCTTTTTTTCTGAGCAGTAGGTCTCAACAGTGGGCTTAAAATATTCAGTAAACTGTGTTGTAAACAGATGTGCTGTCATCCAGGCATTGTTGTTTCATTTATAGAGCACAAGCAGGATAGATATAGCATAATTCCTAAGGGCCCTAGGATTCTCAGAATGGTAAATGAGCATCAGCTTCAGCTTAAAACCATCAGCCGCTTTGCCCCTAATAAGAGGGTCAACCTGTTCTTTGAAGCTTTGAAGCCAGGCATTGAGTTCTCTCTAGTTATGAAAGTCTTAGATAGCATCTTCTTCCATTGGAAGGCCATTTTGACCACACTGAAAATCTGTTGTTTAGTATAGCCACATTTATTAATTATCTTAGCTCGATCTTCCGGATAACTTGCTGTAGCTTCTACATCAGCATTGCTGCGTCATCTTGCACTTTTATGTTATGGAGACGGCTTCTTTCCTTAAACCTTATGAGCCAACCTCTGCCAGCTTCCAACTTTTCTTCGGCGGCTTCCTCACTTCCTCAGCCTTCACAGAACTGAAGAGAGTTAGGGCCTTGCTCTGGATCAGGCTTTGCTTAAGGGAATGTTGTGGCTGGTTTGATCTTCTGTCCAGACCACTCAGACATTCTCTGTATCAGCAGTAACACTGTTTTGCTTTCTTATGATTCATGTGTTCACTGGAGTAGCACTTTTAACTTCCCTTAGGAGTTTTCCCTTTCACTCACAGCTTGCCTAACTGTTTGGTGTAAGAGGCCTAACTTTTGACCTGTCTAGGCTTTCAACATGCCTCCCTTACCTAACGTAATCATTTCTAGCTTTTGATTCAGGGAGAGACATGTGACTCTTCCTTTCACTTGAACACTTAGAGGCCAACACTTGAAGGGCTACTAGTTAACCTGATTTCAGTATTGTGTCTCAGGGAATAGGGAGACCTGGGGTGAGGGAGTGAGAGGGGAGAATTGCCAGTCATTGGAGCAGTCGACACACACATACATTTATCCAGTAAGTTTGCTGTCTTATCTGGGTGCACTTCGTGGCACCACTAAATAATTACAATAACATCAAAGGTAACCATGACCAATGAAATAATAATGAAAAGGTTTGAAATGTCGTGAGAATTACCAAAATGTGACACAGAGACATAAAGTGAGCAGATACTCTTGAAGAATGGTTCTGATAGGCTTGTTCAACCCAAGGTTTCCACAGACCACCAATTCATAAAGGCAGTATCTGTGAAATACAACAAAACAAGTTATGGCTGTATATATAATATGAAACTTGATTCAAATGTTATATATCTTTACCAACATCTTATCTGTTTCAGTTATTTTATGAGAGAGATGTGTTTAAAAATCACAGAGTAGGGTTGTGGATTTCTCAATTTGTTCTTGCAATTATGCCAATGTTTTTTAACCTATCCTCAGCCTGTATCAATTAGGTACTTACAGAGGGTTTTCTATCTCACTGAGTTTCTATTTATAATATGAATTTAATTTTTTTTAAGTTTATTTATTTATTTTGAGAGAGTGTGTGAGCAGAGAGGGAGAGAGAGAGAGAATCTGAAGCAGGTTCTGTAACATCAGCACAGAGCCCGATGCAGGGCTTGAATTTACAGACTGTGAGATCATGACCTGAGCTGAAATCAGGAGTCAGATGCTTAATTGACTGGGCCATCCAGGTGCCCCAATATGCATTTTTGCCTTACTTTGGTTATTATTGAAATCCCTACAGTAGCTTTCTTTGATTAATTCTTGCTGGTATGTTTTTATTTTATGGTTCGTTTACTTTCAGGTTTCCATGTTTTATGTTTTAGGTGTATTATTTGTAAGTAGCATATGTCTAGATTTAATTCAGTTTTCAATCCGCAATCTGAGAGCTTTCTTCTTTGATTGATTGAATTCGTTTATATTAATTGTGATAATGGATATGGTTAGAATAATTTCTAATATTTTATGATTTTTATTGACCAAGCTTTTTCTTATACCCTTTCTCCATAACTTCTGATTATTTCAGTGTTGTGAGGTTTTTTCAGTTTTTTTTAATAAATCATGCATTTTTCCTTTATTGTTCCTAAGGAATCCTCTGTTGTCCTCATCCATTCATAATTTAATACAGTGAAAAGAGGTGATTAAGTCTTCTGTGTGCTGCTTGCTTGAGAACTCTGCAGAACTTAGTATGGAGGTCATAGATGGAGCAGGAGAGTGTCTTAAACATCACTGTAGTCCAACACTGTCATGTTACCAGGCACCCAGAGGATGCCAGGTTTGCCCAAAGTCCAAATAGAAAGCACTCCCATTCTTTTGCCATGTTTGAAGCCTCAGGAATCTTGATTCTCCTTGAATTGCCACTGCCGATTCCCTTCCCAGTGAGTGTTTCCATAATTATTTCATGGGGAGTAAAGTTTCTAACCACTTCAGTCGCTGAATAAATAGGTGCTTATTTCTTCTTTTTCATGCTGTTATTCTGACTTAAGGCAAAGCTTTCCTCTTTCTTTTTGCCCTCTGACATAAAGAAGCAAGTTCTGTGAAATGTTCAGTACATCCTCTTCTTTAAAAATTAAATACCAGCAATTGTCACAACTGTATTCATTTGTTTATACAGTTGTTCACCCGTTTTTAAAATATGTGTGTGTGTGTGTGTGTGTGTGTGTGTGTGCGCGCGTGTGCGCGTACACACACACTGTCACAACCCTTATTTGTGCAGCTACTTCAGGGGATACTTGGGAAAGTAGAGAAATAAAAACATAGAGATGTGTCTTTATTCTAGGGCTCACTGTCTAAGGGGAAGACAGATCTAGAGAGGTAATTGTAGTAGTGCATGTTGAATGCTATAGAAAAGTTTCCTGTTCACATTTATTCTCCCTGAAGAGTCTAGGAAGAACTTTATAGGGAAAGAGTTTTCCAAAAAGAAAAGGATCTTAAAGGCTCAGTAGAAGTTTTACCAGGTAAAAGGGGAAAATATTAATAGAGGGAGCCATGCATGTAAAATCTTGCAAGTGTAAAATTTTGATGCTCTTAAATGAGAAAAGCTGTGAAGCTGACATAAAGATTCATGAGGGTTTGGTGAGAGAGGAGGTTGGAAAGTTCAGCTCCAGATTGTGCAGGGTATTGTATAACATTCAAGGAGTTTGGATGTTGTTTTTGAGACTGTGGGTACTCCCAGGCATTTATAAAGCAAGAGAGGATATCCAGATCTGCATTTTATTTTATTTTTTAAAATGTTTATTTTATTGGAGCACCTAGGTGGCTCAGTCAGTTAAGCATCTGATTTCGGCTCAGGTCATGATCTCACAGTTTGTGGGTTCGAGACCCGCATCGGGCTCTGTGCTGAATGCTTGCTCAGAGCTTGGTGCCTGCTTCGGATTCTGTGTCTCCTCTCTCTGCCCCTCCTCCACTCATGCTCTGTCTCATTCTGTCTCTCAAAAATAAATAAATGTAAATTTAAAAAAATGTTGGTTTTATTTAGAGAGAGAAGGGGTGCGCACACCCACAAGCGGGGGAAAGGCCGAGAGAGGGAGAGAGAAAGAATCCCAAGCAGGTTCCATGCTCAGCACCAAACCTGATGCAGGGTGAGACAATGTGTGCCAAATCAAGAGTTGGACGCCCAACTGACTGAGCCACCCAGGCACCCACGACTAACACCCAGGCGCCCCAGATCTGCATTTTAGAAACAACTTCAGCAGTCAGAGTGTGAATTTCATAGCCTAGTTGTAGGTGGGAGACTTTGAGAATAGCTCCATCAAGAAATGAAGAGGGCGTCTGGG
Organism: Prionailurus viverrinus; assembly: GCF_022837055.1. Taxonomy (NCBI): domain Eukaryota; kingdom Metazoa; phylum Chordata; class Mammalia; order Carnivora; family Felidae; genus Prionailurus; species Prionailurus viverrinus. The sequence continues at coordinate 94,586,514 of NC_062569.1, forward strand.
TGACTCCAGTCAGTTAAGCATCCAACTCTTGATTTCATCTCAGGTCATGATCTCATGGTTCTTGGGATTGAGCCCCATATGGGGCTCCATGCTGATAGCACAGAGCCTGCTTGAGATTCTCTTTCTCCTACTCTCTCTGTCTCTCCCCCCATCATCCCCCATTAAAAAAATACAGAGAGGGCCAGAACTAAGACCCTCATGATGGGGATGGAGCAGGAATGGAGGGAGAGTGGGGTTCAAGAAAGAAGACAAAAATCAGTAAGGCATGGGACTCGGGAGAAGAGTCAGAGTTTACTTAGATTTATGTCTTAGGCCCATTGAATGAATAACAACTGTATTAACTCAGAGAAGGAATACTTAAGGAGATTTGTTTAAGGAAGGTGCTGAGTGAGTTAATAATCCTCTGAGACCTGGGACTGAAATAATGTTAACAGGTAACATTATCAGTACCATTCTCCTTTGAGAATTAAAGTTTAACAGTCAACACAGAGACATTGGTTCAAAAGAATCCACTGATGTCCACTTAAAAACAAGAACACTCAGAGTCAACATTTCTGGGAACTTGGACAGAAGTGTGTAGGAGAGAAGCAGTCACGATCTAACTCATCTTGCTTGTAGCAGTTGCCACATTATAACTGTGTGTTCATGCCCCAGTCTGTTGCTAATGGTGAGTCATTCTTGCAAATAAATATTAGTAGGTTTATATACATAGTATATTTTATACAAATGCTGTGTGAGTGGTATTCTGGGAAACAACAAGTTTTAAAAGCAAAAGAAATCCTTAGCTTGGTAATTTTGATGTGTGATTCTATGCAATGTTATAATACTGGGGGTTTCCAAATATTGCATTATTTGTATATTGCCCAGTAATAGTCATCATTGTTTTCCAGTGTTTGAATATTTTCTGTAAACTACAGTTCTTTGTAAATACTTCAATAATGGAAATGCAAAGGAAAGAACATAGAAATGTTGGTGTGGAAATACATGGACATGAAATCAGAAATGAATTTAAGATCTGAATTGGCAAAAGCAATATCTGTTTCAATCACAAAGCCAAAGTAGAGCAGACACAAAATATTTTCATCGTTAAGTTAAAAAATGAGCTAATATGAAGCAGCATGTATCCTAATGTGTGCCTTGAAGGTACTTTGGATATTTTCTTATTTGGGACAGATTCTTTCTCTGTTCCTTTTCCATCTACACCTTAATTCAACCAACATCAACACAAAAATAAAATTTTCTATGTATGGAAAATCTGACATGAAACAAAAATTGAGATTATCAGATAGGACACTTAAGGCTTCATAGTGTTTTATTTATTTATTAAAAAAATTTTTTTGGGGCGCCTGGGTGGCGCAGTCGGTTAAGCGTCCGACTTCAGCCAGGTCACGATCTCGCGGTCCGTGAGTTCGAGCCCCGCGTCAGGCTCTGGGCTGATGGCTCAGAGCCTGGAGCCTGCTTCCGATTCTGTGTCTCCCTCTCTCTCTGCCCCTCCCCCATTCATGCTGTCTCTCTCTGTCTTAAAAATAAATAAACGTTGAAAAAAAAAATTTAAAAAAAAAAAATTTTTTTAAACGTTTATTATTGAGAGAGAGAGAGACGGAGCATGAGCATGGGGGGGGGGGGGGCGGCAAAGAGAGAGGGAGACATAGAATCGGAAGCAGGCTCCAGGCTCCGAGCTGTCAGCACAGAGCCCGACGGGGGGCTCGAACTCACAAACCGCGAGATCATGACCTGAGCTGAAGTTGGATGCCTAACCAACCGAGCCACCCAGGCACCCCTTCATAGTGTTTTAAAATTTTCTTTTAAAATGACAGTTTAAATATGAAGTATATGTGATATTATCTTTGAATTTATAAGTAGATTTCAATTTTTCATTTATTTTGTGATATTTCTCCCTTTTTTACTATTTTTTGTTATCAGATGTATCAGATTGAGATAATTTTTACATATTATTGAGCTATATAATTTTGTCATAATAGTTGGTTCAAATAAGAAGAAATCATGCATTTATTATTATTTTTTTATGGGATACTTCTGAAATGTTTATGAGAAATGATTGTTATTATGGTCACTCATTATTGTTCCAAAGTACATACATCATATAAAAATATAGACTAATTCATGATTAGGAATCTCTGTCTCTCAACCTCAAATCCTGAGTATTTAACATCTGTTGGGAATTTGGAGACATCTGACATTTTCCCAATTTCTTGACCAATTTTTCTTATGATTCAGAAAAATATGTATTTCCCACGCAGTGCCAGGACAGAATTCCCCCCATGGAAGCATTACCAGGCACTATACTATGTCTGTTGCATGCATGACCTCATTTCGTCCTCACAGTAACCCCTGGGATGGAGGTGTGTTAGTAGCTCCATGTCACACGTGATGAAATTAGTAGGTGGTAGGGCAGATCCCAGCCCAGGCTGTCTAAGCTTAGAACACATGCACTTAGCCAATGCATCATCTCCCGGGCAGTAACAGAAATGGTTCTGAGCCTAAGGAGAAAGGATGGACGTGGAGACAGACACATGTCTATTGGGCACCCTAGTCCAGCTGCATAGTTTGTGTGGGATCTGGTGTGGGCTGCGAACTGACAGTGGGCTGGGATGTCATGTGTGCTTTCCAAACTGTGGTTCCACACAGTTGAACTTTACCTGTTTGTGAAAGAAAGATCATAAGAACATTTGTTTCCTAACTTCAGTTCTACAAATTACTTCTGAACCAGAGCAGGCCAAGCGAAGTGACAGGTTGAATTGGGGAATTAGTCCTTTTCACTTGAGAAAGAGCCCTGTGCTCGTGGCTGGAAGTAGCCTGATGCTTGCCAAGGAGGGGCTCCTGTCTCCTCTTTGCCTTGACTGCGCAAACAGCCCTGTCTTACTTCTGGCTAATCCCCTCTTATCAATGTGCCTCCTTCCCTGATTACATCCTGAGTTAGCTCTAGCATGGCACGTCAGCCTCAGTTAGGAATGCTTTCTTCTATCAGTCTGCTCTTGGTGTCTGTGTTTATAGAGATAAAAGGAAGAACAGTGACTTCACCTCTTAAAAATAACCTTGTAAAGCAAGAATCTTTAAAGTTTACCTCTTTCTACATGCCAGAATGCTGCTTAGAGCAGCTGTGAAAAGTTTCCCAAATTATCTCTATGAAAATGTCAACAAAATTAGTGGTTTTGTGTGAACTGATCAAATTCCTAGAATTTTAGGGCTTACGAAAACAGCACCACAGTGTGTGGAATTGTGGGACTAGTTGTCCAGAGATTATGGTTTTCTTGCATGGTGACATCTGGTAATGTACTGAAGGTGGAGTTAGGCAGATGGCTTAGTTTAATACTAGCAGCAATGGAACTGCGTTGTCAGGAAATATCTTATAGCTGCACCCCATAGTGGTTTAAAATGTCTTACTAGAAAACCAAGTATATGTATGGTGCCTGTGTGCTTTGGGCATGGGTAGACCTGATTTTATAGATTGCTGCTACTTCTGTACTGTGTAATCTTGGGCACATTGCATAGCTTCTCTGAGCTTTTTGTCTTTGAAAAGTAGGGAATATAAAACCTAGGATTTTTTTTTAGTTTTTTATTTGATTTCCAGTATAGTTAATATACAGTTTTATATATTAATTTCAGGTGTTCAATATGGTGATTCAACAATTTCATACATTACTCAGTGCTCTCAACATGATAAGTGTATTCTTACCCCCCTTCACCTATTTCACTCATCCCCCCACCCATCTCCCCTCAGGTAACCATCATTTTGTTCTTTGTATAAAATCTAGGATTTAGACAATTCAGTAATACATATGTAAAACTCTTAGTACCCCGCATATGGTACACAGTGGACACTGAAGAGAAGGTAGCTCCTTTATTTACTGAACACCTTCTTGCATGCTGGGTAATTTCTAAGGATGATGATGCAATTATGAACAAGACAAACCCAGCCCCTTCTTTTAATGAGACAAATAGGCTCCAGGGCACCTGGCTGGCTCTGTCGGTTGAGCTTCTGACTTCATCTCAGGTCATGATCTCGCTGTTGGTGGCTTCGAGCCCTGCGTCGGGCTCTGCGCTCACAGCTCAGAGCCTGGAGCCTACTTTGGATTCTGTGTCTCCCTCTCTCTGTGCACCTCCCCCCTCTCACTGTCTTTCTCTGTCTCTTGAAAATAAATAAATGTTAAAAAAATTTTGTTTTTAAATAAAAAAAAAAGAGACAAATAGGCAAGATGTGACAACAAATGAGGTTAAGCGCCAGCACTAGAGAACACACGGTGCTGAAGAGGACATATGAGGGGGGCATTTAATGAAGGCTTGGGAAATCAAGTAGAAAACACAGGAGGAGAAAGCAGTTTCCTCCCTGACTGGCCCAAGTATTGAGTGAATTCACTGACGGGCTCTTACACATTGGTAGCCCTCAGAGTTGTTTGTTTATTTGTTTTAAAGAAAAGGAAATAATACACAAGTGCAAACCAGGTAACCACCAAATATATTGACTTGGTGTGTGTAATACAATTCAAATGTCCAGATTCTTCATAAGTAAGGTACCTGTATAATGTGGATTTGACTCTTTAACAGTTCCCATTAAAAAACAAAAACAAAACCCTAAAAAGAGTCCTTTCCTTTGCTTATTTTTTTAAGTTAATTCCAGAAAGGCACTTAGTAAATATTTTTCTTAAATGATTTAACCAATAAATGCATGTATGCTGTGGTTAGGTCTGCTTTTGCTGACCCTCTTCTCTGCTTCTGCCTTTGATCTAGATAGAAATGAGGATTGCCAGCAGAAACAAGAGAATGTTGAGTTTCATGTAAAAATAGCCCAGGGTAGAGGTAGCTCCAAGTGTTGCCCTAGGAATATACGGACTTTGCGCCAGAAATGTGCCATTGGGATGCTTTCTACTTATTCCTAAATTTGCAGCTATTTTGAGGGGTTGAGATTACTGGATGTGTTAGGTTCTGCTTAAAGGAGGCAGTGAAGCGTAGAGCTTAGGACGTAAGACAGCCTCCCATCTAATTCGAATTCTGTGTGACTAGCTGAGTAATCTTATTACTCACTTAAAGCCTCAGTCTCCTTACCTGTTCAATGGGATTAATAATAATACCTCATAGGGTCCTTGTGAAGATTAAGGTAGTACATATAAAAGTTTAACAAATGGTTGGCACATAGTAATAACAACTATTAATTATAGTTTTTATTATTACTGTAAGTAATTTACATTTTATTTACAAGGAATACATAATCTATGCTAATGTTGATGAATTACTAAAATGTGGACTACTGAAAACTTTCTTGGTGATATCAGTGTGATGGTCTTGAAAATGCACTGCTTATCTCCTGCTGTGGGGACACAATTGACTTAACAGCTCCAAGCACTTCCTCCAGAACCCACCAGCTTTGCACTCAGACCACATTTTGCCCGGGCTGCTCCCAGGCAGTAACTGGACACAGTGGGCCTGCTAACGCAGGGCTCTTCCTGCAAGGTGTGGGACTGCTTTAACAGTTACTTTAGCTCAGGGCCTCCCCGTCAGCCTGATCGAAACTTCCGAAACACTGTGCTGCGATCTGAGATGCCCCTCACTTGGACCTCCGTTCTCTCTCCTCTTTACAGAGGCCAGACCTGCATTGCAGTGTGAGGCTCTCCCACCTTCTCCAGCTGCCTCTCCATTTCCTTTACCAGAATTTCTTCCACTAAACCTTTGGCTTGTCTCTGTGCGTCTGCTTTGTGGAGGAGCTGGACTTACACACTTATAATAGTTGTTAGAAGTCACAGTCTACACCCGTGAGCACAGAGTGCATATTTTCTCCATCACGTATAAAGTGAACATTAATGCAATGAGTTTAACTCCTTCTTTATGTTATTGCATTTCCTCAGAATTAAAATTTGGTGTTACTGACCAGAAGTTCTCTAGGATGGCATTAGCTACTGTTTCCTCAGGGAAGACTGCTCACATTTAGGACCTCATACCAATCTACACATTAAGTTGTAAGATTGCCCTTATTTAGGACAGTCCTCCATATCTCCGGTCTTTAACGTGATGTGATTTTAGTATTTTCATGAACGAAAAAAAAAATCTCTTCAGAAAAGGCTATGATAGCTCTTCAGTGTTTATTTTTATAGTCTTCTGCTGATTTCTTTGGTTTTCTTTTTTTTTTTTTTCCCTAACTGCTCACTTGATTATGATATTTGTGACAGACCAGGTCCAGGGGACAGTCACCATCCGGAACATCAGTGCTCTGTCTTCAGGCTTGTACCAGTGCGTGGCTTCTAATGCCATTGGAACCAGCACCTGCCTTTTGGATCTCCAGGTTATTTCACGTAAGTACATAAAATTCTGATGTCTCCTCTCTATCTGGAATGCCAAGATCTTTGTTAAACCAGAAATGAAGAGTTTCTCTTAATTGTTTTTAGGTGGTTTGAAGATTAAATATAAATTCTTCTGGTTTTATTATTAAAGTAGTTTATAAATGTATTAGTATACTTTTCTGCCTCAGCAAGGTGACATCTTCTTTACAACAGAATGCCTTTCTCCTCCGGGTCGTGAGAATCAAGTCAGTCACTTGTCTTCAAGTGATTGCATAGTGCTGTAGACATTATAAAAACTTAACAGTGATCTTATGGCCACGACAAGACCTTTTTGTATTTTCTCCTAATCCCTTTACATCTGCTTAACTGTTAGGTGGCCAGGTCACAAATAAGTGGTGCAGAAATGTTGTCTTTAGATGAGAATTCTGGGTTATTTGAATTCCAGTTACAAAATGTAGTGATGGGGTTGGGCTGGGGTGACAGTGAGCCTGCTGACTGCCAGGGTTCCTTTGGGCACATCAGGCAGGTGAACATCGGTTGCCTGTTCTGCTCTAGGAGTTTCTAGGAGTTGCTCTGCCGAAGTGGTGAGTCCTGTGATGTTCATTTATTCAGAAAGTGTTTGTGAGCCGACCATGTGTCAGTTAGTTCTAGCCACCCAGGACACAGAAAGTTAACTGAGGTTTATACGGATGTAATACTTTAGGCAGTTTTGTTCATTTTAAGAAGGTTCTGTAGTAAACTTTTATGTTTATAAAGTTGCATGAGTATATGCTATTTCTCTCTCTCTCTCTCTCTTTCTCTCTTTTTTTGTTCTTTAAATCTGCCTTAAATATATTTTGCAGCCCAGCCCAGGAGCATTGGACTAATAGCTGGAGCCATTGGCACTGGTGCAGTTATTATCATTTTTTGCATTGCACTAATTTTAGGGGCATTCTTTTACTGGAGAAGCAAAAACAAAGAGGAGGAGGAAGAAGAAATTCCTAATGAAATAAGGTTTGTTTGTCAGATAATTTGTCCTTCATGGCCAGTGTCTGTAATGTGTATCAATTTTTGGCAGCTAAGATTTCTTTGCTAATCCAATGACCGTGATGGCCAAGACAGTTAACATGGCCAAGTAATATTTTTTCCTTGTATGTTACATCAGTTTTCCTCATGATGCTATTCAGAGTTTCTTACTGCATCTTGAGAGAGGAAGAGGGTCTAACATGTGCCCAACCAGGAGGGCACATGTTAGACCTCCCTCACCTCCTGTATCTCCAAGATAGGAAGGGGTAGGTGGCTGTGACAGTAGAAAAGTTACTTTAGAAAATGTGTTTAAGGGGCACCTGGGTGGCTCAGTCCAGATTCTTGATTTCAGCTCAGGTCATGATCTCATGGTTCATGAGACTGAGCCCCATGTCAGGCTCTAAGCTGAAAGTGCAGAGCCTGCTTGGGACTCTGTTTCTCCCTCTCTCCCTGCCCCTCCCCTGCTTGTGCACTCTCTCTCACTCTCTCTGCCTCTCAAAATAGATACATAAACATGAAAAAAAATGTGTTTGACATTGGCATTTATAATAGAAGCTAGAAAGAACACCACAAGACTATACCTGTCCGTGTGTACACAGCGAGGCCAAAGCAATATGGCTTGGTGTGAGGAGACAGTTCAGTCAAGGATATGAATAACTTCAGAAAACAATGTGAAAATAGTCTTTAAAGAAAAGTGACTCTTGGCTCTACTGTTTTGTAGGGATATGGGAGTACAAACTCGGTCTCACATTGCATCACATCATATCCTAGTTGAGAATGCTTTAATGACGCTAGCCTACTTAGTGTGACACACACAGCCCTTCAGGACCTGACCCTCCCCTGCTTCCCTGGTCCTCTCTCACCACTTCTGTGATCCTTGGTGTTCCAGTCTGTTCTGTATTCTCTCATGCCTCAGCGTCATTGCTCCAGCCTCCACCCTCTTCCTGGACCATACTCCTTTCCTTTTCATCCATCTCTCTGGTAAATTCTTTGATCTGATTCAAGATTAGTCAAGGCATCACCTCCTCACAGACGTTTACTCTAGTCCCTTGTCCAGTGTTTCAGACTTGAAGGTATTCTTGCATTGTCACTCCCATTTTGTCATAGGCTTCTGGGGTATAGAGCTGTGTATTTTTTTTTCTTTACATGAAACATCTAGTAGAATGCCTGGTATTCAATAAATGTTAAATGAATTAGTTAACATCTTAAGTTAAATTAGTAACTTCTCTTAGCCTCTTACAATTCTTACAGGTTTAGATTGTATGCAAGGATAGATTTCATCCCAGCATAAAATCACTGAGGAAAATCACTTATCAGCATACTACAGTGATTTCTCAAACTCCAAAGTGCAATAAAATCAGGCCAACTCTAACCATTTTTTGAAACTCCACACACCCATAGCTTGGTTTGCTAACATTTTACAGCAACAAGCTCAGTGGATTTCTTCACGGACTATTTTCCCATTTAGAGCAAAAAAAAAAAAAATTTATACATTCGCAGATGTGCGCACGCACACACATACACATACACACACACTTTTTTCAGTTATATTGGAAAATACAGTCTTTGAGATATTTGGCATTACCTTTCTACCCTTGGAGATTGAGAAACCTCAAATTTTTCTTGAGGATTGTTTCAAAGGGAATGAATGCCAAAGCTGAGGCCACCAGGACTAATGTGTTTGCTTTCACGATAGTATGGTTTGTCCTGAGAATTTGTACTTCACAGACATACTGGCCTTAACATAAGAAGAAAGAGTCCTGGGCAGGAGGGTAGGGTAAAACTCAAGTAAATCCTAATGACAACTTTATTTTTGTTCTTTTTCAGAGAGGATGATCTTCCACCTAAATGTTCTTCTTCTGCCAAAGCATTTCACACCGAGATATCCTCCTCGGAGAACAACACATTGACCTCTTCCAATACGTACAACAGTCGATACTGGAGCAACAATCCAAAAGTTCACAGAAACACCGAGTCACTCAACCACTTCAGTGACTTGCTCCACTCAGGCAATGCCAATATACCGTCCATCTATGCTAATGGGAACCACCTGGTCCCAGCTCCACATAAGACTCTAGTAGTGACAGCCAACAGAGGGTCATCCCCACAGGTTGTGTCCAGGAGCAACGGCTCAGTCAGCAGGAAACCTCGGCCTCAACACACACACTCGTACACCGTCAGCCAAGCAACACTGGAGCGAATTGGTGCTGTCCCTGTCATGGTGCCAGCCCAGAGTCGGGCTGGGTCCCTGGTATAGGACCTGAGTGGATAAAGTATTCAGAAAAGAATCAGTGGAATGCCCCAAGCAGGGGGAGGGTGGGGTGAGCAAGTTCTGGGAAAGCAACACTTTTCCTTGTAAGGATACTAGTAAAAAGCACGAAGGAAAAGGCAATGCCGTTACCTGGCCAGTGAGTTTTGTGGAATGAACTGGGATTCTCCATCTTGAAGACTTGTTTCCCCACCACAGATGTCCTAGGATTCTGTCCAAAAAACTGGATCTCAAAGATGTGCCAAGCCAAGGAAAAAGTTATAAGAGCAGAATAGCCCTTAAAACCCAACTGCAGTCCAGATGGGCTTGTCCTTTAATTCATGCCTAACTTAATAATTGTTCAAGAGACTAAAGTGCCAGCTGAAGTTTAAATGATGAAATTATTTAAGAATATAGTTGTCTTTAGAAAAAATGAGCAACCCTGATATCATTACCATTCCCTCTTTATCTAGAGGGCTTAATGGCACGAATAGTTAATACTGGTCCCAACAGGGCTGGCTCTTGTATCATAGAAAAAAAGCCTTTGACACAAAATTCAGTAAGAAAAGGGGAAAAACAAAAGCAACTTCTCTGAGAAGCCCCTTCATATTTATTTATTTATCCCTTCCTGAACCATGAATTTCATATTTGGAATATTGCTGTATTGACAGATTGTTGCCTGTCTGTTTTTCTAGGGTCTGTTCCAGGTCCATGACAATTACTGTTCATTATTTCCTGGAAGAATATTTTTTTAAAAGAAAACTATTTTTTTTAAAAGACATGAGAGGCATAGGGCTAGGAAAGAAAAGACTACTGTTTATAGCACATTCAGTGATTAGGTTTGTTGAGAGTTTCAGGAGGCCCCTCACAAGGGAGAGCGAGCTGGGCTTGCTCATCCCTGGCAGGCTCAGAGCAGGGCTGTCCAGGGTTCCCTGCTTTCACACTAGGTTACTCTTAATGAGGGCAGCACCTGATGCCTTTTGCATCGAGGTAGATAATGTTCTCCTTGTTTGACAAGTCGAGGTTAGTAGGTTTGTACAGGGAGGTCAGGAGTTGTTCTGTTGTTGTTGTTTTCAAAATAATTATTTTTGAAAAAGAGATAAGATTGAGACAAAAGGGATGCCTTCAGGTATGCTCCTGGGAGGGTCTGCCCTATATTTGTCACAGCTCAGGGTTGTAGTTTTGCCCAAATGCGTTTTATACCACTGTAAAGAGACTCCTTCTGTGATTAATTACCTGGCTTGGCTGGCCTTGGAGTTCACCAGATAATTTACAGACTCCCCACTGTTTTTCGCTGTGTGGATCTGGGCATACTTGTATCGGGGACTATCTTGCCTTAATCACACTTTAAGCAACACAGAAATGATTTGTTCGAGAATCGTTCTCTGAATTATTTATGAGGCCGACCTCGTGGTTCCATAAGAGCATCATTTCTTTCCCAATGTTGTCTCGCACTCCCTCTTTGCACTATGCCTTTTGCCCTCTTTTCCTGCAGCATAGTCGTTACAGGGAGTGGCTTCCTGATTTTCAGACCTACTTGGAGAAATGGAAGCCAGCCGCTGCTGCACACACTGTTTTCTGGGAGGGCTACACTCAGAACCTAACCATTGTAGCCATTTCAATATTGATGAAATGCTGAATTTACATTAGCATTACTTATTTTCTCCATGTGATGGTTCTTGACTTTGTAAAAAATTAAATAAATGAATGTCTATACTTTTTCTAAAGAAGAGTGAAAATACCATGACAGAAAAGGTACTATCAGATGTTGTTTAGAAAGCATTTATCTTGCATTTCTTTATTCTTTCTAATGATCTAAAATTCAATAAAAGTTTATTCATATAAAAACAAGTTGTCATTAATTATCACACATTAATGAATATATGATCTTATATGTAGTGTTCTTTACAAGAATTTTCTATTCTGTTCAGTAGTGTTCATAATAATTTTAACGAGCATACAGTACTCTAGAAATTACTTTACCTTACTTATTAGAGATTTGAGTCCAGTTCTCCCGTGTATGACTGAAAATGCAGTGCTCCTTTAATACATTGCACTATTTTTCTATTTCCCAGTCTGAAGTTCATGAAGACAAGGTCCATGACTGCTTTTTTCACTCTGAATTTCTGTCACCTAGCACAGTGCCTAATAATAGGTATTGTGTAGATAAATGACTGATGGCTTGTAAACTGAAGTTGTCAAGTTTCAGTTCAGAAAGTTATGATCTCCATGTATACTGGATCATTCCTTTGTTGTAACTTTTTATTTTGAGATCATTTATATATTTACATGCTGTTATAAGAAATAATAGAGACTCCTAATATACCCTTCATCTAATTTTTCCAAATGGTGACATCTTGCATAACTGTTATACAGTATCACAAATTGACATGGATACAGTCGATCAACCTTTTTCATATTTCAACAGTTGTACATGCACTCATGTATGTGTGGCGCATGCATTTAGTTACCTGCAGTTTTATCACGTGTAGATTTATGTGACCGCCACCACAATCAAGATAGAGGATCCCTTGTGTTACCCTTTTATAGTCTTGGCCACCTCCCTCCTCCCCAAGTCCCTAATCTCTGATTTGTTACCCATGTCTATAGTTTTCTTCAAGAATGATATATAAATGGAATAATGTAGTATGTAACATTTGAGAATTAGCTTTTTATTGCTCAGCATAACTCTTGAGATCCATCCAAGCTGTTGCATGTATCAATGGTTCATTCCTTTTTATTGCTGAGTAGTATTCCATGGTACAGATATATCAGTATGTTTAATTATTTACCTATTGAAGGGTATGAAGGATATTTGAGTTGTTTCCATTTTTGGCTATTACAAATAAAACTGCTGTGAGCATTTTTGCAAGCCTTTATGTGAACATAAGTTTTTATTTCTCTGAGATAAATGCCTGAGAGTTCAGTTGCTCCATCACCATTTGTTGAAAAGGCTGTCCTTCCTCCAGTGAGTTGTTTTTGCATCTTTGAAAAAATCATTTAGTCAAATTTGTGTGGGTCTCCTGAGTTCCTTAGCTGTTCCACTGATCTTTGTGTCTGTTCTCCCACCAATGCAATGGTGACCAGTAGCTATTTAATAAGCTTTAACATCTTTTAGAGTGCTTTCTCCCACTTTACATTCTTTTTTTGAAATTGTTTTAACTATTGCAGTCCCAGTGCCTTTTGATATAAATTTTAGAATAAGGTGGTTTATTTCTATGAAACTCTTGGCTGTTGTAATTGGAATTGCATTAAACCTATGACCAATTTGGGAAGGCCTGGCACCTTTACTATTTGTGTCTTCCAAACTATGGATATGGAATGTTTCTCCATTTATTTAGGCCTTCTTTATTTTATCAGAAATTTTTAATTCTCAGGATACAGATCCTGTACATGTTTTGTTGGATTTGTCCCTAAGTATTTAATTATCTCTGAAGTGATTATAAATGTTACTGTGTTTTAAATTTTGGTTTCTGTGTGTTCGTTCTTCTTAAATAGAAATGTAATCGAGTTTTTTTTGTCTTGATTTTGTATTCTGTAACTTTGCTGAAACTCACTTCTTCAGGATCTGGTTATTTGTTTTGTGTTTTGTTTTCTCATAGATTCCTTGGGATTTTGTATCTACATAATCACGTCATCTGCAAATAGGGACAGTTTTATTTCTTTCTCTTCAATATGTGTACCTTTTATTTTTCATAGCATTATGTTAAATAGAAGTGGTTAGTGTGATATGCTTTCCTTATTCCCATTGTAGGGGGAAAGATTTCATTATTTTAACCATTTAGTATGATGTTAGCTATAAGTTTTTGTCAGTGCCTTTATCAGATGAGGAAATTTTACTCTGTTATGAATTTGCTGAGAATATCTGTCATCTATGGGTGTTGGATTTTGTCAAATGATGTTTTCTGCATCAATTGGTACAATCATACTTTTTTGTTCTGTTTTTTGCTTTAGTCTATTGATTATGCTGGATTACTGACTGATTTTCAAATGCTGAATCAATCTTGCATACCTGGAATAAATTGCATTTGGTCATGGTGTATAATTTTTTAAAACACTGCTTGATTTTATTTGCTAATATTTTGATGAGGATTTTTTTTGTGTATAAAAGTGCATAGAATTTTTTCTAGTAAAATAATCTGTGGCTGGAGACTTCCTTTTCAGCTTTTAAATTATCAATTCAATTTATTTAATTGGATTATGGTTATAGGATTATTCAGGTTTTCTATTTCATCTTGATTTTCAGTAGTTCCTGAGTTTAAGGAATTGATCCATCTCTTCTAGCTTGTCAGCTTTACGGATGTAAAGTTGTTTATATTTTCCCCTTATTATCTTTCTGACAGAAGCTGGAATCTGTATTGATGTCTTATTCCTGACATTGCTGATCATTGTCTTCTATCTTATTTATTTTTATCAATCTTGCCAGAAGTTTGTCAATTTTATTGATTTTTAAAAAAAGAAACAGCTTTTGTTTGTTTGTTTTGTTTTTTTTTTTTTCTGTTTTTCTCTGTTCAGTTCTTTTAATTACATCCCTTCAGCTTGCTATGGGTTTTTTTCTCTCATTGTTCTAGTTTTCTTTCTTTTTACTTAATTAATTAAATTCATTAGTTAATGGCAATACTAGTTTCAGGAGTAGAATTCAGTGATTCATCACTTACATACAACACCCAGTGCTCATCACAAGTCTCCTTAGTACCCATCACCTATCTAGCCCATCTCCTACCCACCCCCTTCCCTCAACCCTGTTTGTTCTCTATCATTAAGAATCTTGTAGTTTGTTTCCCTCTCTTTTCTCCCCCTTCCCCTGCCTACATGTTCATCTGTTTTGTTTCTTAAATTCCACATATGAGTTAAGTCATATGGTATTTGTCTTTCTCTGATTGACTTATTTAGCTTAGCATAATACGCTCTCTCGCTCCATTCATGTCATTGCAAATGGCAAGATTTCATTCTTTTTTATGGTTTAGTAATATTCCAATATATATATATATACCACATCTTCTTTACCCATTCATCAGTTGATGGACATTTGGGTGCTCTCTGTGGTTTGGCTGTTGTTGATAGTGCTGCTATAAACATTGGGGTGCATGTCCCCCTTCAAATCTGTATTTTTGTCTCCTTTGGGTAAATACGCAATAGTGCAATTGCTGGATCATAGGGTAGTTCTATTTTTAGTTTTTTGAGGAGACTCCATCCTGTTTTCCAGAGTGGCTGCCCAGTTTGCATTCCCACCAACAGTGCAAGAGGGTTCCCATTTCTCCACATCCTCTCCAGCATTTAGCCATTTTGACAGGAGGGGAGGTGGTATCTCATTGTCGTTTTGATTTTTCCCTGATGATGAGTGATGTTGAGCATCTTTTTATATGTCTGTGAGCCATCTGTATGTTTTCTTTGGAAAGGTGTCTACTCATGTCTTCTGCCCATTTCTTAACTGGGTTTTGGTTTTTTTGTGTGTTGAGTTTGGTAAGTTCTTTATAGATTTTGGATACTAACTTTGTCAGATATGTCATTTGCAAATAACTTCTCCCATTTTGTAGGCTGCCTTTTAGTTTTGTTGATTGTTTTCTTCACTGTGCAGAAGCTTTTTATCTTGATAAAGTCTCAATAGTTCATGTTTGCTTTTGTTTTCCTTACCTTTGGAGACCTGTCTAGTAAGAATTTGCTCTGGTAGAGGTCAAAGAGGTTGCTACCTGTGCTCCCTTCTAAGATTTTGATGGTTTCCTGTCTCACATTTAGGTGTTTCATCCATTTTGAATTTATTTTTGTGTATCATGTAAAAAAGTGGTCCAATTTCATTCTTCTGCATTTCGCTGTCCAGTTTTCCCAAAAACATTTATTGGAGAGACTGTCTTTCTTCTTGGATATTCTTTCCTACTTTGTTGAAGGTTAATTGACTGTATTGTCTATTTTTGGGCCAGTACCATACTGTCTTGATCACTACAGCTTTGTAATTATGACTTGAAATCCAGAATAATCATGTCAGTTTTGTTTTTCTTTTTCAGAAAAGAAGCTCTTTTCCTGCTCTTCGGGGTCTTTTGTGATTTCACACAAATTTTAGGATTGTTTGTTCTTGCTCTGTGAGAAATGCTGGTGGTATTTTGATAGGGGTTGCATTAATGTGTAGATTGCTTTGGGTAGTATTGACATTTTAACAATATTTGTTCTTCTAATCCATGAGCATGGGTTACTTTTCCATTTCTTTGTGTCCTCTTCAATTTCTTTCATATGTGTTCTATAGTTTTCAGAGTACAAATCTTTTCCCTCTTTGGTTAGGTTTATTCCTAGGTATCTTATTGTTTTTGGTGCAATTGCAAATGGTACTGATTCACTGATTTCTTTTCTGCTGCTTCATTATTGGTATATAGAAATGCAACAGGTTTCTACATGTTGATTTTATATCCTGTGACTTTGCGGATTTCATGTATGAGTTCTATTATGTATCAGTTCAATTTTGGTAGAGTCTTTTGAGTTTTCTACATAGAGTATGTCCTCTGCAAATAGTAAAGGTTTGACTTCTTCCTTGCCAGTTTGGATGCCTTTTATTTCTTGTTGTTGTTTGATTGCTGAGACTAAGACTTCCAGTACTATGTTAAATAGTAATGGTGAGAGTGGACATCCTTGTCTTGTTCCTGGCCATAGGGCTCTCAGTTTTTCCCCATTGAAGATGATATTAGTTGTGGGTCTTTTGTATATGGCCTTTATGATGTTGAGGTATATTCCTTCTATCTCTACTTTTTTGAGGGTATTTATCAAGAAAGATGCTGTATTTTGTCAAATGCTTTTTCTGCATCTATTGATGCAGGGTCATATGTTTCCTATCCTTTCTTTTATCAATGTGGTATATCATGTTGATTGATTTGTGAATATTGAACCAGCCCTGTAGCCCAGGAATAAATCCCACTTAATCATGGTGAATAATCATTTTAATATGTTGTTGAATTTTATTTGCTAGTGTTTTACTGAGAAATTTTGCATCTCTGTTCATCAGGGATATTGGCCTGTAATTCTCCTTTTTAAGTGGGGTCTTTGTCTGGTTTTAGAATCAAGGTAATGCTGCTTTCATAGAATAAGTTTGGAAGTTTTCCTTCCATTTCTGTTTTTTGGAACAGTTTGAGAAGAATAGGTATTAACTCTTCTTTAAATGTCTGGTAGAATTCCCCTGGGAAGCCATCTGGCCAGGACTCTTGTTTGCTGGGAGATTTTTGATTACTGATTCAGTTTCTTTGCTGGTTATGGGTCTGTTAAAATTTTCTATTTATTCCTGTTTCATTTTGGCAGTTTGTGAATTTCTAGGAATTCGTCCATTTCTTCCAGATTGCCCAGTTTGTTGGCATATAATTTTTCATAATATTCTCTTATAATGTTTGTATTTCTGAGTTGTGGGTTGTGATCTGTCCTCTTTCATTTATGATTTTTATCAATTTGGGTCCTTTTTTCTTTTTGAGAAGTCTGGCTACGGGTTTATCAATTTTGTTAAGTGTTTCAAAGAACCAGCTCCTAGTTTCATTGATTGGTTCTACTGGTTTTTGTTTGTTTGTTTCTATATCATTTATTTCTGCTCTAATTTTTTTATTATTTCCTTTTTCTGCTGGCTTTAGGCTTTACTTACTGTTCCTTTTCTAGTTCCTTTAGGTATAAGATTAGGTTGTGTATTTGGGACCTTCTTGCTTCTTGAAATAGGCCTGAATTACAATATACTTTCCTCTTAGGACTGCCTTTGCTGGATCCCAAAGGTTTTGGACTGTCGTGTTTTAATTTTCATTTGCTTCAATGTATTTTTTTTATTTCTTCTTTAATTTCTTAGTTAATCCATTCATTCTTTAGTAGAATGTTCTTTAACCTCCATGTATTTGAGGGCTTTCTAAATTTCTTGTGGTTGACTTCAAGTTTCATAATGTTGTGGTCTGAAAATATGCATGGTATGATCTTGATCTTTTTGTTCTTAAATTTTTTTTTTTTTCAACGTTTATTTTATTTTTGGGACAGAGAGAGACAGAGCATGAACAGGGGAGGGGCAGAGAGAGAGGGAGACAAGATTGGAAACAGGCTCCAGGCTCTGAGCCATCAGCCCAGAGCCCGACGCGGGGCTCGAACTCACGGACCGTGAGATCGTGACCTGGCTGAAGTCGGACGCTTAACCGACTGCGCCACCCAGGCGCCCCTTGATCTTTTTGTTCTTGTTGAGGGCTGATTTTTTTTTAATTTTTTTTTTCAATGTTTATTTTTTTTGGGACAGAGAGAGACAGAGCATGAACGGGGGAGGGGCAGAGAGAGAGGGAGACACAGAATCGGAAACAGGTTCCAGGCTCTGAGCCATCAGCCCAGAGCCTGACGCGGGGCTCGAACTCACAGACCGCGAGATCATGACCTGGCTGAAGTCGGACGCTTAACCAACTGCGCCACCCAGGCGCCCCGAGGGCTGATTTTTGACCCAATATGTGGTCTATTCTGGAGAATGTTCCATATGCACTTGAAAAGAATGTGTATTCTGGTACTTTAGGGTGAAATGTTCTGAATATATCTGTTAAGTCCGTCTGGTCCAGTGTGTCATTCAAAGCCATTTTTTCCTCGTTGATTTTCTGCTTAGGTGATCTGTCCATTGTTGTAGTGCGGTGCTAAAATCTCCTATTATTGTATTATTATCAAAGAGTTTCTTTAAATTTTTTTTTAATGTTTATTTTTGAGAGAGAGAGAGAGAGAGAGAGAGAGAGAGAGAGAGAGAAAGCACGAGCAGGGGAGGGGCAGAGAGAGAGGGAGACACAGATTCTGAAGCAGGCTCCAGGCTCCGAGCTGTCAGCACAGAGCCTGACATGGGGCTTGAATCCGAGAACCATGAGATCATGACCTGAGCTGAAGTTGGATGCTTAACTGACTGAGCCACCCAGGTGCCCCTATCAATTAGTTTCTTTGTTATTAATTGATTTATATATGTGGGTATTTCCAAGTTGGGGGCATAAATATTTAAAATTGTTAGATCTTCTTGATGGATAGACTCCTTAATTATGATATAATGCCTTTCTTCATCTCTTGTTACAGTCTTTGGTTTAAATCTAGTTTGTATGATGTAGGTATGGTTATTCCGGCTTTCTTTTGACATCCATTAGCGTGACACATGGCTCTCCATCCCCTCACTTTCAATCTGCACTTTCTGTCTTTAGGTCTAAAATGAGTCTCTTGTAGGCAGCATATAGATGGATCTTACTTGTTTATTTTTTCATCCATTCTGATACCCTGTGTCTTTTGATTGGAACATTTAGTCCATTTACATTCAGACTGATTACTGAAAGATAATGAATTTAGTGTTATTGTGTTACCTGTAGAGTTGGTGTTTCTGGTGTTGCTGATTGGTCCTTTTTAGTCTTTGTTGCTTTTGGTCTTTTTTTTTTTTTCCTCCATTCAAAGAGTCCTCCTTAATATTTCTTGCAGGGCTGGTTTAGTGGTCACAGAGTCCTTTAGTTTTTGTTTGTCTGGGAAACTTGAAAAAAAATTTGTTTAATGTTTATTTATTTTTGAGAGACAGGTAGAGACAGAGCATAAGTGGGGGAGAAACAGAGTGAAAGGGAGACACAGGATCTAAAGCAGGCTCCAGGCTCTGGACTGTCAGCACAGAGCTCGACGTGGGGCTCGAACCTATGAACCATGAGATCATGACCTGACCCGAAGTCAGATGCTTAACTGACAGAGCCACCCAGGCATCCCATGTCTAGGAAACTCTTTATCTCTCCTATTCTGAATGACAGCCTTGCTGGATAAAGAATTCTTGGCTGTATATTTTTCCTATTCAGCACGTTGACTATCCTGCCACTCTTTCTTAGCCTGCCAAGTTTCTGTGGACAGATCTGCTGTGAAGCTGATCTGTCTTACCTTGTAGGTTAAGGACTTTTTCCTTTGTTGCTTTCAGGATTCTTTCCTTGTCTGTGTATTTTGTGAACTTGACTATGGTTGGCTTTTGTTGAATTTAATGGGAGTTCTCTGTGCTTCTTGGATTTTGATAGAAGTGTTCTTCCCCAGATTAGGGAATTTTTAAGCTATAATTTGTTTGAGTAAGCCTTTTTCCCCCTTTACCCTCTCTTCATTTTCTGGGACTCTTTTAATACAAATGTTACTATGTTTTAATAAAATTGTTCAGTTCCCTAAGTCTGCCTTCGTGATCCATGACCTTTGGCTCCCTCTTCTTTTCAGCTTCATTATTTTCCATAATTTTGTCTTCCATATCACTAATTCGCTCCTCTGTCTTGTCCATCTTCACTGTCCTGGCCTCCATTTAGGTTTGCATCTCAGTTATAGCATTTTTAATTTCAGCCTGACTAGATTTTAATTCTTTTATCTCTGCAGAAAGGGATTCTCTGGTATCTTCTATGCTTTTGTCAAGCCCAGCTAATACCCTTAAATCGTTGTTTTAAATTCCAGTTCAGACATCTTACTTATAACTGCATTGATTAAATCGCTGTGAGTTCTACTTCCTATTATTTCTTTTTGGGGTGAATTCCTCTGTCTTGTCATTTTATCCAGAAAAGTAAAGAAAGAAAAAGAACCCCCAAAATAAATAAAAAAACAGAAGAAAGCAAAAAACAAAAAAAAACTGTGGATCCTGGGTGTGTTTTGGTTTGCTTGTTAAAATAATCTAGATCCAAAAATTCAAATAAAATAAAACAAAAATAATATAAAAATATATAAAAATTCAAAATAAAAAATAAAATAAAAAAATAACAATACAAAAATAAATAAAAGTAAATAGGAAGCTAGATCCTATTTCCCTTAGAACTGAAGCTTTGTAGCACCCTATGATTAGCAGACTTGGTGCAAGAGTTGTTTGTGCTGGTCTTCTGGGTGGGGGTGCTGCTGCGCTGATTCTCAGTCTGACTTGTTTTAGTGGAAATGGCTGTCCAGCTTTGGGGTGGGTGGGGGGAAGAGCTTGGTGTAAGCTGCTCAGGCCTCAACTAGGTGGCCAGCTGTTTTGCTTCCTGAAGGCTTTCAGTGCTCATGGGCTGGATGAATATGGCTGTGCCCTGCTCTCTCCTCCTGGAGCTGACAGATTGCACCCCCTACTCTTTAGGGAACCCTCACAAAAGAGTGATCAATCACCCCTCTTGTGTCCTTGATTTCCATCAGAACCCTGCGTTTACCCTGCCCGTGTCCAAGCTTTTTTATCTCAGGCGTGCGACTTTGAAAATTCCAAGTTTTAGGGACTTTCGTGGTGCTGACCTGCTCTGTTCCTCTGGGGAAGAGTCTCACCCTGCTTTTGTCCGCCTGTGGGAGGAAAACAGTTGCACAACTGCTCGGCAGTTCAGAATTTATGTCAAAGCAGAGCAGAAACCAGCACCCCTGTTTGCTGCCCTCAGCCAGAGTCCCTGCTCCTATGACTGGAAACAGCACAGCACTACAGCACGTTGGTGCCATTTGTCCTTGCAACCAAGGGGATCATCAGACCAAGCTGTCACTCCTGGGATTCTGCCCCACTTCGCCACCTGAGCACCTGTAAGCCAGGCACATCCCCCACTGGCACACTTCTAGAAGTTCAGATTTTGTGCTCTGCTCCTTATAACACTTGGCAGTAGCCTCCACAAGCATGCTCCCTCCCTGGCACCACACCCACAGCTATGTCTCCCTCAAGTCAACTCTCAGCACCTCCTACCTTCTAGAGGGTGGTCACTTTTCTACTTGTAGACTTGCAGTTTTTGTGCTTTCAGACCTCTGATTGATTTCTTGGGAGTTCACAATGATTTGATTACTATCTAGCTGTGTTCAATGGATGAAACAAGCTTAGGGTTTCCCTCCTCCTCTACCATCTACCATCTCCCTCCTGCTTATTTTTCTAGTTTTCTGAGGTGGGAACAATGATTTCAAACTCCTCCTCCTTTTTAATGTAAGCTTTTTTTTTTAGGGCTGTAAATTCTCCCTCAGTACTTCCTTAGCCGCATCCACCTATTTTGACATGCATTTTCATTTTCATTGAATTCTATGTGTTTTTATATTTCCTGTGAGAATTCCTCTTTATCCATGGATTATTCAGAAATGTGCTAATTTTCAAGTTTTTGGAGATTTTCTGATTGTTTTTCTGTTAACAATTTTTAGGTTGAAGTAAGAAAAATAAATCTGTATTATTTAAAGTATAAAAAATCTATTATTTGAATTCTTTTAAATTTGTTGAACTCTCTGTTGGTACATGTTCTGTGGGCTCTTAAAAAATGTTTATTCTGCTATTGTTGGGTAGAATGTTCCATATATGTCAATTAGATCCTGTTGGATGATTGTGTTGGTTTTATATCTTTGTTGATTTTTTTTACTTAGCAATGAGTTTCTGAAACTGAAGTGTTGAAATCCCCAACTATAATTGTAGATTTGTCTATTTCTCCTTTCAGTTTATCAATTTTTGTATTATGTATTTTTGAGGCTTTCTTTCTGGTACATGTATAATTAGAATCATCATATCTTCCTGGCTGATTGATCCTTTTATCATTATGTAATGTCCCTCTTGGTCTCTAGTTATTTTCTTTTATCTGAAGTCTATTTTATCTGGCATTAATTTACCACTCCTGCATTTCTAAGTTACTGTTTGCATGGGATATCTTTTTCAGCCTTTTACAACAATGTCATAGTATTTGAAGTGAGTTTCTTGTCAATAGAGTATTTTTGGATCATATATTAAAATTTTTTTTAATGTTTATTTATTTTTTTTTTAAATTTTTTTTTTTTCAACGTTTATTTTTATTTTTGGGACAGAGAGAGACAGAGCATGAACGGGGGAGGGGCAGAGCAAGAGGGAGACACAGAATCCGAAACAGGCTCCAGGCTCTGAGCCATCAGCCCAGAGCCCGACGCGGGGCTCGAACTCACGGACCGCGAGATTGTGACCTGGCTGAAGTCGGACGCTTAACCGACCGCGCCACCCAGGCGCCCCTAATGTTTATTTTTGAGAGAGAGAGAGAGAGAGAGAGAGAGACAGAGAGAGAGACAGAGAGAGAGAGAGAGAGGCAGAGAGAGGGAGACACAGAATCCAAAGCAGGTTCCAGGTTCCACACTGTCAGCCAGCACAGAGCCTGACACAGGGCTCCAGCCCATGAACCATGAGATCATGACCTGAGTTGAAGTTGGACACTTAACTGACTGAGCCACCCAGGAGCCCCTGGATTGTATTTTTGTATCCACTCTGCAAAATCTGTCTTTTAATTGGTATATTTAGACCGTTTACATTTAAGATAATTATTGATATGTTTAGGGCTAAAATCTATTTTATTTTTTTGTTTTCTGTTTCTCCCCCCTTTTAAATTATATATTTCTCTTCGTTCTTGTGGGTTACTTGAATAATTTTTAGGATTCCTTCTTGATTTACTTATAGTGTTTTTGAGTATATCATTTTATAGTTATTTATTTGGAGAGAGAGAGAGAGAGAACGAGAGACTGAGAGAACGAGCACATGTGAGCAAAGGAGGGGCAGAGAGAGAGGGAGAGAGAGAATCCCAAGCAGGCTCCATGCTGTTAGTACAGAGCCTAACATGGCTTGTATCCCATAACCTGAGCCAAAATCAAGAGTCAGACACTTAACCGACTGAGCCACGCAGGTGCCCCTCACTTTGTAGTTTTTTTTTTTTAGTGTTTATTCTAAGTATTACAATAAACATACAGAACATATCACAGTCTACTTATATTAACATCTTACCGCTTAAAATGAAGTGTGAAAACTTACTTCCATATATATCTCTTTTCTTTCTGCACTTTAAAATATCTTTTTCTTGATTGCACTATGGTGTACAATTTTTTTTCAATTATCAAATAGGATTTATAAAGCTTATGAGGAACCCATTATATGCACCATATTTCTGCTGCTTCTTTCTTGCTTTTGGATGGTCCAGGATTCCTTCTTTTCTTATTTCCTTTTTGTTTGAAGAACTCCCATTAGCCAATTTGTAATGGTAGGTCTGCTAGGAGCAAAGTCGATCAGTTTTCTTTTGAGAATGTCTTTATTTCCCCTTCATTCCTCACTGGGTGTAGTTTTTATGGTTGACAGTTCTTTTCTTGAAGCACTTGAAAAATTTGGGAAATGTTCCACAAGTACTTCTTAAAACACTCTTTCAGCCTCCCTCTCTTTCTCATATCTTTCTGCGACTCTGATGATGGATCTTTTGTTATTGTCCTACAGGTTCCAGACTCTCTTCATTTTTTCAATCTGTTTTCTCTCTGTCATTCAGGATAAATTCTATTGACCTGTCCTCAGGCTTACTAATTTCTGTCTTCTGTTGTTTCCACTCGGCGTAGTGAGATCATCCAGCAAGATTTTTATTTCAGTCACTGTATTTTATAGTTTGGCAACTTACATTTGATTCTTTTTAAAACAAAATTTAATCATTAATTTAAATTTTATGTTCCATTACATTGAGATATAAGTTATTTACCATAAAGTTCACTCATATGAAGTGTATAATTCAGTAGTTTTCAGTATGTTTATGGAGTTGCACCAATATCACTATAATCTAATTTTAGAACATTTTCATCAGCCCCAAAGAAACCTGTACCCATTAACAGTCATTCCTTATACCACACCACCTTCAACTCAGGCAATCACTAATCTGCTTTCTGCCTATAGAGATGTCTACTCTAGACATTTCATATAAATGGTATCATACAATAGGTGTGTGTGTGTGTGTGTGTGTATGTGTGTGTGTGTGTGTGTGGACTGCCAGATTTCACTTAGCATAACGTTTTCTTAGATTCATCCAAGTTATAGTTGTATTTTTGCTTTATTCCTATTTCTTTACTGAGACTTTCTAGTTTTTCAATTTCAAGAGAATTCATAATTGCTGATTGAAGCATTTCTATTAGCGCTGACTTAACAGTCTTGTCAGATAATTCCAACATCTTATTCATTTTAATGCAGATATCTATTGATGGTCTTTTATCACTCATGTTGTGATTTTCCTGGTTCTTGGGATGATGAGTGACTTTTTAATTTTCTCATGGACATTTTAGAATTATATTATGAGGTTCTGGAACTCTTTTTAATATCCATTTATTTTAGCAGATTTTCCCCTTATTGAGGTATAGCACAAGAGCCAAGTGCTTATATATGTTTAGTTTCCTGGTGGACACCACTGATAGCATCTCAGCAAAAGTGGAGTGTTTACACCGTCTCTTTGCAGATGGGCGGGGTAGAAATATAGCTCCCCGTTGGCTCTGCTTAAACCATTTTTGGTGAAAGTGGGGCACCAATCCGCACCATGTTCTTGCCTTCAAGTGGGGGGTATAAACTCAGCTCTTGGCTGGGCCTTGCTGAGACCCAGAAGGGAAGAAGAAGCATGCTTACACGCACCACTGTTGCTACAGGGTGGGAGTAGAAACTCACTTCCATGCTGCCCAGCTGACAGCAGTGGAGGGGAAGGAGGGAGGTAGGTAGAGTGCCACATTATCCTGCTTCCTTGATGGGAGGTACCTCCCCATTGGCCTGCTGAGACCAGGGGAAAGAGAAAATGGAGTGTCAGCTATGCTGCTTTGAACCCCTTCTTTACACCTTGTTAATATTGGGTGTGAGAGCAGGCTCGGCCCCCCGCACTGGGGCAGTACCAACGTCTCATAGAAATCCAGCTGCTTTCCACTGTTCAGAGTATTTCTATACTTGTTTGTTGTGTTATGTCCAGGTTTTGTTTTAGTGTTTATTCTTACCATTGTTAGAGGGAAGACTTCTCTTACAGTGGGAATTATAATGGGGCTACCCCATCTTGACTGGAATCAGAAATCCTGGGTCATTATTTTAAGAAATGATGAGTTATATCTTAGAGTACTCTTAATATTTGGAGGATTCTCAATTGTGTATTAAAATAAAATTCTTATTCCTTCACTGGATTCATTCAGTCCCTTCCACAAATGGTCTATTATCTTTCCATTCTCAACTTAATACTGCTTCTCTACGTGAAAACTGCTTCAGGTCTGTTCACCTTCCCTCAAACTAACTTTTTTTTCCTTTTTTTCTTCTATACCTTCCACCTGTCTCTACCCAAATCTTTCTGTATCAAAGTCTAATCCAAATATTCTGTCCTAAGCTTTCTTTTTCTGTCTAGTGAGAAGTGACTGCAGCTTCTCACAAGCTATAGCATTTACTATATGTAAGGGAATTGTCATGGTCTATACTACATTCCTGTATTTCTATACATGATTGATCTCCCCCACTGAATTCAATTATTCTACAATCATTTTTTATTCAGTGCTATGTGCTAAACATTGTTCTAGGTTTTGGAGATAAAAACAGAAGAAAGCCACAAATGGCTATCCTCAAGGAACTCAGATGACAGGAGTACAGACCTGTAAACCAATTATTGCAGTTAATATTATAAGTATACAAGTGGATGTTCATACAAGTTTAGGCAGGTAGGATGGTATCTTTTATACCTTAGTTGTGGTCACAACACAGCACATTGCTCTACTCAGAGAAAGTGCTCAAAGGATGTGTTAAATTGATGAAAATAGCCAATTGGTCTCTTAATCTTAAAAGTAGCAGTCAGATATCAGAAAATTGCCAAAGCAACAATGAATCAGATTTATTTACTCAAAGGGCATCCCAGTTCCTTGGGATGGGTTCTTTGGAAAAGCTAGAGATGGTATACTAAAATGCAGTGATTGGAAAGAATCCCATGGTAAGTAGGTATGAAGTATTTTACGTAAAAATAATAGCTGTTGTTTTGTGCTTACTATAAGGCAGACATTTATAAAAATGCATTTAGCATTCATTCATTTAACCTCATCACAGTCTTATGTGGAAGAGAGTTCTCATATTTTACAAGTCCAGAAACTGAGTCTAAGAGTGCTTAAGCAATTGGCCAAACTAGTGCATATCAGCCAATTGCTTTTCTCAGCAGGTACTCCTGTCTGGATGTCCGAAATGTCTGGATGAGAGCTCTGGGGTCTTTGCTGTTTTGTTTTCTAACAACCCTCTTTTGGACAAGTCGTCCAACTTATGTTTGGCGAAATAATAACTTTACAGAAAAATATTGAGAAGATAAATGCAACCTAGAGAAAAGTGACTTGTGAATTCTGTGTGGACGTAGTTATTTACAGCTTTTCCTCACAGCTCCCGTGTGAGTAAGGTATTATTGCCCTATTTTAGGTAAAGGCAGGGCACAACATTCTGACTTAATCATAAGACATTAATGATAGAGACAGAATTTTGGACAAAGCAGTAAGCGTAAATGCCTGCTGTGTATTTAACACTGTGAGTTCAGACGATAGCTGATTAATTTTGGCAGGTTGGATAATTACATTAGACAGTTTAGCCTAAAATAATTCATGTTGAAGCCACATTTCTGTGCCATCCATCAACTGACCCCCACCCCAAGTTCATCAGATTTACAGCAGTTTTGCATTTGGGGCTTGGACAAGATTATATGACCATGCATATGGATATGGATAAGCTGCAATTGTCCACTATATTGGACAAATTATAAAATTCTTGAAGGCTCCAATTCATCTATCAAAATGAAGATAACAGTAGCTATCTTTGAGGGATACATGAAATCATGCACATAGAGTGAATAGCACTATGTCTGGCCATAGTAAACACTCAATATTAGCCATTATTCGTAGTTCAGAAACTTAAATTTTTAGTTAAGTCATTTATACTTACGCAGTATTCCAGTTCTTTTTGCTGGAGGTCCTGCAACATCTCAAATAGTACTTTGGGACTCTTTTTAAGAAAAAGAATAGGGGCGCCTGGGTGGCGCAGTCGGTTAAGCGTCCGACTTCAGCCAGGTCACGATCTCGCGGTCCGTGAGTTCGAGCCCCGCATCGGGCTCTGGGCTGATGGCTCAGAGCCTGGAGCCTGTTTCCGATTCTGTGTTTCCCTCTCTCTCTGCCCCTCCCCCGTTCATGCTCTGTCTCTCTCTGTCCCAAAAATGGATAAACGTTGAAAAAAAAAAAAAAAAAAAAGAAAAAAAAAGAAAAAGAAAAAGAATAATACTGGGTAATAATTATCTGCTCAGATAGTCCCTTGTTTGCTGTTTTCCCACATTTATTCCAAAATAGCACCTCTAGGTTCTGATTACCATCAATTTTAAATCACCGAGGAGAATTAAAAAGGTGGGAAACATCAAGGTTTACGGAGTACCTACTGTATGCCAAACAGCATGCTAATCACTTTGTACGTATCCCATTCAATCCTCACAATACACTTCCAAGTTAGTAGTATCATGCTAATTTTATAGAGGAGGAAACTGAGGCTTACACAGGGTCAGTAATTTGCTGTAGGCCACAAAGCTGGTAAGTTTTAGAGCCAAGAGTATTGCCATAGACTGCTATGTTAAAAGCCATGTGAAAAGTCTTGGCAGTGTCTCCAATTTGGCACGGCATAGATAGAACTATTAATTCCTTCTAGTCATTCTTTGTCCAAGTGTTTTTTTTTTTAACCAATTGGAGGAAGTTTTCATCTCTGACCTTCTAGATTATTAGAATAATTTTCTCCACACAGTCACAGCTTTCAAATCTTCCTTTTGAATTCCTACACATTAGGGAGTCTCACAGCCTTTTACTTTTTTCTTGTTGGTTTCCTAGGGCATTAGCTGTTTGCATAAAGGACAAGTTCCCTCACCACCTATAGCTGCAGCAGTCAGAGGTATTGTGAGAGGAGGGTGAAGTGCAGGGAAGTCTCTGAGGTGAGAAGTTTTGAGAGGAACAAGAGGTTCCTGAAGGCACCCGGTGACTGGAGGAAGCTGCTCACCGGATGTGCTGCACTACCCTGGACCCTTGCATGTCTGTCCAGCTCCACCATTTCCTGATGACTTAAGGCAACTTGTTTAGTCTCTCTGAGCCTCATTTTCTTCCCCTGTAAATGAGGATTGTAATTCTTACATCAGAGTTCTGAGGATTCAATGAGGTAATGTGTGTAAAATGGCATAGTTCTGGGTAAATTGCAGCCTGTGTTGTTTGGCTTTGTAAGTGCTTTATTTGAATTTTATAAGGAAGGGAAAAAACATTCCAATGGGAAGACTACAGAAGATCTGAGTCTCATATACAACCAGCTCAACATCCTCCCTCTTCTTCACTTCCCTTTTCCCGATCGTCAAGAAGTCAAGGCTGTGTTCACCTTTCCAACATCACAGAGCCCCTCTTTTATTACGATGTAAGGGGAAGCTGTAATTTTCTGAGCTCTAGCCCTTTCAGTGCCAGGCCCAGAGTTCAGCAGCTACTCAATGACCACCAAGAGTTGTCAAGAGGGTTTAGGATGGTCAGATCTCTTGAACATTCAAGAGAAGTCAGAAATGCAGATTTGAGTATCTACTGAATTGTGGATGATGACAATGAATTTTCCTAAAAGCTGAACCCTGTTCAAGTTAACTATGCCTGTCTGTGGGCCTTGGTTGACCTGTGGTCTAGTACCCACAGTCTCTGTTCTAGGACAGACCTAATTTCTAGCAGCAACGTGTGTTGATCCACCTCCTCTGTTAAACAGTATCTGGTGTCCAGAAAGTACGTGTCAGGCACTCTTCTTTTCTATACATTTTCCATTAACTCATTTTAATCCTGACAACTCAGTGAGGCAGGTACTATTACTGTCCTATTTTACAGAGGAGGAAATGAGGCACAAGCAATTAAGCAGCCCCAGCGGAGCTACAATGAGTATTCAAATGTAGGCAACCTGGCTCTTCATTGCCACACAGAATTTTCTGATATATGTGCTCCCATAAGAAGAAGAGAAGGTGCATTATTGATCGTTTTTAAATTAAGAGGAAGATTGGTGGATTTAGATTAGTACACCCCTCTCCCCAATTCTCCTAACAATCTGGGTTTAACATGGAAAGGGGGGGAAGAGAGGCTGGTCTGGCATCTCATTTCTTTTTTAAAACTTTTTTTTTTTCAACATTTATTTATTTTTGGGACAGAGAGAGACAGAGTATGAACGGGGAAGGGGCAGAGAGAGAGGGAGACACAGAATCAGAAACAGGTTCCAGGCTCCAAGCCATCAGCCCAGAGCCTGACACGGGGCTTGAACTCACGGACCACGAGATCGTGACCTGGCTGAAGTCGGACACTTAACCGACTGCGCCACCCAGGCGCCCCTGGCATCTCATTTCTTCTGCTAGGTTCTTCTGGAGTAAATGGAGCTGAAAACCCCCATTGTGTAAACTCCCAGCCTATCCCCTCCCCCTCAGCAAGAAGTCATGAGCAAGTCTTGAGTCTACATAACTCTAGAAGCCTATAGAGGAAAACTCTTCATTAACAATGCATTGATTTGTGACTGCACTTTTATAAAAAGAACAGCTTTATTAGAGGCTTCTACAGCCTTTTTTTTTTTTTTTAAGTGTAGTGTTTTCGGTTACTTGCAAAGCCCTGCAGAGGAATTAACTTGTAGATGGGTACAAGGAATCATCAGATGTGTTGCTGCTAGCACTTTTTTTTTTTCATTGAGTACAAGGGTGAAAAGAATGTTATTTTTTTGGGAGGATTATCAGGAAAGAGAATTTCTTCTCAGTTGATGAAACACAGCCAAAAGGGGGGAAAATCTTTCACCTAGCTCTTATTTTAATTATTCCATATGATGAAAAAAAATTCCCCTGTCTTGTCTGAAAAATAAAGTGAAAACTTGTCATTTTAGTCTTGCACTAGAAAACTTATAAATATGTTTAACAGAGAAAAACAGAACTGGGCAGAAATTTTTGGTCAGACAGGGAGAGGCCTGGGTCTTAGTCATCCCAACCAGGAAAAGGAAATGATTTATCTAAAGCCCACCATGTGCCAGACACAGTCCATACATTATCTTATTTATTCTCACTTCAAATTCATGAGGTAAGTATTATTTTCCCTGATGTGTTGGAAAAAAACAGTCATTCTTAATTCCTCTCCACCTCCATGTCCCCCTCCTCTGCCCCCAGACACTGGTTGTGGCGTCAGAAAGAGGAGCTGCTTAGAGGTGGCAATCTCTTGGAAAGCGAATAAGGAGGAGAAGGGAAAGCAGAGGATTTTTCCTGTAATTTCTGTTAGCAGAGCAAATGTTTCTATTTTACTATTTATTTAGGAGCACTGCAGGAGATTATGGGAAAGCTAAACCTCCCAGCACTCCAACCAGCCGTTGCCACCACCATACCTCCACAGGAGAGCAAGCTATAGACTTGACATTTTCTTTTTTTCCCCAGGGCAGAGCCCGAAGTGGGGCTCAATCCCACGAGCCTGGGATCATGAACTGAGCAGAAATGAAGAGTCTGATGTTCAACCAACTGAGCACTCCAGCTCCCACTAGATTTGACATTTCAATATCCTTTCCTCATCTCCTTCCCAACCACCTTTCCTTTACCCTGTGTTTTTTCCCCTTCATTTATTTGGCCCGTCATGATGTTCTCTTTAGCTGAGCTTCCTGCCTTCAATCTCCACTTCCAGTCCAATTTCTACCCTGTTGCTGATTGGAAACGTGATGTTAAAGCTCTATTTATTGCCCACCTTAAATAGCCCCTATTGCCTACAGACAGAGGGTGAGTGAAAGTTTAAAAATGGTACATCTTATTGAGGGCCAAGTAATCAGCATTACTGGGGGTGAGCTGGCATCTGTAGTTTGTAGAGCTGCACAGGTAATGATAATGTGCATCCTTGTTAAGAATCAGCGGCACAGAACATCCAGGCCCCTCGTCTCTGCACACCAGGCCCTCCATGATCTCGCTGTGCTCAGCATCACTTCCCACCCTATCCCTACCTGACCTGGTGCTCCAGTCATACCAATATGCCTGACACCCCCCGTTCACCCTGAAGCTTCAACCTTCCTTGTCCCTGCACTCCACTGCTCCATCCTTCTATCTGGAATGCTCTTCTTTTTTTCCTTGACTTTTTTTGGGGAGAAATCCTCTTAAATCTCAGCTCAGGAATCACCTCCCAATAGAAATGAGGACTCTTTCTCTTTCGGGCCCCCAGTGTACATCTGATGTTCATTTGAAACATCAGTGCATTCATTAGTTTAAATGTCTGCCTTCCCATGATAGAGTTGAAGCACTTTGCATTTTGAGTACTAAGCACATAATGATTATGGCTAATAAATGTTTATTGAATAAAATGAATATATTTATAGGTAACCCAGAGTACACAGGACTCCAGGATTGTCTAAATTCCATGCCCTTCTCTTCTGTCCTCTGTAAGAAACTATGACATAGAAACATTAGGCAACTTAGGGGCACCTGGGTGACTCTTTCCATTAAGCATCTGATTCTTGATTTTGGCTCAGGTCATGATTCCACAGTTGTGAGATGGGGTTCTGTGCTGGGCATGGAGACTGCTTAAGATTCATACTTTCCCTCTTCCTCTGCTCCTCCCCTACTCTTGCTCACTCGCTATCTCAAGAAAGAAAGGAGGAAAGAAAGAAGCAATAAATAAATAAATAAATAAATAAATAAAAGCAAATTATAAATAAACTGAAGTACCCAATCCCTTTACTATGGCCCCAAAGAACCATCTCAATGCACACATGCTTAAAAAATACTAAAATCAGACTCTATAGGTAATTGGTATCTTGCTTTTATCATTAAATGTTATTTTAATATATTCTTATTAAGTGTTATTTTAAGAAATGTTTATGTAGCTAAATAATATTCTATTACATGATTACCATATTTTAATCTGTATTTTCCAAACTATACTCATCCATCACCCATTAATATGTAGGTTTAATGAGTTTTAATCAATACTTTAAAAAATAAAATTGAAATCTACTCCTGAAATCGTTGTTGCACTATATGCTAATAACTTGGATATAAATTAAAACATTAATTAAAAAATAAATTAACTAAAAAATAAAATTAGATGTATTATATGTAGTAAATATATGTATTGTCACAAGAAGCTTTTATTTCAGACTATATATACTGCACACACACACACACACACACACACACACATACATGCAAATGTGTTTTTGGTGTGTAAATATATATACAATAGTCAAAAAAGTTCAAAAGCTCCTGTTTTAAGCATTCTCCAACAGCAGGACATTTAGATTAACTTACATTTTTTACTATTATAAATAATACTGTGATGGATTTCTCCATGAACAATTTATTGAGTTTATTTCTCTAGAAAAGATAGATATGGCAAATAATTGGGTTGAAGAATATGAATATATAGCCTCTTGCTATCTTTTGCCAAATTATTATCTGGAAAGATTATGGCAAGCTACAATACCAGCAACAACATATTGTATTCTCAGGTGGTGTTTTAGAACTGGGCTCTGAGTAATGATCATCCCCAGCCATCCAATGAGGGAGAACAGCACATACCAGGTAGAGAAAGTGGAATAATCAAAGGAATTGGGCTGGGGTGCTGGAAATGCCTATTAATATTGAAGAATAGTAGGTAGTAGGTAGTGTTGTGCATGGGTGGTTATTGAAAAAGAGCAAGATTTTACTCAAATAGCTTGGGGCCAGGGTTCAAGGATTTTACGTGGCTTGCTATGTTTTTGGTCTTATTCTTTTAGAACTGGAGTACCATGAGGTTTGAAAGCAGGAAGTGAAGTGATGAGATGAGACCCATATCACAGAAAGACAAAATGGAGGAGAAATTAAGCTTCAGAAACCAGTTAGGATGCTATTTCAATGATTCAGGTAAGAAATGCTAAGAAACTGAACTAGAGTCTGGAAAGTGGGGATAGAAAAGAGGATCCTACTTTGAGAGATGCCTCTTACACACAATAAGATGGCTTGGGGGTTTATGGTTAGATAACTTATAAATAGTAGCAGAAATGTAGACCGAGTTTGGTTGAGGAGAGTTCTTGATAATAGGAATACCCTAATCTGCCAGGCAGATGTCATGGAACTCTCTTGCTTCTAAATGGAGAAATTATTGGACAACCTACCTGAGTTGTCCCATGGGCCCAATGGACTGGTTTAAACCTCTTTATGGCCTGGGTTTGGCTGTCATTCTGGAACAATTTGATGATGGCATGGAATACAATCCAAGTATAGGGCCATTGAGAAGCTTTTTTTTTTTTTTTTTTTTTTAAACCATACTACATCCTTCTCAAAAACTCTGGAAGCCATTTGTGATGGACAAAACTTGTAAATCAATACCTTTGCAGGGTGACAGCTTTGATCTGGAATACAAGATTCTGATTTGGAGAAGAATCATGAACAACTTTGATATTTGAATATAGTACTTATGAATGCTAGGGAACAACTTTGATATTTGAATATAGTACTTACGAATGCCAGAGTTCAGAGAAAAGGCAGTATTGCCTACTGCTAAAAGTCTCATTTTCATGTTTTGTAGTTCTGTTTATTGAACAGACTAAGATATAAAATGGAAGATATTTACCTCCATACATTAAGTGACTGAGGAAACCTAAAAGGCATAGTGTACACATTTTAACTTATGTCCCTTCCCCTTTTGCTTTTTCCAAGGTTTCATTCATCATCATTTTTTTTGTCAACAAATATTTATTAAGCATGTACTCTGTGCCAGGGATTCTTCTAGGTGCTGGCGATGCAGCAGTAAACAAAATGAAGTTTATCCATCCCTCAAAGAGACTTACATTCCACAAATTGTAGCATAAATCAGGATTAGGAAAACCACCCCAGCAGTATCAAATTATAGATATGTGTGGCACTCCCTATTAACCAGAAAATTCCATCCTTTATCATTTTAGAGTTTAGATAAACTGGAGATTATGGTTTTATGGCTATTGGGATCTTTGAAGGTGATTCTTCTTTCAGTCAAAAATCTACCTATGATGGAACATACATAAGTTATACTAATATGTACATAAATAAGACTCTGGTTCCTCTACAACGAGAGCAGAGTGTGTTCTGGACTTGGATTTGAGAGATAGTATACTTGGCTGACCAGCTGTGGAAACTTGACCAACTGACTTAGACTCTTGAGCCTAGTTCTACTTTTCTAAAATGAATACGATACTATCTGCCTACTCACTGCACCAGGTAGTTATAAACTTCAGTGAGATTCCAGATATGAAAAATACTTTGAAAAGTAAAAGGATTAAAATCAATATAAAGTTATTATTATCTTCCATGATATTATGAGGGCCTAAAAGGGTTTGTTCAGACCTAAGGACAGCCAAGTTCATCATGACTTGATTCTGTAAAAGAGCAAAGAAGGCAGGGAGAGGACTGTGTGCTCTTAGCGATAACATTGCAGAGAGAGGACCCCAACTCTGAGTGATAAATATAAGGACTTGGGGACACCAAAACATAACAGAACAAGAACTGCTTTTGAAAAATCGACTTTGACATCCTGCTATTCCCCAGCACTTAGCACATAGCTGTTGTCCTAAAGATACTTCCTGATTGATAGTTAAGTGGAGTAGGGTGGGAAGAAATACTCTGCTAAAAATGTAACAATGTAACATGAAATGGTGCAATAGTTTTTCTTTCTTCTTTTTGTTTTGTATTGTTTTGCCCAGGTTAAAATGTAGGCCCTATCCTGCATTACGTGATGTGCATTACACTGGTTCTTGATGCTTTTAGAGATCAGGAATTGATTGTTCAGTAGCTCTAGGGTGACACCTGCTGCAAATTGTAGGAAGTGCATCTCTTAAAAATTCAACATTTGGGTTTCCGCAGGCGTATTAGACACGACCGGCCAGCGTGGACACTGATCCGGAAAACCTCCCATGAAAACCAGATTCACCGTCTCACAGAATACCGCATTCTTGTTTAACTGATGTACACATGGAAATTACAAGCGAGTTAATACATATCGTTGAGCGCCCACACTGTGCTGCCACCATGTGGCGTAACACGCAATGGGGCGTAGCGGGGTATCCAGGACTTGGAATCAGGCGACCTGCAGTTGGCAGAGTTGTCCCCTGCAACCTATTAGCTCTGGAAACTTTCTGTGGGCCAGGTGGACTGTTATGTGGTTTAAATAACAAGGCGACAACTCTTGCAAACTGTGTAAAGTGGTTATGCTAACACATCCTCAGGGACCTTACACTCGCCGAGTGTAATGCAGGAAATAAATAATACAACACCCATGCACAATATTGGTAGCAGTAGTAACAACACTAGCTAACCCTTTACGGTTTTACATACCTTAGCTAACGTGGTAGGTTACCTCCTGGAATCCCTCCTGGCTCAGCTCTGTGTTGGGGTAGGCCACGGGGGAGATTCACGCGAGATTTGCAAGTTGCACGTGACCCAGCGGCCCGAGAGCCGCGCGAAAGTTGGTGCCAGACTGCGGTCGCGGGGTCAGTGGCGGGGCGCTGTCGTGGCTGTTCTGCTTTGACGTTATCCGAGTGGAGCAGCGCCTGGGCCCGGGGCTCCTCCTGCTCCCACCAGATCTCTAAGTTCGGGTAAGGCATTTGTGCAGCTTCGAGGAGGGCCACCCCCTTTACAGGGTCACCAGTAGTATGTGGGTTAAATGTGGTGAGAGTCAATGGGATCGTCTCCCTTGCTTTGGTCCAGAGTTTCTTCCCCAGCTGCCTGCTCTTCTGACCTGGCACTTCAGGCCACCAGCAGATGCAGAGACTACATCCTCCGCAATAGTCTTCTTTATCAGCAACCCTTTGTGGCTCCTGATTAGAAAATTTCCTCTGATCCTCCATCTTTCCCCTTGCTCACTTTTACTTACCCATTTTCCCCCACAATCGTGTAGGGTCTAATCCCTATGATAAAACCCTTATTCCATGTCAGTCATAGTGGTTCTTGTTCCCTGATGCAACCCTCCGTGATACATGGTCATGAAGACTTTTCTAAGCATTTCACATATATTTATATATCTAATTTACAACACAAGCTTGGTGAATAGGTCCGGTTTTTTCTGCATGTTGAAGATGAGGAAATAGAGGCATTGAAAGGTTAAATAACTTGTTCAGCATCACAGAGCCACCAAGGCACAGAGCTGGGATTTGAATCCCAGCTTTAGTTTGGCTTCAGAATCTGTGCTGTTATTCTCCACACCATACAGTCTCTCCTGATTATTATTTTAATTGCTGTTGTTGTTGGAGTTCAGTGGTCAGGAGAGAGCCATGAGGACTGAAGTTGCCTCTCAGGGGCAGTGAGGTTTGGATGGAAAAGCTGACCCTGAGAGTACTGGTCCTGAGCATCAGAACAGATGTAAGCTCTGGACTAGGGTACCAGTTGGCAAGGAAGAAAGGACAGGCAAGCAGTCAAAATTAAGTCCCAGGCTGAATAGAAGAACTGGGTTGGTTAGGTTCTTAGAAAAATCCCACACAGGTTAGCATGGGAGAGATCTAGCCATGGGCATGGAAAAACCGGTTAAAAAGAGCTGCAGATCAGGAGTGGGAATCCAGTAGGAATTTAGCTCCCTGATGCAATGATTGTGGCCTGAGCAAAAGAAGAGGAATGGGTAGTCAAATTACCTTTTTCTAAAAAAACATTTATTTATTTTGAGAGAGAGAGAGCTTGCATGAGAGCGCAAGTAGGGGAGGGGCAGAGAGAAAGGGAGAGAGAGAATCCCAAGCTGGGATCCTCTGCCCCCAGCTCAGAGGCTCTTGCAGGGATCCATTCTACTACCCTGGGATCATGACATGAGCTGATATCAAGAGTCAGATGCTTAACCAGCTGAGCCACCCAGGTACCCCCAAATCAGCTTTTAATACCCACCTTCCTAAATCCCCTTGCCTTGGCACTGAGTGCAGGGTCTAGGGTGGCTTAAGTCCACAAGCATATAGATATAGATATATGTGATATATGGATATATGTGATTTGTGCTACATCCCTTCCTTTGGGGGCCCATCTTCCTTGATTCTGTGTGGTTCACGTGGGGAACATCAGCTCCTTCACTGTATCCCTAGGTCCAGAGGGGAGCATGCCACCAGACTTGGGCAATCAGAGCTTTGTTTGTCAGACTGTTGAGGACAGTTTAGGTTGGAGTTGGCTGCATTTCTGTGGCCTCAGTGATTGGTTCATGGATGAATATATTATATAAGCTGGACGGATCAAAGCTATCAGAATGGTATCTTTTTCTCTGTTACTTTGACCGACAAGTACGATATAAATTGAGCTAACTTGTGAGCCATCTTGCCCAGCCAAATGAAGGTATCTCTCTTTTTAGAGAAGATGAGCTCAATATGCAAAGAAAAGCAAAACTGAGAGAGCTCAAACCACTCTATTTGAGTTTTTAGATACAGTCATACATGAAGGTGTAGCTCCAGCCTGTGTTGTCTAATATAGTAGCTACTAGCCTGTGTGACTCTTGGGCAGTTGAAATATGGCTAGTCTAAACTGAAATGTCCTGGAAATGTAGAATATACATCAGAGTTTGAAGATTTAGTGTGTAAAAAAAGAAAGAAAGATGTCTCATTGATGGTTTTGACATTCTGATTACATGTTGAAAGTAGATTGATTTTGGATATATTGGATTAATTAAATGTATTATTAAAATTGATTGCACCAAGATCTTTTAACTTTTTAAATGTATCTATGAACAATTTTTATTTTTTTTATTATTATTTTTATTTTTTTTTTTCTATGAACAATTTTTAAATATGTATGTGTCTCATTATATTTCTGTTCACTGTTCAGGTACAGTAGCCAGTAACTTCCCTTTTTTAATGAGTCTAATTTGAATTGTCACTTGCAAATGAAAGAGTTAGTATAGGCACATATTAGATCCCAGCTTGGGGGGTTGGGAATACACAGGAGCACCAAGCAGAGTTTTGCATAAATCATCAGGATGGAGACCATAAGACATTAAGCCCTCTGTGTGTGTGGTTCTTTGATTTCCCAATAACGTCCTTTTCCTGTTTCTTTTCTGAGCACTAGGCACAAGTTTACAAATGTCAGCTAGACATTTCTTTTTGGCCAGTCCCTATCACAAAGTCAACATGTTTGTAATGAAATCGCCAGGTCCTTCTGGTTGCGTATCAAAGATTTGAAGTCATTCTCATTCTCACCAACCTCCCCTATTTCTTGATTTTCAACAAAACAGACTTTTGAGCCGGGATGGATTTTTAAGATCCTCTCATTGGATGCAAACTCAGTTCATAGATATGAAAACTGATTGAGTTGTCATTCTCCATGCTCTTGGCCTGTCATGGCTCTTCCCAGATGACAGAAACAAACAGTTGCTGCACTCTGGCCCTACCTTTCTCTGGTAGAAAGCCACTGGCTCCCTCCTCTGACTCCTGACACTGTAATTGCTCAGGTTAAATGATCTGCTTGGTTGAACTGACACCTATGGTACCAACAAATGGTGATTAGTTGTGCACCTGATAAAAGCGAATAGTTGAGGATTAGAGAAGTTATACTGATTTTGTTTCATTTGCTTATTTTTATGCAAGAAGAGGCATATGGCAGTAGACCCATTAATTTTGTCAAATTAATATTGGAGAACAAACCTTATTCATGGAGTTAAAAATAATTTAAAAAGTGTACCTCAGTATTAAAGGTGGAAGAAAGGAAAGGGACAGAAAAAGGAATGTTTAGGAATAAGAGACAAAGACAGACCTCAGGCATGAGGCAAGGAGAGAATAATAAATGGGTATTTTAAAAATGAAGAGATAAGGAAAGATTGAGAAACACAGAGACACATGGGGAAAGAGACCTTTAAATGAGAAAAGTAATCACTGTGGAATGAGGGTTCTTCAGATTCCTAAGCTGTCTTCTCAAGAAGGATTCCTAGCAGGTCAGATCAAGGACATACACCCTCTGGGGTGGTGATTACATGGGTCTTCTGGGGAGAATAGGTAGGAGGCATCAGGGAACTAACAGCTAAGACTCTGGACAAGGTTGGGTGGGCAGGGTGGGGTGGAGAATTTTCAAGTATAACACTGGATGTTTCTCTATAATGCCTGAGACTTAGCCTCAAGTGGGGGCACCTCTCAACTTCCTGTGGAAGGGGCTGTAACATAATGAGGTGTCTTAAACAACAGAAATTGCTTTTATCACAGTTTTGGAGACCAGAAGTCCAAGATCAAAGTGCCAGCGTGGTTCGTTCTTCTAAGATTTCTTTTCCTGCTTGTAAACAGCTGCCTTCTCACTGTCCTCACCTGGCAGAGGGAGAGAAAGTTCTGATGTCACTTCCTCTTCTTTTAGGGACACCAGTCTTAACGAATTAGGACCCACTCTTATGACCTCATTTAAATGAAATTATCTCCTAGAAGCCCCATTTTTGACTACAGTGACACAGAAGTGACACAGTTCAGTCAATAACAAGGATCAAGTTGGAATGTTGGGATATCTGAGGTGAGAAAGCTCTCTCCCACCTCAGCAGTGTGGTAGGTGTGGGAAAGGGGAGTGAGGCACCAGGGGTGGAGGGTCTTGGCAATGTGACAATGACGGGGTGGGGAGAAATGGCCAGGGGGACGAGACTTGCCTGCATCCGTGCTGAGCAGTTCCTCTTGTCATCTGCCATCTGCCACGTAACAGAGATAGGAGGGAAACAGTAGCTCTGAGGGGATCAGAGATGAAGTTAGCTCTGCGGCCATAAAAGTGAACTTATGATGACCCACTCAAGAACTCTGTCAGGAAAAGGGATGTGTTCCGGCAGAACTGGGTTCTAGTGTTTTCACTGGCAGGTGCTTTGTTTCCTTTTTTTAAATTGCCCACACCTTCCTCAGGCTTGTGACACGTTGGAGACATAAGGAAACTGGTACGGAGGGAGACAGCAGGTGACATGGGCTGGTGGACATGGGAGGACTGGTCGAGGGGAGTGAAAGAGAGAGCGAGAACCCCACATACAGATGAGCTCCAGGTATACTAAGAAGCCTGTGGGTGCTTCCTGTAGTGGAAAACCCTTATTATCTGCCTTCTGGTTTATTACTGTTAAAGACCTTAATGCTAAACGCTGTGTTCCCGGTCACAGATGCAGACTCCTAGTCACAAGTGTGACTCTTGGCTCCTGCCCCGGAGATGGACAGCTTTGAACCAAGGGCTGGGATCTGGTGTGCGGATCAGGGGTTCCTTTGCATGCACTGTCCATTGTAGTGGAGCTGGCAGAAAGCCAGCGGAAGCGCTCCTCCTGCTGTGTCCTCATATGCAGATGCACTTTGAGAAGTATAGTTCCAAGTGCCCCCTGTGACCGGCCTCTCTTTAAGCCAGCGAAGAATGTAATGGAATAGAATCATAATCAGCGTGTTTACACATCAGTTAGGGTTATTAGAAGAGAGAAGCAGGAAGTGACTAGAAGCTCATATGCAGAAGAGCTGGGCCTTTTTGCAGTTGGTAAAGGAGAGACAACAAAAGGGCTGAGTACTAATGAAAATCAAATTGCCATTTAAGTTTAAATACCTTGAAGGTCTTGCTTAAGCCATTTAGCAAGCTGGGCCAATTTCACAGTGGTCGGTATCTCCAGAGCAGCAACTGCCTGTAGTGGGTATACAGAGCCCCTTTATCAGAGGCCAGGATAGGAAAAGAGGCAGCGGGAAGTCTTTAGGGGTGTAGCACATCAGTGGGCACAAGCGCCCATGCACTTCCTGGCAAAGTAACTCATCGTCTCTTCCCTCCCTCAGGTGCAGACTCATGAGCTAGAATGCAAGCAAAGCGTGTTTAGCAGCAGAAGGACCAAAGTAGGACATTTCTTCTGTGAGGGCTTTGTGTCCAGGGGATAGAAAACCATTGGAAAGCTAGGCCAGCGTGTAGAAAAGACCAGTGTTTAAAGATTTGTGTGAAAAAAAATGGAGGAAATCCTTGGTGCCTGGGGTGGGAGTGGGGAGGGGAGTGAATGTGTGTCAGAGGAAGGTGTGACATGGAGAAAATAAGTAAATAAGACCTTTCTGCCTTAATCAGTGAGCTCAGAAAAAAAGCTCCAGCTCCCTCATCCTGGGTCACCTACTTCTCTGAGTTCTCACATTCCCCAAGTCCCATATATTTTTTTTTTTTTATTTTTAAATTTTTTTTTCAACTTTTTTTTTAAATTTATTTTTGAGACAGAGAGAGACAGAGCATGAATGGGGGAGGGGCAGAGAGAGAGGGAGACACAGAATCGGAAACAGGCTCCAGGCTCTGAGCCATCAGCCCAGAGCCCGACGCGGGGCTCGAACTCCCAGACCGCGAGATCGTGACCTGGCTGAAGTCGGACGCTTAACCGACTGCGCCACCCAGGCGCCCCCCAAGTCCCATATTTATATTTGTTATTGTACTTCTTGTTATTTACTCTTTCTGGCATAGAGTTGGAAGCCCCATATTTTATTATTTAAATTTTTTTAAATGTTTCTTTATTTTTGAGAGAGAGAGAGAGAGAGAGAGAGAGAACGAACACCAGGGCAGAGAGAGGCAGACAGAGAGTCCAAAGCAGGCTCTGGGCTCTTGAGCTGTCACCCCAGAGGCCGACACGGGGCTCAAACCCATGAACTGTGAGATCATGACCTGAGCTGAAGTCAGATGCTTAACTGACTGAGCCACCCAGGTGCCCCTGGAAGCCCAATACTTTAGAGACAAGGGTAATTCTTTGCAAGGTTTATTCTAATTAATTGTAGGGGTCAGTGAGATAACTATTGCTGTGTTCAGAGATCCAAGGTTGAAATTCCCCAGGATCCTACTCTATGTGCCACAACTTTTTAGGAGAGTAGAAGCCAGGGTTGGGTCTCTGAATGGTGGCTAGTGCTTGTGAGACACTTGCTTTCTGGGATGCTGCAGGTCACACGGCTCTGCTTTTACCTCGTGACCACAGCAACCTCAGAGATCCAACTCTGAGGTAACATGGATGCAGTGCTTCTGGTACTTGCTCACAAAAGTAAACTGTCTCAGAATTTTGCACAGTTCAAATCCTTTTTTACTTTAGGGCAGAGGTTGGCACACTTTTTCTATAAAGGGCCATATAGTAAATATTTTAGGTTTGTGGGCCAGTTTTGATTGCAACCACTCAACTGGGCCATTGTAGCATAAAAGCCACCACATATGATACAGAAATGAATGAGCAGGGCTGCATTCTAATAAAACTCTTTTTACAAAAACAGGGGGCCGGCTGCTGGCTAGATTTGGCCCACAGGCCATAGTTTGTTGCCCCTGATATAAAATAATTTTTATAATCTTCTCCCCTCTGAAACTCTTGCCACCCCCAGAATAAGCTATACTGCATAGTTACTAGGAGCGATGGGAGGGTCTTGAAAATTCAAGGTATTTGTTTTGGTGCTTTTCTTTGGGATCTTGGCCCTTGATAAGCTCAAGCATATATCCCTGATCAATTGGCATTTGAAAACCCTTTCAGGGCATGAGTTTCTGAACAGAGTTCTTAAGAAAAAAAAATTTTTTTTTTTAAATTTGAGTATAGTTGATACACAATGTTACATTATCTTCAGGTGCACAATATAGTGATTCAATTTCTCTGTTTGTTATGCTCACAAGTATAGCTACCATCTGTCACCATGCAATGCTATTACAATATCGTTGACTGTATTCCCTGTGCCATACCTTTCATTCCCATGACTTACTTATGCCATAACTGGAAACCTGCATCTATACTCCCCCTTCATTGATTTTGCTCATCCCCCCACCCCTGTGGCAATCATCAGTTCTCTATATGTACAGGTCTGATTCTGCTTTGTGTTTGATTGTTTATACCGAACAGAGTTCTAAGTGTCCTCTCCATTGTTCTGTGTATCAAAAGACAAATTAAATACCAAGATTCTATCACATCTACCTAGCAAATCCGGGATGATGGAACAATCCAATGGTCCCTAATTAAAAAGGAGTCTCTAAAGTGTTTCCACATAAAAATAGAATTCAGGATATCACTAACTAAAGTTAAAGAAATGTAGGTTGGATAAATGCAAATGTAATTTTACTAGAGGTTGTAATTTTGCCTACTTGCTAGCTAAGATTAAGAAAAATGGGGGCGCCTGGGTGGCTCAGTCGGTTGGGCGTCCGACTTCAGCTCAGGTCATGATCTCACAGCTTGTGAGTTTGAGCCCTGTGTCAGGCTCTGTGCTGACAGCTCAGAGCCTGGAGTCTGCTTCAGATTCTGTATTCCGCTCTCTCTCTACCCCTCCCTTGCGCTCTCTCTCTCTCTCTCTCAAGAATAAATAAAACATTAAAAAATAAATTAATAAAAAAAAGAAAAATGTTTTCCTGTAGCCTCATCAAAGGGTCATGATTAGACTCATGGGTTTTGCTGTCAAATAGGTGCAAAATAGTATATCAATGTTGTTTTAACTTGTGTTTCTCCTATTAGGAGGGAGGTAAGCATCTTTTCATATGCCTATGATACATTTCTTTATCTGTGAATTTATTGGTTGGTGTCTGTTGCTCTTTATTTTATTGGGTTATTGATCTTTTTTTGCTAGAATTTTTTTAAATAGCCTATAGGTACTTATGGGAAGTAATCTTTTTTTTTTTTGATACAAGTTGCATTTTCCCAAGTGTGTTCATTTGTATTTTAGTTTTTCTTATTTTTTAAAAAAGCTTTTTTTTTAATTTCAATTCCAAGTAAACATACAGTGTGATATTAGTTTCAGGTGTACAATTTAGTGATTCAACACTTACGTACAATACCCAGTGCTCATCACAACAAGTGCAGTCCTTAATCCCCATCACTTTTTAACCCATCCCCTTCTCTGGTAACCATCAGTTCTCTGTAGTTAAGAGTGTGTTTCTTGGTTTACCACCCCCTCTTCTCTCTCTCTCTCTCTGTGCCCCTGTGACCATTTGTTATGTTTCTTAAATTTCACATGAGTGAAATCATATGGTATTTGTTTTTCTCTGACTGACTTATTTCGCTTAGCATGATACTCTCTAGCTCCATCCACATTATTGCAAATGGCAAGGTTTCATTCTTTTTTATGGGTGAGTTATATTTCATTTATATTTATATAATTATATAATATATAATTTATATTTATATAAATATATAAATATATATATTTATATTTAATTTATATGTATACCACATCTTCTTTATTCATTCATCAATTGATGGACACTTGGGCCATAATTTGGCTGTTGTAGATAATGCTGGTATAAACATTGAGGTGCATGTCTCCCTTTG
The DNA here is from genome assembly GCF_022837055.1 of Prionailurus viverrinus. Classification (NCBI taxonomy): domain Eukaryota; kingdom Metazoa; phylum Chordata; class Mammalia; order Carnivora; family Felidae; genus Prionailurus; species Prionailurus viverrinus. The sequence continues at coordinate 94,630,917 of NC_062569.1, forward strand.
AATTAGTATTTTTGTATTCTTTGGGTAAATACCTAGCAGTGTAGTTGCTGAATTGTGGGGTATTTCTGTTTTTAACTTTTGGAGGAACGTTCCTCCATACTGTTTTCCAGAGTAGCTGCATCAGTTTGTATTCCCACCAACACTGTAGAAGGGTTGTTTTCGCCACATCCTCACCAACACCTGTTGTTTCCTGTAATGTTGATTTTAGCCATTTTGACAGGTGTGAGGTGGTATCTCATAGTAGTTTTCATTTGCGTTTCCCTGACGCTGAGGTATGTTGAGTATCTTTTCATGTGTCTTCTTTGGAAAAATGTCTACTCATGTCTTCTGCCCAATTTTTAATTGGATTATTCATTTTTTGGGTGTTGAGTTTTATAGGTTATTTATATACTTTCTATCTATATCTTTCTATCTATATCTATATATCTTTATATATATAACATATATATATATATTAAGTTCTTTAAGTTCTAACTCTTTATCAGATATGTCATTTGCAAATATCTTCTTCCATTCCATAATTTGCCTTTTAGATTTGTTGATCGTTAACTTCACTGTGCAGAAGCTTTTTATTTTGATCAAGTCCCAATAGTTTATTTTTGCTTTTGTTTCCCTTGCCTCAGGAGACACATCTAGCAAGAAGGTGCCTTGGCTAGTGTCAAAGAGGTTACTGCCTGGATTTTCCTTTAGGATTTTAATGATCTCAGGTCTCACATTTAGATCTTTCATCCATTTTGAATTTATTTTTGTATATGGTGTAAGAAAGTAGTCCAGTTTCATTCTTCTGCATGTTGCTGTCCAGTTTTCCCAATACCATTTATTAAAGAGAGTATCTTTTTCCCATTGGATATTCTTTCCTGCTTTGTCAAAGATTAATTGACCACATAGTTGTAGGTTGTACATTTTTATTTTTGATAAATATTGCCAACCATAGAAGTCATACCACTTTAGACTCCGCCAGTGATTATGAAAATTCCTCTTTCCCATTGGATGCAAATGTGGCAGTGTCAGTGACATTTTTCTTGATATCATTTGCATTAACCCAGTATTCAGTTTTTATCTTTTTTGTTTCACCCTTTTTTAAAATATAATTTATTCTCAAGTCAGTTAGCATACAGTATATAGTGGAGTCTTCACTTCAGGAGTAGGTGCCCATGATTCATCACCTACATGCAACACCCAGTGCTCGTCCCAACAAGTGCCCTCCTCAGTGCCCATCAGATATTGTATGTTTTCACTTATATGAGGAACTTGAGAAACTTAACAGAAGACCATGGGGAAAGGGAAGGAAAAAGATAGTTACAAACAGAGGGAGGCAAACCATGAGAGACTCTTTAAAAAAATTTTTTTTTTAATGTTTATTTACTTTTGAGAGAAAGGAAGAGAGTGTGAGCAGGGGGAGGGGCAGAGGGAGAGAGAGAGAGAGAGAGAGAGAGAGAGAGAGAGAGAGAGAATCTGAAACAGATAACAAACTGAGGGGAGACTCTTAAATACAGAGAGCAAACTTAGGGTTGATGGGAGTGGGGCGGGTGGGGTGGGAAAATGAGTGATAGTTTTTATTTTTTTAATGTAAAAGTTTTTTTCTTTTTTCTTTATGTTTTATATAGTCAAATAGAGAAGTCTTATCTTTTTGTTTCTGAAACTTAAGTCATGTAAGAAGATCTTCCTTCTTTCCAAGTTGAAAAGAATATACCTATTTTCTTATATGATTTCTTCTTATGTTTAAATGTCTAATCAATTTGGAAATTATCTTTGTGGGTAGTGTGAGAAGAATTCAATTTTATTTTATTTTCCAAGATACTACAACTATCTAGTTGTATCTAGTTATCTAGTTATATCTAGTTCTATCTTAGCATTAAAAAGTCATTTTTCTATGATTTGAGATGCAATTTTTTCATATATCAAATTATCATATACACCTGGGTATATTTCTTGACTTTCTATTCTGTCTACTCATAGGTTGATATTATACTGTTTTAATTTTAAAAGATTATAATATGCCTTAATATCTTATAGGGTAGCCTCTTCTCCTTTGCTCTTCTTTTATCAGGATTTTTCTCAATGTTTTTTTTCTTCTTTCTTCTTCCAAATTAACTTTATAATTAAGATGTCTGGCTGTAGAAAATGATTCTCTTGATATTTTTGTTAGGGGTGCAATAAATTTATGAACTCAGAATTAACATTTTTTATGATATTGTGTGTTCTTGTTTAAGTATGTGCTGTATCTTTTCATTTGTTCATATGTACTTTAGTATCTTTAATGAATATTTATAAGCTTTTCTTTTTCAAGAGTGCTTTGGCTACTTGGGGTCTTTTGTGGTTCCATACAAATTTTCGGATTGTTCTAGCTCTGTGAAAAATGCTGGTGGTATTTTGATAGGGATTGCAGTAAATGTGTAGATTGCTTTGGGTAGGATTGGCATTTTAACAATGTTTGTTCTTCTGATCCATGATAGTAGGGGAAGGGTTCTCAGTTTTTCCCCATTGAGGATGATATTAGTTGTCGGTCTTTTGTACATGGCCTTTATGGTGTTGAAGTATGTTCCTTCTATCCCTCCTTTGTTGAGGGTTTTTATTAAAGGATGCTGTGTTTTGCCAAATACTTTTTCTGCATCTGTGGAAAGGATCATATTTATTATCCTTTCTTTTATTAATGTGGTATATTGTGTGATTGATTTGCAGATACTAAACCATCCCTGCAGCCCAGGAATAAATCTCACTTGATTGTGGTGAATAATTCTTTTAATATGCTATTGGATTTGATTTGCTAGTATCTTGTTGAGAATTTTTACATCCAAGTTCATTTGTGTCTGGTAATTTTGATAGTGTGCTAGACATTGTACATGCTGCATTAAAAAACCCCTGGATTTTGTTGTCTTTTTCTTAAGGATGTTGGGTTTTGTTCTGTTAGGCAATTAATTTAATGGAGGATCAGTTTGATGATTTCCAGGCATATTTTTAAAATATCTTAGGATAGACCTATAGTAGGCTTTACTCTATGGCTAGAATAAGGCAACTCATTTTTAGAATTTTCTGAGGTCTCAGTTGAGTTCTTGAAGTGTTTAGTGAGGTTTCTTCACATTGCCTGGTTGGAACACCCATGTATTTGTGTACACCTATGACCTCTGTAGTCTCCACTCAATGCACAGATCTTAGCACCAGTAGCTGTTAGCTGTTTTGCCTCATCTACAGATTCCATCCATGTGAAATTTAATCTTTGTTCAAAATGTTAAGATCTATTTGCAGATTTCTTGCTCTATCTCTCTGTGAACCTTCTTTCTTCTTTAGTACAAGGCTTCACAGATTCCATCCCCTAAAGGCCCTGATCTCCAATCTCTGTCTCTTTAGGTGATAAATCCATTATGCTCTGCATGAACTTATCTCCTTGAATTGTGGCCCAGCAATTTCTTTCATACAGAAGGCCAGGGAGATCATAGGATTTATCTCATTTACTTCCCTTCTTTTGTGTACTGCTTATTGTCCAACATCTGAAAACATTTGCCTCATAGATTTGTCCAATTTTACAGTTGTATACTATGAGAATATTAGTTTGGTATAAGTTACTGTCATGGTCAGAAGAAAAAGTATGGTTATTATGTTTTTTTCCTTTTTTTTTTTCAGTCCTTATTCTTTGGCATGATGTTCAGGAGGAAATTTTGTAGATTAAATACGCAACAAACTTATCCTATTTCCTTTATTTTGTAGGACTCTGAAATCTTCATCCATGGGGTTGACTATAAATATGTTCTTATCTCTATAGCAACTCTCTAAATCATTTTAACAACCACATTTTGCCTTTGAGTTTTGGCACTTTGTCGCATTTGCCTCTGAGCTTGTCACTCTGTTGACCCTCAACTCTTGCGGGACTGTATCCTGGCCTGAGCTCACTCTGTATGTTTAGGTCCTAACCTTAAATTTCATGCCACAGCTGTGCCCTTGCCTAGTCCTTGTGTTTGGGTATACTATCAGCTCAGGCAGGATTCAGTTCTTCACAGAATAGGATGAGAGAAATAAGCATCACCAGTCTCTAGAGTCACTATAGAGTACAAAGACACTCCAGTTCATGTGGGCATGGCCTGAGAATTCAAGCCAGCAGCCCCTGGGGTTGTTGCTACTGACAGCACACCCTTTGCTGCAAACCTCAGAGGGATTAATAGTGACTTTGCCTCTAAAGCTTATACCCTTTGTGGCTATGAGGCTGTCACTTCCCTGCAATTATAGATTCATACAGTGCAGCTGCTTAATTCCCATAGAGAGCCAACATGGTTTCTCACTGTCATGCTGAGATGTTCTTTCCAGAGGGTTTTTAGAAAGACAGCATCCCCATTCCTAGCCTTGCCTTCTCCTCTACCAGGCAGCATGGTGAAAAAGTACAACTATTCTAACAAAACGGTGTAGGGATGCTGACTCCTTTTGTTACTTTATCCTGGGCTGAAACTGTGGGCTAATATGACATCCAGTCACAATTTATTTTGTCTTCTTTGACTTACAAAAGGCTTAGCTTCTCCCATTTTATTTATAGAAACCAACGTATCAAAGGAGAGAATAAAGGAAATTTTTATATAATATGGCTCTTAGCAAGAATCTGCAGATGTGCCTGCTTTCCTTCCTCATTGCAGATATACAATCTCTGGAAAGGGCACATAGAGACCCTGCCACACCTTTTTAATAAATAATGATTATAGTCTATGAGTTTTGTTTAGTTTTGTGAGGTGGAAAAGCCCCTATATGGTGGTGCCAGGAAATCTAGGCCCCACTTAGGACATTTTCTGGAAATATCCAATACATCACTTAACATGAATATGTTGTAACTTGATTCAGAGCCTTCTTTTATAAAAAATTCTTATGAAACTTATTTCCTTGACTATGGATGTTGCTTTATTTCTTCTCTTTCAGCATTCTAAGAATTAAGGAGATTTCTTGTCAAAGAATTAATCAGAGACTTAATTTGGAAACAACGCAAAATAAGTACTAATTTCATATCGAAGCTCAAATATCTTGTCTTGCCAGCTGTGATGTTCTTTATCTCCTCTGTGTGACTGAAATTTTGGGGTATATTTCCTGGGCCTCTGTGAAGGGTATCATGCAAGTCCTTCTGGAACCTACTCTTTCCTCCAACTATACTGCCAAAAGCACATCTTTAGTTGTTGTTTGGACTCCTGGGTAGTACAGAAACCTACTGCATACATCACATGGCCTTCTATAAGGGACTTAAAAGAGAAAGGAACTGCAGTTCCTCTTCTCTGTGTGACACTGTCTTTGATTCTTCTTGTCTTCCTCTGGCTATTTTCTTCCACTCTCCTACTACAGCGTTTCCTTTACTGGCTAGCGTGCTCCTGCTGGGTTTTAGCTGAGAGGCTTTTCCCAGGCAATTATTCAGCCTCTGCCCCTCTCTATGGTGCATTCCTATATTGCAGCCACATTACATTATTAAACATTTTCATGATAAACAATTCAGAATAGCATTCAAAATTAAAAACATTCATCCTGAGGCAAATAGGAACTCTAGTTTATTGGAATGTGCTTTAACAATAATCTGATTTTTTTTCAGAAGCAGGTTATCTAAATTACAATCTGAGTCACTGGGTGTTAGATATCTTTTCAGGGTCCCAGGGCCCAGTGACCCTCTCTGAATTTGCTCTTGGTTCTCAGCAATATGGTTTTCTCTGAGGCTGTGAGCTTTTCTCACAAGAGCTGATTTTCTATTAGAAAGTTTCCCCCAACTTCTCTTTCTTCCCACACCTCTGAGAAATAGGAGCCAGCTTGCTTCCTCCATCATCCATTAGTTCTAGGTGAACTGCATTGTGCTGTGGTATTAATTAGGTGTGCAGTTTGAATAATGCACCAAGCTCAACACCATGTTAATGAACAGGCCTTTAAAATTCTCACCATTTCTGAAAGAATTTTCTTTATTAACCCTTGAGACACTCTCTAGGGTAATCTCAAATTCTAGGGTAATCTCAAATTCTTCCTCATGTGTTTCTTAAGTAAGCAACATTGCATTTAAAGAATGGCTCAGATCTACCTCTAATGAGGCAGGGCTGCAAAAATGGCGGATGCACTGCTTCCCGTATCCTCCAGGACTTCACAGCTCCTATCTCAGTACCTCAGTTTCTCAGGTGCAAAATGAAGATTTATAACAGTATCCAGCATTTAAGGTTATTGTGAAAATACAGTGATTTGATGAATACAAAGCACTTTGCACAGTGGGTGAATGTTAGTTACTATCACTATTATTTGAAAAGACTTGTTATAAGTAACACATTTTAAAATCAAATCAGCATTGTATTTAACACTGTCTCTCTAGTGCCTCAGTACCATTAACTGGATTTGTGGTTTTGGTCTTTCCAGGCAGAACCTGAATGAACTCATGGCTGTGACTGACTTTAACACCTTTCAGTGGACCACTGAGGTACTGTATCCGTGCTCTGGCTTACTGAGTTTCACCTATCCTCTCAGTGGTCTTTGCTACCAGTTAAGATAGCCTCCAGTTTTAGCTTTGTCCTCCTTCTCTTCCTCTCTCCCCAGCCACAAGTGAGTGTTTACACAGGCTGAGATTGGAGAATGCTATAGACCAGGAAGCCCTATTGGCATTTGCAGCTGAGTCACCTCCTCAGTGTCTGTTCCCTATAGCTGGCCCAAGTGTCCTCCTGGCCCCTTTTCTATCACATCCCGTTTTAAGTAATAATCCATTCAGATGGGATTCTACTCTTACTATTAAGAAGTTGTCTATTTTCAAGGCCAAAAGTCTCAAGTTTCAGAAGGAAATAAATGTAGGAAGACCAATAGTGATGACAAAGTATGGTACTAGGGCAAATTACCATTTATCAGGCTGAATGTTTGTGTTCCTCCAAAATCCATATATTGAAACCTAAACCCCAAAGTGATGGTAGTTGGAGGTGAGGCCTTTGGGAGGCGATTAGGTCCTTTATAAAGGTGTATGTAAGGTATTAGTGCCCTTGTAAAAGAGAGCCCAGAGAGCTCCTTTGCCTCTTCTACCTTGTGAGGTTGCAATGAAAATATGACTGTCTATCAACAGGACATGGGTTCTCACCAGGCATGACACTTGTCAGCACCTTGATCTTAGACTTCCCAGACTCTAGAACTATGAGAAATAAATTTCTATTGTTTGCAAGCCACTCAGTCTATGGTATTTTTGTCATAGCATCCTGAACAGACTAAAATATAAGATAACTGGAAATGTGCCCTTGCACACTAGAATGACCCTATTACCTGTTTATCCAGATTAGTCTCAGTTTATATTGTGATACTAGGAATTATTTTTTTATTGAGATGTAATTGATATGTAACATTAATTAATTTCAGGTATACAACCTAGTGATTGGATCTGTGCATATAAATCTAGTTATATCCATCAGCACACATAGTTACAAATTCTTTTTCTTGTGATGAGAACTTTTAAGATCTTCTCTCTTGGCAATTTTCAGGTACACAAAATAGTATTTTAAATGATAGTCACCATGCTGTATATTACATTCCCAGGACTTACTTATTGAATAACTACAAGTTTATACCTTTAGACTACTTTTCACCCATTTTGCCCACCCCCTACTAATCTATTCTCTATTTATGAGTTTGTTTTTAGATTTCATGTGTCAGTGACATTATACAATATTTTTCTTTCTGTCTTACTTATTTCACTTAGCATAATGCCAACAAGTCCATCCATGTTGTTGCAAATGGCAGAATTTCCTTCCTTTTAATGGCTGAATAATGTTCCATTATATATATTTACCAGTGTATCTTTATCCATCCATCGATGAACACAGGTTGTTTCCATGTCTCAGATATTGGAAATAATGCTGCAGTGAACATGGGGCTGCAGATATCTTTTCAAGTTAGTGTTTTGATTTTTTTGAGATAAATACCCAGAAGTAGAATCGCTGGATTGTATGGTAGTTCTGTTTTAATCTTTTGAGCAGCCTCCATACTCTTTTCCATAGTGACTGGACCAATTTACATTCCTACCAACAATGCTCAAGGATTCCCTTTTCTCGACATCCTTGCCAACACTTGTTTCTTGTCTTTTTGATAATTTCCAGGCTAACAGTTGTGAGGTGATATCTCATTGTGGTTTTTTTAAAGTTTTTATTAATTTTTTTTTAATGCTTATTTATTTTTGAGCAAGAGACAGAGTGCAAGGGGGGAAGGGGCAGAAAAAGGGAGACACAGAATCTGAAGCAGGCTCTAGTCTCTGAGCTGTCAGCACAAGCCCAGCGTGGAGCTCGAACTCACGAACTGTGAGCTCATCACCTGAGCCGAAGCTGGGTGCTTAACTGACTGAGCCACCCATACGCCCCTCATTGTGGTTTTGATATTTATTTCCCTGATGATTAGTGATGCTGATCACCTTTTAATGTACCTATTGGCCATCTTTATGTCCTTTTTTTGAAAAATGTTCAGCTCCTCTGCCTATTTTTTAATCAGGTTATTTGGTTCTTTTTCACTATTGAGTTGTGGGAGCTCTTTATATATTTCTGGATATTAATCCCTTACCTGATATATGATTTGCATCTATTTTCTCCCATTCCAAAGACTGTATTTTCATATTATTGATGGTTTCCTTTCCTGTGCAGAAGCTTTTTGGTTTAATGTAGTTACCCCTTATTTATTTTTGCTTTTGTTACCTTTATTCTTGGTGTCAAATCAAAAAAATCATTGCCAGGACCAATATCAGGGTACCTACCACCTATGTTTTTTTCTAGAAGTTTTATGGTTTTATGGTTTCAGGTCTTACATTCACTAGAAATTATTACTAGTGTCCCTCTTTCATTCTTAGAAGTGTCTTAGTTTGGACAGTAAATTTCCACCTTGAACTGTTGTCTTGTTATCACTGTCCAAATTGTCTTATGACAAATTAACTAATGTCAAGTTCCCATAGATATCCACCTTTGCATTGCAGCCTGGTGGTTTTTTAACAATTCTATTATAAACCGTCCTGGAGAGTTATGTTGATAATTATGTTTAAAAGCCTAACATAAGCATATTTGTGGTGAAAGGTGTGATAAAACTAGGACATCAGTCTCTACCATACTAGAATAGAAAAATCTCTTCTCAGGTGACCCCTCCTGAAACCTTTCTTAATTGCCCAAGACAGGTGAAGAAATCTTCTGTGCTTACATAGGACCCCTGTACTTCTATCTCTTCTAGGATTTACCAGTATTATATTCAAATTAACTTTGGAATGTGACTGTACTCTTTGAAGGCAGGGACTATTTTGCAATTATTTGTGCTTTCCCAGGGCTTTGCACAATGCCTGGCACTAGTAGGTGTTAAAAAATGTTTGTTGTTTGTCACGCTCAATTGAACTCTAGGCTATTTTTATCATCTCTTTTATTGATTGACAAATTAGTCCATTTCAATCAATAGCTGCTGCCCATCTACATTATAAAACAAATTAAACCGATGTTTTATCAATCATACAGTCTACCTACCTAGCCTGTGCTTCCAGTCTTCCATGTCTGAAACATCCTCTTTTCTACCTCACATGAAGGCAGGTGCGTCTCTTTCCGTTCTCCCTACTCTCAGTAAGTCTGATGACACCCCATGTTCCTGGTCATCTGATCATAAGGCACCAAAAATAAGATTTTAAGATGGACACAACACCTACCTTAGCCAAGAATTCCTTAGTAGAATCCTGTTAGGGACCATAGCCAATCCCAGTGATACATTGCCTCAAGGCCTACAAGTAAAGCCGATGATCCAGGTGAAGATGTTAACAGTTTCTCTGTCCAAAGTCACCATTCACCTTTCTGGAGTCTGCAGTAGGAGCTGATCTTGACAAAAGAAACTGATCAAATAAGAGAAACCAATTAGAACTTAGAATAATTCTCATTCTTTGCCTGTAATTCTGGTAAAACACTTGACAGTAGTGGTTCACATATGGTGTTTACATGCTGTGGATTTGAATGACCTAAGCTGTTCTTATCTTGCTTTACAATGAATAATTGAGGTTTGAGCACTGCAGGATGAAAAAAAAATGTTTCAAAAATCCGAAGTGTCTATAGCAATTTCTGCCTTTCCACTGGTAGGGTGACATATTTCATATCAGAGGAAAAATATACATCTGTACTACTTCCTCCTATTCATGGAGGCCAGAAGGGGAGAAAGAAAGGAAAGCATGAAACTTTAAAGTCTCTGTCAGGTTTTGGGGGTACCAAAGGTGGAGATAACCCATTGTTTTGTCAAAGGACATAAGTGATTTTTTTTAATGCGTGCAAAAGTGAGCATAGAGCTAGATTAGAGTGGAGAACTAAATTCCTCTCCATGATAAAATGAGGGGAATTGAAATATGAGATTTGAGGGGAGCAGGTAGTTAAGCAACAGGTCGAGGTTGTTGAAGATTTAAGTATAGATTAGCTAATAATCAAATACAAGCTATAGGTATTGCTTCCATGCTCCAAATTGTCCCAAATTCCAATTGATCCAAATCTGTAATAACGTCTGTTTGCTCACCATGCTTTTGGGGGAAATCATGGAGCCACTGAGTTCTGCCTCTGTGTTGTCTAAATTGAATATGGCAGAGTTTCTGGAACTTTAATATACATGCAGATCACTGGGGATCTTGTTAAACTTGCAGATTTTGATCCAGTAGGTCTAGGGTAGGGTCTAATATTCTGCCTTATGAATAAGCATCTGGATGTTACCAATATCACTGGTTTCAAGATCACATTTTGAATGTTGGGGAGAGAGGCAGGGGAACCATAGGCTAGAAATACAGGTGAACTGTCACATTCAGTGAATTGAGAAACTTAGAAAAACTTTGAGAACATAAACCCTAGAGATCCTCAGATGTCTTAGGGCAGAGTATTAGAGTACCCACCAAATACTGGAAAAAAGGATGGAATCAGTTTTATTAAATCGCAGAGGGCAGCTGACACTGGAGTTACAGGCATTTGAATTACTTTCTGAGTTTTTGGGCTTTTGGGTTTTAGGGTCAAATCTTCGAATCTTTCCTGATTTGCTTTTCATGATCTCTTTTCCTGTTTTTTTTTTGTTTTTTTTTGTTTTTTTTTTGTTTTTTTTGTTTTTTTTGTTTTTTTTTTTTTAAATTCTCCATTGTTTCTTCTTCTCCTAATCTACAGTTTGCTCACATCCAATGCATGGTCTCGACTGGAATCCCAGGAAGGAAAGTCAAGCTTGCCCTGAAAGTGTCACCCCTAATTAATATCCTAGAAGGCCACCTTTCATTAGTATTCAGTCCTGGTTTCAGCCCAGATCATTAATGGACTCTTTTCTCTGAGGATGATAATTAGGTGTGACGCTGATGTTCCCTGCCAGTCTGGGGATATGAAGAGCTTTATCAATGTTGTGGACTCATCAGAGAGTTAAATGGCATGGTGGGAAGCTATTCCACCAAGAAAACATCTGACATTGTAAGCAAAGTTTTAGCCATCACTAAACCTGACGTTGCTGCATAACCTCATGTGAGGTTCATGTAATCGTTGATGGATGAGAGCAGTAATACTCCATTCACGTATGGAGTGGCTGGCTGATGTCAGAAAGCCTTATGCAGTGTTCTCAGCATTCCTATGTAGTCACCTGTAGACACGTTAAATGTAACAGAAAGGAGAGTTCCTCCTCTGAAATGAGTTCTAATGTAGGACCCTCCCCATTCTGACTTGGTTAATATGAATTCTGGAATTATAAATCACATGTTTCCCAAACCTCATTTTTTTCTCAGCGTTTTACTCTGTTGACCATTATACAATCTAGTCTTTTATAATTTTGTGTATATCAAAGCTATGAATGCATTTATTTTATCACCTTCCCAGTGGATATATTGGATATATATCACTTTTCCCTGGATATATTCACAGAGCACTGTCTTCCACAATATTATGCAAGCATTTCCCTCCCTCTCTCTAGTATTTCTTAGAGCTCTGGCTAAGTCTGATACATGGGGGTATGGACAGCAGCTCTTCTTGTGTGTCAAGTCAGTGATTAAGGTGGGATATGGAGGCTAGTGCCATGGGTAAGAACAAGGCCCCAAATGAGGTACGGAACCAGGCCAGCATACCAGACCTGGGGCCACAATTTCCTGGAAAGCAAAGCAGTGCAGGTGGTCTACCTTCCACAGGAAGGGATAGGACTTGTAGTTTTATAGAAGCTGGAGAGGTAGAGAAAAGCAGACAAGAAAACTGAGGACTATAAGAACAGCTGCAGAATCAGGCTGCTTGCTGAAGCCATTGTCAGTCCCTTATGTTTATAGATGCTTCTCGTTGAGGTCACACCTGTTCCCTGAGGTCACTGCTTCTGGACCTGCAGGGAGAGGTGAGTGAAGTAGCTTGCTAGAGTGGATGATGGAGTAGAGATAGAGAGCACAAAGAAAGTCAGTTCCTGATATAGACACTATGGATTATAGGATGTCTTCAAAATTATTGGATGACCCAGGAGGACTGCTGTCTGAGAGGGAGAGCACCAATCATATTGCAATCTAGACTTTAGAAACATTTATATGGAACTGGTATTAACTTTACTACTAGCACAAAGGCTAGCACCAAACACATGGTATGTTTGTTCTACTGAGCTGGGCAAAGTGCGAGCAGGCTGGGGTTTGTCCTAGTGGAAGCCTTGGGTGTGTGAGTTGGGTAGCAGAGAATCGATATGAGTTATAAAGGGCAGAGATGTTGAGACAATTGAACACAGCAATAAAAGGAAGGCTGCGTGTTGGGAGAGAGGCTATCACAATAAGGACACAGTATGAGAAATCCAGAGGAGGGGCATTATATTAATTCAGTCACCCACTAATGTCTTCTAGTGGCCAGCTTTCATTCTTCCTGATCTCCATCCTCAGCGGGATGCTTTTTCCTCAGGCTTGACCTCTCATGGTGATGAGATGGCTGTTGCTGTCCCACAGTTGCATATGGACACAGCTACAAACAAGGTCATGAGAGTTGTCTCTTTCAGGTACTCCTTCATAGAGGGGTTCTGGTAGACCTCTCCTGATAACTCTTTGGCAAGAACTTGGATCCTATTTATTCCTCAATCACTGATAAGCAGAATGAGACTTTCATGGGTAGGATCTTTTGTGCTGAGCAGAGTGTATTCCTTGAGGCTGGGGGGCTGGCATTGGAGGTAGGCTCTCTTTAAACTAGCTAGAAGAGGGTGGATAGGTACGAGTTTGGGTAGGCCACCATCAATGTCTGTTAGAACAAAGTTAAGACAGTTTGGGGAGCTCTTGCAGTCAGTCCTGGTGAAGGCCAAAGTCTAGTGTCTGGTGTATGTGACACACTTAACCTTACTTCTGATAGAATACATGTTGCTCTGTTAGTCACTGAACTGTAGTTTTTCTGAAGACCATGCATGCAAGAAGGGTAAGGAAGGGCTACATCCCCAAGTCATGATCTTTAGGAGCGGAGCCCATGTGTTCCCTTCAGTGTTATAGGTGTGTGTCAGGGGAGCCTTCTTGTAGGATACTGGCCTTAGCCTGTTTCATTGTCTAGCTCTACTGATGATCCACAAGAGAAGTTTGTCTTGGTCCGGTGACTCATCTGTGTAGTCTTGGTTTGAAGACTAACAATGTGGATGCTCATTCCCAAATTCCTTTCTCCTTACTAGCTAGATGTTTTGCCACAGTACTCTCTGCCCTTCTAGCCCCTGTGTTCCTTGCTGTAAGCCTAGGCTCATGTGCTTTCCAAGGTCAGCTTCAAAACAGTGGGGAAATGCATTTTTGTCTGAAACTTCCAGACAGCCTTGTGGGGGAAGGGGAAGGGAACAGGAACCCCTTTTATGGCACCCCTAGTCTTACTAGACAAGTATTCTTTCCGGTCTTCCTTTTCCTTATGCTCATTCTTCCAGATGTATTTCAAGTTCAAAGAGGCCAAAGTGAATGGTGCTTTCTTCCTAACCAACATTTTTTTTTTTTAAGTTTATTTATTTATGTGGAGAGAGAGACAGAACGCATGCATGAGTGGGGGAGGGGCAAAAAGAGAGGGGGAGGAGAGAGAATCCCAAGCAGGCTCAGCGCTGTCAGTGCAGAGCCTGACTCAAGGCTCATACTCACTAACTGTGAGATGATGACCTGAGCCAAAATCAAGAGTCGGACACTTAACTGACTGAGCCACCCAGGCACACCCCAATCAACTTTTAATCATGTTTTCCACTTACTGTTGAGATAGTTGCAAATACATTGTAGTTTTAGATTAGGAAGAGTGCCTCATTCCTATTTCATCATTTTCCTAGTAACACTTAGTTAAGAATTCTTTGGCTAAATTCAGTTGGAAAATGAAATTATCCTTATTTCATTCTCAATTTCTTCATGTGAGAAAGTCACAAAAGGTACTTTTTATGTTCTGTCTTCTGAGGTTTAAATGCCAGTCTAACCTCTTATACCCTTGACACATTGTCCCAAGATGGTTTGACAATGAAGACATTTAGGATGCTATAGGATATTTCATAACTTTAAATATTTTATAACAAATTAAATGTTAATTATATGCTGGTCAGGGAAGAAAATTGCTGGAGTATTTAATTAACATTTAATTTATTAGTCATCAAATATTTAAGTAGCTCCTGTCTCAGGGACTTTTCCTCCTCATTAGTTGTAAGTTAGTAACACGTTATCATTGTTAGTTGCTATAGATTCTACTACCCAGGTATGGATATCCTCTCTAGATTTCTTTAAAAAGATCTTTGCATACATGTACAAGGTAGAACCTGATATAGAAAGACATGTTTCTAATTCCTTCTTTCCCTCAAAGTTGATTGCTATGTAGACGTATTTTCTCACAGGAAGCCTACATTTGGATGGTAATTTACAACCTTTTCATGAGCAACAATTTTGAAACATGTAGGGTGGGTAGAATCATTGCTATTTGTAGGAGTTGGAATCTTAGTGCAGTTGTGTAACCTCCCAGTGTCACACAGTCAGTGGCGGGCGTGGCATTTGATCCCAGATTTTCTTCCTTGAGGTTTAGCCGGTATCAGGATCAATGTCAGGTGGTATTTCGGTCTCAGAAAGGTCCTGACAGTTCCTTCAATAAGCCACTTGTGTGTTTTGTTTCTAATTTATCTTGAACAGAAAATGTGGTCTGTAAATGATTTTCTTGAATATATTTTTATTTTAGCAAAATATAGGACTAATGTTTTTGTGATTGTATCATGGACATAAGACAAAAATACGTATTTTCTGTTTGGAGCCATATGATTCTTCATATGTTTAATACATTTATTGCTTCTATTATTCAGTTTATTGATTGCATTAGTTCCTCTAGGTGTTTGCTTATTGTTTGTCTGCTATGTCCTCCTATTTTTGAAAGAAGTATATTGAATCTTATTAGTATGTTTGTTAGGTTCATTTATTTCTTTTTTTTTTTTTTATTTTTTTTAACGTTTTTTATTTATTTTTGAGACAGAGAGAGACAGAGCATGAACGGGGGAGGGGCAGAGAGAGAGGGAGACACAGAATCGGAAGCAGGCTCCAGGCTCTGAGCCATCAGCCCAGAGCCCGACGCGGGGCTCGAACTCACGGACTGCGAGATCGTGACCTGAGCTGAAGTCGGCCGCTTAACCGACTGAGCCACCCAGGCGCCCCAGGTTCATTTATTTCTTAAATTCTGTTTGCATTTCCAGTACTTTTTGCATTACATATTTATCTGCTGTGTTATTTGGTGACTGTGGCATCTTCTTTATAAGTAGCGTGTCCTTATTATTGCACAATATTTCTAAGACATCTCTGATGTTTTTATAACTTGTCTGATTTTTAAAATGCTCCATTCAGTTTTCCTTCTGTTTATATTTTCCCGGATCTCTTTGTCTGTTTCTTTTTTTCAACCTTTCATTATCACTTAAGTATCACAATAAGTATTTCTTGTAAGCTTAAATTTTTTATTGTTGTTGTTAAACAAAACTGATTGTCTTTTGGCTTTTAAAGGGAGAATTCAGTCGTGCACAGTTCAAAGACAGGCACTCTTGATATTGTTCCATCTCTTTTGCTTTGTTTTGTATTCATTTACATAGTTTAGTCTTCTTTTTATTTACATGGCTTACTGAGATATAATTGAGGCACCCTAAATGAACATATTTAAAATGTACTATTGATTAGTTTTTGATATACTTGATATATGTATACATTTGTGAAATCATGTCTTCAATCAATATAACATGCATTCCGGTCACTTGCAAAATTTCCTCGTGTTTGTTTGTAATCTGTCCCTCTTTTCACCTGTGGCTTTAGAAAAGCACTTCTGCTTTTGGTAATATAAATTAATTTGAATCTTTTAGAATTTTATATGAATGGAATCATAGAGGATATATTCTTTTTTTGCCATTCTTTCAAATGGCAGAGTGATTTTGAGAGTCATCTACTTTGTGTGTATAGCAGTAGTTTGTTTCTTTCATATTCCATTGCATGGATATGCCACAATTTGTTTATCCGGTGACCTGTTGATGAATTTTTGAGTTGTTTCCAGTTTTTGGAGTTTATGAAGAAAGCTTCTATGAGCATTCATGTAGAAGTCTTTGTATGGACATATACTTTCATTTTTTTTTGGGTAAATATGTAGGAGTAAAATGGCTGGGTTCTATGGTAGGTGTATATTTAACTCTACGACACTACAAACTGTTTTCCAAAGTGGTTATGATTTTATATTCTGACAGCAGCATATGAGATTTTCAATTGTTCTGCATCCTCATCAACACAGAGATTATAATAGGACCCAGAGTCTGCATGACATAATATTTTCAATGTCCCATTACTTGACATGTAAGGAACCAGGAAAATGTGACCAGTTCTCAAGGGAAAAGACCATAAGTAGATGCTAACCCTGAAGTGGTCCAGACATTGGAATTATCAGACAGAATCTTTAAGCATATATTATTAACTATGCTTCATGAGATCAAGGCATAGCATACTTGAATGGAGAAATAAGAATTTCCTGCAGAGAAATAAAAACTATGAAAAAGAGCCAAATGGAAATTTCAGAACTAAAAAGTACAATATCCTAAACAGAAAAGTTTACTGTATGAACTCAGTAGCATAGTAGAGAAGACAGAGGAACAAAGTCAGTGAATTTGAAGATAATATCATCTGAGAAACAAAGAAATGAAAGATTGAAAATGTTAATAGAGCCTCAGAGACCTGTGGAACAATATCAAAAAGTCTAATATATGTGTCATGGCAATCCTAGAACAAGACGAGAAAGATATTGAGGCAGAAAACATATTTTAAGAAATAATGGCTAAACTTCTCAAACATGGGGAAAATAAACCCATAAGTTTACAGATTTAAGAAACTCAGTGAATCTTAAACAGGACTCACTCAAAGAAAGGTGAATCTAGCTACATCAGAGTCATACTGATGAAACTAAAGATAAAGTCTTCAAGGTGACTGGAGAAAAGTGACACATTACATCCAAGGAAGCAATGATTAGAAAGACACTGGATTTCTCATCAAAAACCATGGAGGCCTGAAGAGAGTAAAAGAACTTTAAGTGCTGAAAAAAATGAACCATCAGCCCCAGATTCTATGTCCAGTGAAAATATCAATCAGGAATGATGGCCAAATAAAGGTATTTTTCTCAGGTAAAGGAAAGCTAGGAGAATTCAGCAGCAGGAATAAGAAATGCTCCTTAAGAAAGGCCAGCGAAATGTTCAGGATGAAAGGGTCTTCAGGAATAAAGGGAGAGCAACAGGAAATGCAAATCTCTGGGTGAAAAGAAAAGATTATTTTTTTCTCTTAAGGTTTTAAAAATGTGTATGACTGAAAAAAGCAAAAACTTACAGGATTTTCAATATATGAAGAAGCTATACATACAACAATTAAAGGTCAGTGGAAGGACATACGTGGTTGCAAGTCTTCTACCTTTTATATGAAGTGAAACAAAATTAGCTATAATTACATTGAGAAGGTAAGATGTTTATATTGTCATCTCTATAGCAACCACTAAAAACAGGTCAGAGCAAAAGATACATAGCCAAAAATCCAATAGATAAAATGAAATACTAAAAATATTTAAATAATTCAAATGAGTACTTTTCCTTTTCATTGTTTTTGCTGATTTGTTAGAGTTGATATTAATTTCATTTGTTTCCTCCTACTTAATTTGGAAGATCTGTACTTTTCCTATTCATTTTTCTGTTGCTCACACACATATACATATTTCTCTACTATTTATGTCCTCCATTAAGACCCTGTATCTTCTCTCTATTTTCCTGATGATTACTTCCAATAAAATAAGACTTTAAGAATACTTTCACTTTCCCCATTTCTTAAACTCTCAGCCCCAACCCAGATGAAACTTTTGGAAGACTTCTTTCTCTTCTCTATCTGTAACCTCTCAGTTTTGCTGAAATAGTTTAGTATTGTTAAAATTTTCAATGAAGTCTATCCCTTCTATTTTAATAATTCTTATTTAGTGAATACATCACTCATTCCCATAATTTTTAGTGCTCATTTATAGTTCTCTCTTTCTCTCTTACACACACACACACACACACACACACACACATTGCAAAGCTTGATGCTCACCACTGTTTCCTCTCCTTTTCGTTAGTTACACATGGAGTTCTTGGTTCTGATTCATTAGTTGCTTGGATAGAGTCCTTCTGATGAGATACAGGTGACATAAGTGTATGCAAATAATTTTTTCCTCCTGACAATTGGATATAGAATTCTTGGGTTGCATTCGTTTTGTCTCCATAAGAAAGATGTCCTCCAAAATCTTCTAGCTTTCAATATGATGAATAAAAATTTCTTTACCACTTTGTAGTAAATTATTCTTTCTGTTAGAAACTCATAATTATTTTGTTATTGTTGGACTTCAGGAGTTTTAACATGGTGTGTATATTATATCAGGAGTATATCTTTTTCAGTCAAATTTGCTTAGGGTACACTTCGTGTACACATTTAATCTGAAAACTTGGACTTTCCCACACCTCAAGAAAGTTCTTTTATTATTTGGTTATTTTACTTGTTCTTGTCACAATATTCCATTGGTGTCATTTCTGGAACTCCTATTACTGACATCTTAGTTCTCCTCCATCTGGCCTCCAAGACTTTGATCTTTTCCCTCACAATTTACTTTTCTATACTTTTAGATGGTTCTTCTAATAACAGTTCCAGGGCACTAATTTGGGTCTCAGTGTTTACCACTTCTGTGTCAATTAATTTACTGGGATAGTTAGTTTGAAAATTAAGGTTTTCAGTTCTAGAAGATTTTTGTGTGTGTGCTAGTGAGCTGTACTTGAATTTCATGAAGTACTTTTGATATACTTTTGGTCAGTTGTCCTCTTCCTGCTATGGAAGAAGCACCACTTTGCCAGGTGCCCATTTTGTTTGGTCTTGTCTTCTCTGGAACCATTTGATGTGTTATTCTCTCCTTTTGTGTGACAATGGGACTCACATCTGGGGTATCCCAAGCAGCAGCAGTCCTGATACTAGTAAAAGGTAATGTGATCTCTACCTCATGGAGTGGTGAAGTGGAAACAGCAGTCTGGGATCTCTGGAGAAAGTTGCGTTCTCCCCACACCTCATACATTCTTGTTGCCTGAAGGGCAGGGGAACTTCAGTTCCGTAGTTCAGCGTATCTCAGCTTCCTGGGGACTTGTGAGACCTCAGACAAAAGGGCAATCTTTACCTTACTCTTAGGGGGTGAAAATCTATGGGGATGGAGCTCCTTCAAGGTATCCAATCATTACTCCAACTCTGTGGTTTCAGGCTCCCATGCACTGTCCCCATTAGACATAAATTGGGGCCCAACATCTCTCTGGCATTTAGCTGCCTGTCAGCCCCAGCAGTTAACTGGGGGTAGGAACAACAGATCATGTGAATTTAGGGGGAGAGGGGAGACTTGTACCAGTTACCTTTATTCTAGACTGCCCCTTCTTGTGGAAGTGTAAGAAACCTAAGCTGCTTCTGCATAAAAATAGTAAGGGAAATGGGAATAGGATTTTAAGCAAAACAAATGGAAAGAAAATGTGTGTATACATGTCAGATGTTAATTTACCCATGAGAGCAAAGGAAGACATTCATCTTAGAGGATGGTGGAGAGTTTGGGACATTTCATATTGCTAGTGTTTTATTAAATGGACTTTTACCTAGTGCTCATTGATTAATGAATTCTAGTAATGTGGGCTGCAAAATGTGGTCATTAAATAAGGAATGACCTTAGTCTTATACAAAATATCTCCTTGGGGTCAACTTAATGTCCTGTTTTGACCCATCTGAGGTAGATACAGTGTGGGCAGCTTTATAGGAGTTTCTCTAAGCCTTTCATATCCTTGAGAAATCCTGCCTTGCTCAGGGACTATCGGGGCTGACGGCCTGGGGTTCCTTTGAGTAGAAAAAGACACAGTGTATATTCTGAAAGCTCCAGTGATTTCCCAGTGTGGGAAATCTCTGGTCAAAGGAGAGGATAGGAACCTTGTGCTAGTCATTAAGCTGTTGTCTCTCACCTCCAAAGATACCCTTCTGTACTTTACTCTGTGATAGTTGTCTGTCACATTTATGCTTTGTTAGCTGGTTCCTGCTAGGATTTGCCAGTAAGGGACACTAAGAGGGAGACTGCAAGGCTAGAGGAAAAAGGTGGGGTTTACTCCTTTCTCTCTGCTTTTTGTTCCTTTGAGTATCACACAGTAAAGCTTCTTCACTCTGACAGCAGCAGTTCTTTCCTATAGCAGCAACTGAATTCATTTGCAGTTTTTCCAACACTTGGAGAATCAGTCTCATTGTACTCCCTCCCCTCCCCACCCCCAGCCCCAGTCTACTGGCACTCCCTTCTCTGAAGACTGTAACCCTCCTGTAGGTTTTTTTCATTGTTTCTGAGTTTAAATAATTACAAACTCTTACATTTGTTCCTCTGGTTCTAGGGATGATGGCTGTTTCTTATACTTGCTGCAACCATGATACCTTAATGTTCTTTTATACTTTCAACTTTTTGATTAATAACTTTATATAATTCTTTATATTAAAATTCTTTCGATTCCAATTTCATCTGTGTTTTCAGTCTCCTGAATGCTCCAACTGATGTAAGACCTTATCTGAGTTTGTATCTGGAACTGTAGTGTGGATTTTCAGTCCATGCCACATGGGAGCTCTTGAGACAGACAGTCTTTGCAGAAAATAGGAAGAGGCATGAATGTTCTTACTTTCTCACTTCTCTGGGCCTTCTGTGAAAATAGATCACTTGGATCCTACCTTATACAGTGGTTCTAATTGAGAGCCACCTCTTCCCCATAATGCTGTTTGGGGTACCAGAAGTTACATTCTTCTAGGGGAGACTAAGCCAAGAGCGCCTAGGCACCCAGGAAACAAGGCAGTGATGTAGAGGCATGATCCTTGGCCCTACTGAGAGTCTGCAAAGCCAGCCAAGGAGTCCTGGAAAAGGAAGAGTTAATGTTGTAGAACTCTCTGGAGTCTGTGGCCAGAACGTGTAGGAGAGACTTATGGTAATGCTGCTGTAGTAGCTGCCATAAGTCAAATTATCAGGGTTTACGGGAAGCCAGGGAAGGCTGGTCTACAATTAGGAATCTGGGCAAAATTTTGAAGGATGATTGGCGTATGGCTAATAATAGTATCTTCACTTTATTGAACACTGTATCTTAAACACTTGACATCTATAATCATACTTAATCCTCACAACCACCCATTTTGTAAATGAGGAAATAGTTTAAAATAGGTTCAGTAATTTACTCAGTCATACAGTCAAGTGGTTAGTAAATACTGGGAATGGGCCTTGGATCCAGGTCTGTCTTGAAACTAACACTCCTAAGTACTATTCTTGACCTTCTCATTATGCAGAAATGTTGATAGGTGAGAAGTCAATATCCCAAGTGGGAAGAAGACCATAAGCCCTTCTTTGGCTCTAACTGCCTAGTTCCCATTCCTCCCTGCCAGTCTGAGATTAATTTTAGTAAAAATAATGTTAATTTGAAATAATTGATATGTGTTTTACCTCTAGGCAGTTTGACCTTTTCTGTCTTTGGTTTATTTGTGTTTACTTTTTGGTAACCCAAGATATCCCTTTAGAGAACAAATCACTTTTCTTTTTTCTAACTCTTCTTTCTCTGACTGCCCCCCCCCCCCCCCCCCGCCTGGATCTGCTTTCATATAATTGATTGATTTTTAAACTAAGCTGGGTGCTTTCCTCTGTGACCATAGGAGGATTTTCAACTCGCCCACAAGTTATTTAGCACACACATGAATAGAATTAATCTCACATCATGGCAGTGGGAGAGGGGTGTAGTTGGGGGAAGAAGTAGCAGAGGGAGTAAGGGTCACCATCCTCTCTTCCCCCAGTAGATAACACATTCCTGGAAGGCAGAAACTCTGTGTATGCCTCCATACTGCCTAACCAGTGTTGTTAATTGGTGTTAAATAACTGACCTAGGGCTTCTGTTTTAATGTATGTCCAATAAGAACATTATATGTAGCCATCCACACTTACTTTTGCCAGCCTGTTCTTATGCCTGATATTGTTGATGGTGATATAAATAGAGCTGTTTGATGGATTTACTGCCAGGTCCACAAATGGGTGGTGGTGGCTCCTTGCTATTAAAACAACAACAACAACAACAACAACAACAACAACAAAAACCACTGCTACTCTTTAATAGACAAAAATAGTTTGAACCAGCACTCAAATTTGTAACTGTATAAGGTCAGAATATTTACACTGAAACTTAGTGGAAGCCTCTGAAAAAGAGGCTTTCTGGAACCACCTTGTAGAAATGTTATGTGACAATGCATTGGACTTAGAGTCAGACGGCTTGAAACTTGGTCTCATCACCTATTAGCTGTGAGCTCGGTGTTGTATAAGATCTCAGAACATCGGCATCCTTATTTCTAACACCTGACTAAATCACCTCACAGTACCGTGTGAGTTAGGGTGAGATCAGCTGTAAGTAACAGAAAATTCAAATCAAATCAGCTTATGTAATAGAGAAACTATATTAGCTTATGTAATCGGAAGTCTAGAATTAGATAGGCTTCAGGATTGGTGTGATTCAGCGACGATGTTATCAAGAATCATGTCTCTTTTCATCTCTGTCCTTTTTTGTCTTTCCTGGTGCCAGCTTCATCCTGAGAATAAATACCCATTGCTGTCACAACTGGAGAACCATATGTTTCCTTGTCCACATTTAGAGTGTGTATATATGGGGATACTCTGGAAATCTTTTGGAAGAGAGATGATGCTTCTTTCTTGCAGACCCCTAGAAAACTCCAGTGTACAGTCTCATTGGCCCACGTTGTGTTATATTCCTACTTTTAAACCAGAAGCTGAGGTCTGGAGCTGGGATAATACTTGTTTTCCTACGTGCCCCACATCTAGAACCAGGTGTGGCATGACTTTCTGCCAAAGCGTGTGGACTACAGCAGATAGAGTGTGGATTCCAGAATGGAAATCTTGGCAGCTACCAAGAGAAGGGGGTATGGAGGTTGGGGTAGCTACTGCAATATCTATAATAGGAACATTGAGGATAAAATCAGGCAATTTATGTCAGGCTGTGGTTGTTCAAATTATGTGTCCCATTGAGCCTCGAGGGCCACCTCTGAGGGGTGTGAGGGAATGGAGGG
Organism: Prionailurus viverrinus; assembly: GCF_022837055.1. Classification (NCBI taxonomy): domain Eukaryota; kingdom Metazoa; phylum Chordata; class Mammalia; order Carnivora; family Felidae; genus Prionailurus; species Prionailurus viverrinus. The sequence continues at coordinate 94,654,453 of NC_062569.1, forward strand.
ACAGACACTCAGCCCCAATCTGCCCCTAACACACACACTTTCAACCAAAGTGGCTCTGACCCCTTAATTATGAGAAAATATTAGAACCCAATAAAGCCCTGTATAATGGTATCAGTATTACGAATAATAACAAAAATAACAAAACTACTGCTGTATTAATTGGCTTAGTTTTATGTCCCATGGACTTTGCTATTCACTATCTGTTCAGCCAAGAGAAGAAACAGATCATTTTGTATCTTGCCTAGGTCCAAAAAATATTGAGTAATGCTGATCCCAACAAGCTTATGTCATTCTCTGCCTATACTATATTTGAAAGCATCTTTTTTGCACCTGCAAATGCAGATTGGTTTCTGTTTACTGTTGCAAGAGACACCTTTTATTAAGATGTAAGCAGAGTAGAAATAAAATTATAGAAGAAGTCTTCAGTTTTGACCTTCTTGACTTTGTTGCTAATAAACTGTCAAGATAACACATTACCTTATAAAGAACACCTTAAAATATTCAAGACTCCACTGGTCAAATTCCTTAGCCAAAGGAAAGATAAATCTATGTATAAACAGGTAGATTACCAATTTATATTGTCTGTTTCTTGTTTATCAGTCATTGAAGTTCAAGGCCACAGTAGCTTGAATTTTTCCTGTCTGAAAGGTTAACTTGGTGTTTTTGGATAAGGGCTCTTAGCTCTTCAGTCTTTTGACCTTGGAATGCCATTCAGACTACAGCCTCTCCCACTAATGTGGCCTCAATTATTCACAACGACTTTAATCTTACAAATTAACCAAATCCCTTCCACTGACCTTGCCCAGAGCGCCTGGTAGACCTTTATCAGTTAATGAAATTTGACTTGAAAATTTTGAGGTTTTTATCATTTATGTTTAATTTTAAACTCTTTTTTTCCCCTTTATTACAAGTGTTAAAGCTACAATGAAGAGCAGACTTGCCCCCAAATCTGACAGCATTGTTTTAAAACAATAGATTTTATTCAAATCCTAAGCAATAGAATAAAATTGTCCTATCATCTGTGGGCCGGCTTTGGATATAATATTTCTTCATCTAGTATTTGACCTTAATTTAGAAATTCCTGTCTCTTTCCTCCCTCCTCTGTCTCCTTTCCTCCCACTTTCCCATCATCCTTTCTTCCCCTTCCCATTCTTCTTTTCTTCTCCTCCGCTTCCTTCCTCTTCAAGGGCTGTAAGATAGATTTTGTCCTTCTCAGCCAACATTGCTTGGTTTTAGGATCTGCTCTGTAGGTTATTGGCTAACATGTAATTTTGCTCATGAGATCAGCTATTCTATCCTGTATTTTCTGACCCCGATGAGATTGCACTATACCCTCAAGTCCACTTACAGCTCCCACCCCATCCCTTTGGCTTCATCCCAGACTGTAGTTCATCTTTGGGGTTCATGTTAAGCTCTTCTGGAACTCCTTTCCCAGCTGTCCTGGCACAGAATACTGGAACCTTAAGGATTGGCTGTTCTTTACTAGAGCATTGGTTCAGTAAAATCAGGACTGCATGTTGTGACCAGGTGCAGGCAGGTGATGTAAAGGTTGTTTCCACCTCATTCCTTGTGTGGCAGGATTTTTTTTTACCATGATACCCTGGATTCATTGTCTTGCCGCTTTGAAGAATGAAGAAGTGGACACAAAATGAGTAGCAGTTAAAAGTTTATCAGAATATAAGATTAGGAAGGAAGAATAGAAGGAAAGCTCTCTTTATAGAGAGGGGAGATTCGAAAGTGAATGCCTGAGGACTGTAGGCAAGGGTCCTTGTTTTATAAGGTTCTGGTCAGCTCTTCCCTTATCCTTCCCCCTTGTTCGTTCTTAGGTTCTACCCTTATTGGCTTGATAGTTCTAGGTGCTGGGTTGTCCATTCCTGATTGGCTTGTTTCCATTGTGTGAAGGGTGGTCTATGGCCACACTTAGGTCTTTTGTCAAATTCCAGAAGGGAAACCTGAGCGGGGGTAGGTGGGGTCTGTTACATTCTTAAGAGGAACCTTATGCCTGAGGGGGCTTGCTGTGGTCAGACACTCCCAGCGTTGTTCCAAAACTCAGGGTTTTTTCCCCTGAGTTTTTCCCCACCCAGGGACCTCAGGCCCTAATCTTTCCCTCTCTGCCTACTGAATCCTATCTCTTCCTACCATACTTGGAAGCTCACGCTCCTTAAATCCCTACTCCCTGACTTTCTTCAGAGACTACTCAGGGCTGGCCAGGTTTGTCCATTAGATTCTAACTGGGGACATCTCTTTCCCATGATTTAATTTCCACCTAGGAGCATTTGCCTCTGGATTGCCACGGGCTGTTGTGCCACCCAGGCTAGATGGGCTTCGTGAGGGTGCCTGTGACCAGTCATCTCCTGATGAGGCTGAGGCCAGGATCTCCCACTGCTGGTCTTGCATGCACTGTGCTCCCTGTCCCTGTAGGTAGGGCTGGCATGAGGGTCTGGAGGGAGGTTCCTGTCCTGGATGTCAGCACAGAGCACACCACGGCCATCCCTGGTGCTGGCTGGCATCCATCCCACTGACCACTGTTACCCAGCTTGGCTCTTCTGCCATCCCCACTGGATCCCTTGACAGGATTTTTCGTTCTTACTCTGTCTCAGGCAGAGTCTGCAGATTGAAATCAAAGGATTATGCTTGTCAAACTGACCCCAGGAGGGGCAGTTCACTGTCACAGTACTCATAGCCCACCCTCCCAGTGAGTTTTGCTATTAACGTGCCTCTCTGCCTTTCTCCACTTTTCTGCATGAGTGTCTGTAGACTGGGAAATATTTTCTGTACTGACTCTGTGTTCAGATGTTGGCTTTACTGCCTTCTGTCTGTGTGCCTCTGGGCAAGGAAATTAGTTTTTCTGGGCTTTAGTTTCTTCAGCTGTAAAATTGAGGCTGTACTATTATCTCCGTCAAAGAGCTCCTAGAAGACATAGACAACCTAATGTCTATGAGGGACTTAACCCAGTGCCTGGCGCATTGTAAATGCTCAGTAAACACCTGTAATAATTACAATCATACCTATAATTTGGTTGCACTTCTGTTATCTGTCACTGTTTTCACACTCACTATCTGATTTAAACCACCCAGCCTTCTGGGAGGCAGACATTACTGTGTCTCTTTTATATATGCAGATACCAAGACTCAGAATTAAGTCATTTGTCCAATGTCATGCAGCTAAAACATGAGACGCTTACTCATTTGGACTTTGGTGTGTATGAATTCCAGAGCATCGGCCTTCTTCCCCACTGTTACCTGTCTCCCAGCTGGATAGCACAGCTATAGCTCAGTCAAGTGCCCAATGTCCTGTCCAGGCCCTTCCCCATTAGGGAGGCTTTATGCCTGTGCACCCCTCCTAATTTACAATCCAAGAGATCTCCTTTCCCAGGTTCCTGAATTTCACCTCAAGCCTGCCTGCCCAAGTCCCCATCACCCCTAAGTAAGGGACTCACAAGCACTGGCCTTTCCCTCTTCTTCCTGATGGGCAGCCGTGGTTGGTCATTCCTAGGCCTGATCACCTCTGTTCACCAGTCATCTCCTGGTGATGGGCAGTGCAGGAGTTCAGATGCAGGGATCATGCCTGGGAAGCTCCATGTCCCACGTGTGAAGGAATAGCTAAAGTGAGGATCACCCAGCAGGGCATCTGTTGTTATTTTCCCTTGGGGATAGCTAAATGCCTTCAAAGTGAGCTCAGCTAGCTGCTTGGGACAGCCATTTAAAAAGGTTTATGTGGATAAACATAACAAAGGCACCGAGACTTCTATGAGTATATGAACAATTCAGATGTAACCTTTGGATTGGGATTAATCTATCCCTGTCTCTCCCGTAGCTCATGCCTAGTAAGTATGGTCTGAGATGCTAACAGATATTATTAAACTGCATGGGAAGAGGGACTCGTGGTCAGCTATGTTTGAGACATGCTGAATTAAACAACTTTCTCCAGCAGAAGACTTTGCACAGCCCTAATACGTGAATTAAAACTCGCTGGAGAGAATGTTGCTTGCAACATTTCCAATCATGCTAGACCCTGGAATTTTTCCTTTTATCCCACAGAGCACCCACTGAATCAAGTATCTCAGTAGGCTGGGAGGAGGGGGACTGGGGCTTGATCCTGAGGGCCACCAGCAGCCATGTGACCTGAGCAAAAGCCACTTCCTTGTATGGGCTGCAGCATTATCAGCCACATAATGAGGTTATGGGGGCCCTAAATGAGGTCTTTCGAATATGCCATTCCACCTCTGGGTTTATTAGAATCCCTGTTTCTTGCATGTGTCCTTTCTGGGAGATGGAGGGTTGAAAGGGGGTTAAAGAGGAAGGAAAAGGCCCAGTGTGACCATTACTAGGCAAAAGCAGTCTGCTTATTATCTTTTATTGTCCTGTATTTTTCCCTTGGAACTCAGTATACTTGTGAACCCGATTTTTACCCCACATCCCTCTTATGCATTTCCCAGCCCCTCATTTTCCCTCATGCTCCGTTATCTATGACCAGTCATCAGGTTGTGTTGGTTCAGCCTTTGAGATCTATCCTTCAGTTTATCACCTCCTTTTCATTTTCCCTACCATCACCCTGGTTCCTGCCATCATCGTCTGTCAGCGGGACACTGCAACAGTCTCCTAGTTGGCATCCCAACTTCTTGTCTTGCTCCTTAAAATCCATTTGCTACTCTGAAGCCAGCTTAGAACTTCTTCACTGGAAACAAAATTTACAAGATTTCTCTTTCAAATAGCACTTTTGCAAGCATACTAATGTCTCAAGAAGGGATTACTGGCTGGGACATGGAAATTGTTTGGCCTTATAGGACTTATTTATCTACTCATTAAAAACAAAAAACAAAAAACAAAAAAACTTTACCTTAGAGAGGGAGGGAGCCAAAACATAAGAGACTCTTGAAAACTGAGAACAAACTGAGGGTTGATGGGGGATGAGAGGGAGGGGAGGGTGGGTGATGGGTATTGAGGAGGGCACCTTTTGGGATGAGCACTGGGTGTTGTATGGAAACCAATTTGACAATAAATTTTATATTTAAAAAAAAACTTTACCAAATGTTTACTGTATGCACTATTCCAGGTGCTGGGCATACAGTGGCAGACAAGACAGATTTAGTCTTACTCCTATGGTGGTTAGAGTCCAGTGCTGTGGTTCCCAAACTTCAGCATGCACCAGTTCACAAGGATGCCTTGCTAAAACAGAATCTGAGCCCAACCTTCTGAATTTCTCAGGTGATGTGGTGTGGTTTTTCCAGGCACCACACTTTGAAAAGCAGTGGCATAATGGAAGAGAAAAGTACCTGAATAAAATGAGTGGAACAATTGCCAGTCATAGTACATGCTATAAAGGGACAAGGGGCCGGAAAGGATTTACTTAAGGGGAGGTGGGCAGGGAAGTTCACTCAGAGAAGGTGATATTTATGCCTAGGCCTAATGGAAGACTGGGGTCTAGTGAGGTCTGGCAAAGCATGTTCAGCAAAAAATGATCATGTGCATAGATTGTGAGGTGGGGAAGAGCTTGATGTATTTAAGAAACACAAAGGTGGCCAGAGCAGCTGGAGCACAGAGAGAGAAAGAGGAGGTTCAAGAGAGATGAAGCAGTAAGACCATGTGGGACATTTCAAGCTTCAGCGAAGATTTATTCTGAATGCAGTGGGAGGCTTTTGAAGGAATTCTAGGCTAGCTGTGGAATGGAGAATGAATATTAGGAGCAAGACAGTAGTCAGGTGGAACACCAGTTAGGAGACCTGCTCTGGTCCAGGTGAGAGAAGACACAGGACTAGGATGTAGTAGCTGCGGAAGTGGAGAGGAAGGGCTGGGTAGCAGGAAGGGTTTCAGTGGCTCAGCAAACAGCGGGCAGACGGCTGTGAGAGAAAGTGCAGAGTTCAAGATGGCCCCTGAAGAGATTCCATTTAGTAGGGCGCTGTAATGGGGTTTATTTAAAAAACAGCTGCTCAGTAATGTACAGAGTTGTCAAATCACTGTGTTGCACACCTGAAACTAATGCAACATGTGTGTCAACTCTAATAAAAACAAACAAAAATGTGTTCAGGGAGACGTAGCCCTTAGGTAGGTGTGCCTGCCCTAAAGCACACACTGGGGCTCCACAGAGAGGGTTTCCAGCTTGCTCCTCAATGGGAGCCACTCCCAACCTCCTCACATCACTGTCAGTTATGCCTTTCAGCTTGTAGCTCACCTTCCTGTCTTATAATCGTTTGTGTAGAGAGCTCCATGTAATAAATGATGGGTAATTTGTCATGTAGAAGAGTAGGCATAGAAGATCATCCGGGAAGCTTGATGCACTGCAGATTACTAGTTGCCATCCCTAGGGCTGTGGTTGTGGGTGGGGTCCAGGCATCTGAGCTCTCACTTCGCATTAAATGATGCTGATGCAGATGAGAAAAATACTGCTTTACCTCCATGCTACTCAAAGTGCAGTCAGTGGAACAAACCATCAGCATCCTTGGGAGCTGGTTAGAAATGTGGATTCTCAGGCTCACCATGGACCTTCTAAATCATAATCTGCATTTTACTAAGATCCCCTGTTTTTCAGGTGCATGTAAGGTTCAGAGACACCCTGCTGTAGATGGTATAGCAAAACTGACCTCCATTGTCTCTCATGATGGATTTTGGAGAAGTCAGGGGCCTGCCTCAGGTCCTTTGGGCATTGGTTCTTTCTTTTTTTAAAACTTTATTCAGTTTTCCACATAAACCAGCTCAGACTTGGCCTCTCCTTTCTTCTGTGCCCTGGGCAGGACTGGGCATATCCTGGCCCAAGGTGAGTGGCTCTGGGCTGGGGGCCCATCCTTGGCCTGGGGAAGAACTTATTCAGTTCTCTTTCTCTGGGTAGTAAATGTGTTCCTGCATGTCCCTGCTTCTCCCTGCCCCTGAGGAGACCCCCCTGCCTGCTACAGTTTTATTGCTTTTAAAATCTGTTTTATATTCCATTATGTGATTCCACTGTCCTCCCTCTCATTCAGCTGTAGTACATGCTCCATTCTAATCTAGGTTCAGAACATTTCATCAGATGGTCTCCGATTAAAATCCAATAAAATTTAAAACAGGGGAAAGTCCAGAATAAAGGAGATGTCCCATAACACACGAGGTCTGAAAGAAATTCTGCTTTAAGCCTTCTGAACACATTTTAGAGACCACCTCTGAGGCCTGTATTAGAAGGAAACGGGCGCCTGGGTGGCTCAGTTGGTTAAGTGTCTGACTTTGGCTCAGGTCATGGTGTCATAGTTCATGAGTTTGAGTCCCGCTATTGGCTCTGTGCTGATAGTGTGGCGCCTGGAGCTTGCTTTGGATTCTGTGACTCCCTCTCTCTTTGCCCCTCCCTCACTCACGCTGTTTCTCTCTCTCTCTCTCTCTCTCAAAAATAAATAAACATAAAAAAAATTAACAAACAAAAACAACAATAAAAGCTCCCTCCCCCCTGCCTCCTACCACACAACCTGTGTTGTGTCTTTAGCCTTAGGAACCAAATATTGTGTATAAGGACCTCCAGAGTTTTTAGTACAATTATTAGGTTCCTATATGCTAGGTGTGGGTACCAAATATGGTTCGTTCTTTCTGTTTGTGTATCTGTCCATGCAACCGTCTGTCTGTCTACTTACCTGCCTACCTACCAGTCATTTTCATCATCTACCTGTCATCTATTTTGTAGCATTACTGCAGCTGTCAAGCCCTTGGAGCCAATCCTTTCCAGCCATTCTGCACTCTGACCCCCTTCTTCCTTCCTCCAGTCTGCTCATGGCTGGGCTGTCCCCTCCACAGGACTCTTGCCTCCCTGGGTGGTGCTCTCCAGGTGCAGTCCCATTCCTCTCCTCCCACACTCAGCTCTTGCATTAGGTCAAAACTGGCATTAGGGAGTTAGAAGAGCTCTATTCTGTTTATCCCCGACAAAGTGCCTGTTATGGAAAATGGATTGTCAACTGTTTCCAATATATGTATTCTTGTCACGTTTCTCAATGTATGTAATTAGATGCATCCAACTTATATTTACTCTCTGCCCCTTTATAATTACGCTCCCTCCCATTCTGCAAAGGAAAGTTTCCTCCACGTAATTCCCCTTACTTTAAAATAGCAAACAAAGCTGCAGCCAGTTACACTGTCATGCACACACTGACACCTTCACTCAGAATCTCCATTATAATTTTTAGTGTAAAAAAGTTTTTGCTTTCTGCAGCATTTTTTTTTTCCTGTAGGAACTTAAGGAATTGTCCTAATTGCCAGGGACAAAGCATGGGCTGTGTGGTCGGAGAGACAGAGTGCAATTAATTTTGTCATTGATTTGGAGATGGTCCCTCTTCCCTGTAAAGTAAGCTCACTTATCCCTCCGTTTTGCCCTAACACACATTAAAATGAGAGCATTGAGAGGTGGGGGAGGGAAGGAGGTGACATACACGTGCATAAATACAGTCGTACCGTTTGTGTGCAGTTATCATCTGTTCGGGCTACTAGAGTGGGAGTCAGAGAAGGGAGCAGAGCTAAAACTCAAGTTGGTTGTTTTTGTTGTTTGTTAAACTGGAGGAGGAGAGGAACTGCAGGGAGGTTCTGTATTATCTTGTATTCAGTTTTAAATATTTCAATTATGCTTCTCCATTGGTATGGAAAATTGAGAGCTGGCTATAAAATGCTTGTAAAAATAACCGTACTTGAAGCAGTTTAATTACTTCAATGAAATGGAGACAAATATTTGTAAGTGAAGAGCATGTTCATAGATAATGCAAGTAGAGTACATGTATTATTCAGCAAATGACTTAATTAGTTTTTAATTAGTAGAAATTGCAATAATTTTTCAGCATATCTTTTATTGGAATGGTTTTTAATAATAAAATAGCATGTGGGTATCCTTTGTAGGAAGCCATTTACTGTAAAGCAGAATAACAGATTTGTTGTTTCAACTAGAAAAATTTCTGTTCTATTATAAGCTAATTATAGTTCAACTTGTCTTTGCGGTGTTCGATGTGGCGCTTCCTGTGTGTCATCTGCAGTGTGTGCACGTGCAAATACAAGAAGCACCTCGGAGGCAACTTAGTTTCTAGATTTTTTCGCCCTTTGGAAACCTCTAGGTTTGCATTCATCCATTCACTCAGTCTTCCATTTATCATCCATTTATCCATGTATTTAATATCTATGGCATGCCAGGAATGGTACTAGGTGATGTGGTTTGAAGTGTTGGGGTTCAGAGCAGATGGCCAAGAAAGATTTCTTGAGATGTCTTTGGTGCAAAAAGGTGTTTTTATTAGCATGGGAACAGGACCCCTGGGCAGAAAGAGCTGTCCTGGGATTGTGAGGAGCAGTTGGTTCTGTATTTTGGAGCTGGGGGAGGTAAAGACAAAAGAAGTTTCCAAAAGGATTTTCATATGTTAAAAAAGACTCACAGGATCCTGGAGACCTTGCTATTGTCAAGCCAAGGTGGTTTTTCCCTCCAGCAAAGCATTAAGACAGTTGGGAGTTACTGAAGGAGTGTCATATTCTGCCTGCCTCAAGTATTTGCCAGTGACTACAGGTTAGAAGGAAATTTAATGTTATCTACAATTTCCTTTTGCCTTTGTTGTCCACGTCACTAGGTATTAGAAATATAAAGGTTTCTACGATATAAGGCCTTTGAAAAGTTCAAAGTCAAGGGTGTGTGTATGTGGGGGAGTGGGCATAGATACATAAATGACTAGAATTAATTTAGCAAATGGCATACTACCACCAGGTTTCAAGGGGATATAAAACAAAGATGAGGGAACAGCCAGTTCTTACTGGGGTCTTCAGATAATGTCACATTAGAAGAACTGACTTTCCAATTCTTGTAAGGACTTCCAAGCAGTAAGAACTTGAAGAAGAAAAGCAGGGAGGTGTGGACATGCCTGATGTGTTTAAGGAAGCAGTCAGGGACAGAAGGGAGTAGAAAGAGTGGAGACCTTCCAGGCCTTGAGTACCATGCTGTGGAATGTTCTTTCAACAAATATGTTCTCTAATTGTTAAAATAATACATGCTCACTATGGAAAATTTGGTAAAAAATAAAGAAGTATTATAAAGAGCAAAATCAAAACCACTTATAATGTTACACATTGTTTATGTTTTGGTGCTTTTGTTTTTTCTCTGTGGACAAACTCACTTAAAAAAATTCAGGTGCTATATAAATAGCTTTATATCCTTTCTCCCCCCACTTTGTGCATGGTCAGTGTTTTCCCATATCATTCAAAATTCCTTGTGAATGTAATTTTTAATGGCCGTGTTAACAGTCCACAATATGCTTATTTGGATGGCCTGTAATTTATTTGAGCACTTCTCTACTGTTGGGCATTTTTATTGATTCCATTTATTACTGTAGTAAATAATGCTATTATAAACATATTTGCACATAAATTTGCCTGCATTTCTGATTATTTCCGTAGGGTAGTTATCTAGAATTGAAATTACTAGGTCAAAAGCTATAAAAACTTTAAGACTTCTGGTGCATGTTGTCTTAGTGTTTTCACAATGGAAGAGGACAGTAAGTAGGTTTTTTTCTTCTTATTTTTTTTTAACATTTATTTACTTTTGAGAGGGGAGGAGGGGCAGAGAGAGAGGGAGACACAGAATCTGAAGCAGGCTCCAGGCTCCGAGTTGTCAGCACAGAGCCCAATGCAGGGCTCGAACTCACAGACCGTGAGATCATGACCTGAGCTGAAGTGGGACGCTTAAGCAACTGAGCCACCCAGGCGCCCCTGGATTTATTTTATTTCTTAATATTTTTTATATTGTTTGACCTGGCATTCTCAAGGATCCTTAGGCAAACCTGTCACCACATGCCAACAGGTTTCTCAGCCTGTCCAGTGAAAATGCAGCCTTCATCTGTGGGTTGTGGGGGTCTAGGTGATTCCCGTGAGATTTATCTGTGTATATTTGTGTGTGTGTGTGTGTGTGTGTGTGTGTGTATGTGTAAATGATAAATATTATTTATATTATTTATATATTATTAAGTCATTTGTATTATATAACTTATATTACATTATCGTATAAATATATGTCCTATATGATAAATAGATTTGACTTAAATATATAAATATATATATGAGTTATAACAATGGAAGAGAGAATGAATGCTTAAAATGTTCATTAGCTTTATATTGTACTATGTCAGTAAAATGTTGTATGCTTGCTAACTTGTAATATCTTATTAAAGAATGGGAAGCCCGCCTCTTGTGATGGGAAGTCGGTACTGTTGATAATGTTTGGATTATAATAGAGGATGCTGTGACCACTCAAGGGAGAGATAGAGGGACCAGGTCATGTTCTGGAAACTTGACTATGGTTGCACCAAAGCTAGTGAATGTGGGGCGTGTGTGTGTGTGTGTGTGTGTGTGTGTGTGTGTGTGTATGTGTTTCTCTAGCTTAGCTCAGGCCTTGAAATGGGTCAAGGAGAAGTGATATCTGATGATTTCTTAATGTTATCTTGAGTAGAAAATAAAGGGACTTTGTTGAAAAAAAATGTCTGATTGATATCTTGGCCTTTCACTCACTGCCATTAGAAAAGAATCTATTAATTAATTTGGGGCCAACCAAGGAGAAAAGAGTTCTGATCTTTGGCCAAAAATTCTCCTAAATTCTTCAGTTCTTACAATCTACATCAAATACCCTCCTCATCAAATTAAAAGGCAAACAACAAACCGGGAAAAATACTGGAAATAACTATAGAATACCCTGAAGAGAGAGTTCCTCATTCTTCTTTTAAGGTATAGTTCTCCAAGTGGAATGTAGAATAACTTTGTTAAGTTCTACACCTCTCTTGTCAAAAAATACTCAATAAGAAATAATTAGAAATGCAGATAAAGATTAATGTACACACGTTTTGTAGTATATTAATAGATTTGATGAATTGACATTAGAGATCAATAAGATCAATGCTGAATGAACATATGACTCTAAATGTCTCATAACATCACATAAAAATAAGAAATAAAGTAAGCCCCTGCTGAGATGGGCAGATGAGCACCCCACTCCCGACACAAGTTCCACTAAAAGCATAGTCCAAAAAATTGATAAATGTAGGCCATCCCATTATGAACAAGGCCACAGTCCTAGTAGGAAGATTGCATACAGGACTATTCTCTGCTAAATGAAGTTCCTTGGCTCAGAAAGAAGGATGAAAATAATTTCTCTGATGTTCTATGGACAAAGAAGAACAAGCAAACTTTAGGCAAGTTGGGGATGGGGCCTGGTTAAGGTGATGTATTTATTTCAGTTTGGCAGAAGTGTCCTTCTATGTCAGCATGTTGGCCCTGGAGGACTTCAGTGATGGGCACATGGGTGTGGCATAGGGCTGCCTGGTGGTCGAGTCAGTTGTGGTTGCCTATCTGAGGCAGCAACTGTTGCTATGATTGTATTCATTTTCAGACTTGCTGAAGGTACATCTTTGCAGAGAAATCACCTCTTTAGAAGTTATTTGAGCCTGGGTGGCTCAGTTGGTTAAGTGTCCCGACTTTAGTTCAGGTCATGATCTCACAGTTTGTGAGTTTGAGCCCCACATTGAGCTCTGTGCTGACAGCTCAGAGCCTAGAATTTGCTTTGGATTGTGTCTCCCTCTCTCTCTGTCCCTCCCCACTTGTGCTCGCTCTCTCTCTCTCTCTCTCTCTCTCTCTCTTTCAAAAATAAATAAACATAAAAAAGAAGAAGTTATTTGCAAGTGAATGGGACATTTACTTGACTGGCTGTGACTCTCCTACTTTGGCCTTTTAAGCATGATCTTCTTTACAATACCCTCAGTTCCTGTGAAGGCCTCACTAACTTCTTTTTTTTTTAAATTTTTTAATTTGTATTTATTTTGAGGGAGAGAGCAACAGAGTGCAAGCAGGGGAGGGGCAGAGCGAGAGGCAGACACAGAATCTGAAGCAGGCTCCAGGCTCTGAGCTGTCAGCACAGAACCTGATGTGGGGTTCAAACTCACGAACTGTGAGATCGTGACCTAAGCCGAAGTTGGACGCTTAACCAACTGAGCCACCCAGAGCCCCCTGGTCTTACTAACTTCTTAGCTATTCTGCAAGTGTTACAAATAACTTCATAATTAATTTTACCAGTAACAAAAATGAACCTCAATTTCCTCATCTGTAAAATGGGATAAATGTATTGTCTGCCTAACTCACAGTGTTGTTTTGATAATAAAATAAAAATTATGTGCGGGAAAGTGCCACACAAATGTGAGGAATGATCTCAACATTGTGTTTTCAGCATTCACCCATAAAGATACTTGTGATATGCACTGAAGATACCAGAACTAGACTCCTTTTGTATTTTGTCCTCTCTGGATAAAACCGGATTTCCTCAAAGCAGGATATTTGGTAAAAATAGCTATCATCACTTAGTGAGTGAAGTTCTGGAGGCTTGTGGTATATATCCAAAATTGTTTTACCCCCATAGAAAAGGAATTTTTTATTAGTAGAGAGTGGATAGAACCTTATAAATTCCTTCTCTTCACCACAAGGTGGTGCTAGTGTATCCGGTAAAACAGTTTACTCAGGGACTAAATCAAAAATCCTCTTCGTTTCAGCCTTAATTTATGATTAGGATTTACAACCCATTGCCATAACTTTACCTCTCTCAAGCCATCAATCCTATGTTTCTCTTAAAAATTCGCTTTTTATGAAGTATACTCCTTTTCTTTTTTTGAGGGTTGTTTGTTTTTGTGACAAATCCATGTCTACCCTTTGAATTACTGACTCTTGCTTTGCTCAGGGGCCATTGCTGGCCTTTCTCCCGTGGGATACAGGAAGGCCCAGTCTTGGGCCTTTTTGCAGATTGTTACTGTCAGGCTCTGATTTAAAATTTTTATGATGGATGGTCAAATGGGAGGAGGGTGTGAGGTATTTTCGGTATTGCTGAGATACTGCTCTGTAGAAAGAGCTTTGGGCTGTACATTGGGAGACCTGTGTGACCCATTGGCAAGTTATCTGACCTTTCTGCGCCTCAGTTTATCATCTCTAAAATGGTAACGCAGTAACAACAATCTCTTTGGGATTGTTATGAAGACTGAAGATGGATGATAATGTAGTTTTTTGTCATCTGTGAAATGGGATGGCGATAATAGATAGCTACCTCTTAGACTAAGTAAATGAGACAAAACATGTCAAAATTCCTAAGCACAGTGCTTGGGACTTAGAGAACGCTCACTGAACCTTAGTAATTATCATCATCATCATCATCCAGGATGCCATAGTGTCTGTGCATGGGCTGGGGGGTTAGACTGGATACCCCATAGGCCCTGCTCTTAGATTCTTGACTCTTTGTGATTATACATAACTGTTTCTCTATGATTAAGCAGATCATAATTGCATTTGAAATGTTAGGAAGTTTCATCCCTTTTCTTTTCCTAATTCTTTCTGCTTTTCACTTAAAGGGAGAATAAATTATTTCCTTTTAAACTGCCCCCACCCCTCTTAGGATATGAATTTGCATTTTTGCAAAAAGACCTGAATAAGAAGACAGAAGACCTAGTTTTCTTCCTAGCAATGCTGTCAGGGGGCCCTGTGAGATTAGAGAGAGCTGGCCTGGAAGCCAGGGGACTTCTTGGAATTATAATTCCTTATAAATGTAATGACTGACATTCTCCAATTTGATGATTCCTTAAAATGGGAATGGTAATATTTTTTCTTCCCATCAGACAGGTTTGTTATGAAGGTAAAAATGAACATGTAAGATGCGAATGATAATATTGGGGTTCCAAAAGTCAGTATTAAAAATAGAAGGTTATTAGGTATCTGATGGTGCAGGAGTGTGTTGGGTGAAAGAGGTAATCGTTTTGGGATGCTGATTGGACAAAATATCATTGACCTAGAAGTTTTCAACTATAAAATTCTCTTCCTCTCCTCCCCATCACCTCATTCACACACATATATACACCCCGACACCCTAGTTCTAGTTTAAAATAGGACAATTATTTGTCCTAATGGAGTTGAAAATGGAACAAACAGTAAAATATGGGTCACTCCCAACTGTGTTTGGGATGTCTAGTAATTTTGCCTTTGGGAGACCATGAACATCATTTTCTAGAGCAGAGATCAGCCCCTGGCCTCTCCTTACAAAGCTTAGTGTAATAAAACCTGCCTCGATGTGAATAGGCATAGAACATAGGGAAGATCATAGAAAAGGAAGGTGGTGGAAAGAGAGAAAGAGGAGGGGGCAGACAAAAGTTAAAGAGGGGGTTGTACATTGTTGGGAGTGGAGACAGTTATCACCTATATATTCACATGTGAGGCAGAGGAAAGACTGGAAGCTTGGGAGTTAGGGAAATCAGTGCTGGAATCTCAGCTGTACTGTTGGCTGTCTCTTCTGCCCTAACTGATGAATGTAACCACTCCGATGCTCTGTTTCCTTAATTCTAAACTTGGGTTAATAATATGTCTTTGCATGATTGTGGTTAGCTTAGCAGAATACAATGGCCAGGGGCCTGGGTGGCTCAGCTGGTTAAGCATCGACTCTTGGTTTTAGCTTAGGTCATGCTCTCGTGGTTTGTGGGATCAACTCTCACATCAGGCTCTGCGCTGACAGTGCGGAGCCTGCTTGGGATTCTCTCTCACTCCCTGTCTCTCTGTCTCCACCTCACTTGCACTGTCTCTGTCTCTCTCAAAAATAAGTAAATAAACTTAAAAAAAGGAAAGAGAATAAAATGTTCAGTAATAACGTGTGCGTGAGTGTGCGCGCACGCGCGCTCGTATGTGTGTGTGTGTGTGTGTGTGTGTGTTCTTGCCCAGACTTGAAGTTACTTGCCTGCCACACCCTTCTGGAGAGTACCCCTTCAAAGCCTTCTCTGTTGAAGTCTAGGTGAATTGCTCCGTGTTGTTGTCATATGCAAAGACTCCCTTTGAGAGCGCCCATCGTTGTTAGAATTGGTGCAACAGAATGGGTCCAAGGACAATATTCTCCACATCCCTCTTTCTGAATCAACACTACCTGGGGGTGGTTTTTCAAACAGTCACAAATGTACTAAATCACATCCATTTCACCATCTTAATCACAGGGACATACTGGGGGAATATTAAAGATTTTGCTAAAATCAAGGCATACTATGTTTGCAATATCCCTAAAGTTATTTGGCTTGGTAAACAATTCTAAGAAGAATATTTCAAAATCTTTGGTTACAAAGTATGTCCTAAATTTTCTAAGAACTGGTAGGTAATGTGTTGGTCTGCAGTTTCCTGGAACTATTCTTTTTCCTTCTTTTAAAACCTCAAGAATTGTTCCATCTGCAGTCTTCTAATATATTGTCTATTCTTCAGGATTTCATCTCGCTAACATAGGGTAAGTAACTCTGAGATACAGATGTAAATTCCCTTAGCACCTGAGATATAATTAGCCTGGGTTGTGCTACATGTTTTTTTCTTTTTTAAGTAAAGTAATGATTTGTCTTAGTCAGTTTGGGTGGTTATAACAGAATACTATAGATGTAGTGGCTTAAATAACAGAAATTTATTTCTCACAGTTCTGGAGGCTGGGAAGTCCAAGATCAAGGTGCCAGTAGATTTGGTGTCTGTTCCCAGCTTCATAGATGGCTGTGTTCTTGCTGTGTCCTCACATGGCAGAAGGGAGTTTCATGGTGTCTCTTTTATAAGAGCACTAATCCCATTCAGGAAGGTTTCATTCCCATGACCTAATCACCTCCCAAAGGCCTCACCTACTAATACCATCAGATTGGAGGTTAGATTTCAATATATGAATTTTGGTGGGACACAAAAGATTCAGTGTGTAGCACTTTATTAGAATAGGAATAACAGTAGCCAAATCTGAGTGTTGTCTTTAAAAATTTGAAAGCACTTCCACATGCATTATCTCATGATTGTAGAACCACTTGAGAAGATGGTAGGACTGATGTTATTATCTCCATTTCACGGACAAAGAAACTGAGGCTCAGGTTAAATGAATTATTTGAGATCTCACTGCCACCTGTTGACAGAGCTTCGTTCTACAAAGCATGGAGCTTCTGACTAGATTTTTGAATTTCTTGTTATGTATGTATGTTACTGTATGTGTATTTTGTTTTTGAAGAAAGTAAACTATAGAGAAAACACACATACGTCTGTGTTGTTTATATATATAAACATATATGTAAACATATGTAAACATACATAAAAACATATATATATATATATATATATATATATATATATATATATATATAGTGCTGTCCAATAAACTGTCCTGTGGTGGAAATGATCTATGTCTGTACCATCTAGTTACAGTAGACATTAGCTGCATGTGGCCGTGGAGCACTTGAAATGTGGCTAGTGTGACTGAGGAACCGAATATTTAATTTTATTCCGTTTTAATGGAAATAGCCACATGCCAAAGAGGCCCATCCCAGGAGTAAGTGGGACAGAACTCCTCAGCCAGAGTCCCTTTTTCAGAGCTAGAGGAGTTGGTAAGCCCACCCTGAGGGTAGACTTTAAAGGGGCATATCTTGAATACACTGAATATTCACCCCAAAGAGACTGTGTTAAGCCACAGGTGATTGCTTGGAAGCCTTGCAGGGGCAGGCAGATGGAAATGGGGGCTCAAGAGCATGTGGAATTAAACTCCGTTTCTGCACATCTGAGTCATAGTGTGTAAATTTTAATTCACTGCGTGAGTAAGCCTCAGGCCCTTTGGGGCTTTTGCCTTGCTGAATTATTCTTACAGGGTCTTGCCATCCTGTGTATGAGTCTTTGGTTATGTGCTCTGCTTTCTAATTCTGCACATTTCGAAGTGCGGATCTCCACATGGGTAATTGGTTTTGTTGTTCCTGCTCAGAAAGAACGTTGAGCTCACTGACCACCTCCCTTGGAGTCTCACAACCAGGGGCCATACTAAGCAGCAGATACAGTGTTAAGAGCATGGATTTTGGTGCCTGGCTACCCAGGTTCAGATCTCTGCTGTGCCACTTACAAGCTGCCTGACCTGGGACAAGCATTGAAGTGCTCGGTGCCTCAGTTCCCTTATCTGTAAAGTGGAGAGGATAACAGTAGTGCCTTCTTCATAAGGTTGGTGAGAGTATTAAATGAGGGACTGTACTCACAGTGTCCAGCATGGTGAGCACCACATTGGAGTTTGTCGTTGGTATTGTTGTGGGCTCAGCTTCCCTTCTCATTTTAAGCACCACTGAGACTGGGGAGATTCTAGGCAAGGGAGATTTAAAGGATACCAGGCTTTCTTGCAGCTGTATGATAAGAGCTGCTGCTCCTGCCTGAATAGTGGGGCACTTAGTTCCAGAGTTGTGTCTGTGAACCTAGACCCCATGCACGGGGCAGTCTCCAGCCACGGCTGGACTTTCCCAGGGCTGACCCTTATCTGCCTGCTGGTAGCCTGTGCCCAGTTTTTACTTGTGACGCTCACACCACCTGCCTATACTTCTGTGGTCAAATTCTGGAAGCTTGAGGGAGCACCTACCTCACTCTGGGGGGTTGGTTGGGGGCATTTCCCAGGTTTCCTTCAGTTGTCTGGCCCTTCCTGACTCTCTCATCATGTCTCCTTTTTATTCCCCATCAGGCATTGTTTTGCATATCATGTTAGACTTTATTTATGTATGTATGTATGTATTTATTTATTTATTTATTTTGGTAATTTTTACATCTCTCGTGAACTGTATTTCTCTTGGCAATAGGATCAAAACCTGTCTTTTTTCCCTAACTTTTGAAATTGTATTGAAAATTCTGGCATTGACTTCTGTTTTATAATCTAGGTATAGTATTCATTCATTCAACAAACTTTATCTACATAGTGTCTGCTATGTAGGAGGCATGTGGTAGATGCTGGAGATGATCTAGGCCTATAGGAGGGTCTCCAAAAAGTGTTCTTAGTTGTATTGTGTAGAATTAAATACAACAGTCACACTCTCCTGGATGGCAACTGTACCTTTAGAGAGACATACCTCAAGGCCCCTAGGTGGGAAGGAAAAGGGAAGTCAAAACTCAAATTGCTGAAGAAATCAATGAAATCATCACCTTCTCTGTCAGTTTATGGTTGTCCTGCTCCATGGCTCCATCCACTTGCCTATTGCAAAGGATGGCATAGGGTCAGGAGAAAACTAATCCCTAATTTTGTCTGTGGAACTCCCAATGTTCTGCAAAAGGGAGATAGCAAGATATATCAGAACTCCCAATTTTGAAGATGCATTTGGAACTGTGAGTTTGAATTCACACATCTCCTCTTGTTTCAGATCTAAGACTCTGCTTGTCCCTGGTCTAATCGGTTATTCAGGAGGCATTTACAGAGCAAAGCACTGGGACACACACCCACAAACATGCCTTTTTGGTTTATTTGCTTTTTCAAATACAAGTAGTTTAACCTGGGCACTATTTACTAGGTATTGTCTTAGAGGAAAGAGATGTAAGTACTTACATCAAATTTGTTGGCTTAGGAATTTCAGTCCCTGCTGGAGGAACCCAGGAGGGCTTCTCGGGCCGTGGCTGAGGCCTCAAGGTTGGGGGGCGATGGTGGGTACATGCAAATGTGAACCCTAGTTGATATCATGGCCAATGCTTGGAACAGAGCCGAGAAACAGAGAAGGAATAAAAATAAGAAAAAACCCTGCTTGTTAATATGTATATTTTACATGGCATCTTTGAAGATGAAGCTGCTGCTTACACTACTTTACTCCAATTCAGTGAGTTTTACAAGACCACAGGGGGACGTGTTCCAGTTTGAGCAAGCTGAAAATGTCTTAAAGCTGACAGAATAATGAGTATTTTTTCTTTGTTTAATATTTTTGATCCAGATCGGGTAACTGTGGTTTCTGTCATTTCTACCCACTATACCTTTTGCTGTTTTCCAGATATGTAAGTTTCTTGCACTTCCTGAAGGATTTAATGTCTTTTATATATAAAAAAGAAGCCAACTAAAGGCAGTCATTTTCAGTTATTATTAAGAACTTTCCAAAATTATGTAGAATATTTGATTCTCTGGTTAGCTGGTTGATTTCAAAACTGATGGTTTTGACAAGATATTCTTTCTCTCTCTTCTTCATTTTGTTCTAATTATTTTATTTTTCTTCTTGATTTGAACATTAAACTGTGACTGAAGTTTGGTGTTCTGCTCCTGGACGATCAAGGACAGAGGGAGAATTTTTCAGGACAAAGGGATATCCAACTGGAATTAGATTTACACTAGGTGAGTGAGTGAACATTTAGAAAGATTTTGTGTTGGCCTTGAAATTGACTTCTTTTCAGGGAGAGCTTTATTAACATGTTTGCTTATTATTATTATTATCATTCAGTACTACAGTTTGCTAATTTGCTAATACATGTTAGGAAACAGGTTTGGACAAATGAAGGAATTTGCCTAAGGCCGCTCACCTACTGTGGAAACTGAGCTCTGTTTCCAAAGCTTATTCTCATTTCACAACATGGTTTCTCCATCTTCAAATTTCAGGACTGTATGTCAGAAATTCCTGAAAAGCCTAGGAGCTTTTGCCTCTGGGACGGTAGAGATTGTGACGATAGAAGTAATAGTGCCTCTCACCTTCCCTTATAATTTACATAGAAGGTCACATGTCTCACTTTTTTCAGGGCAGCGGTAATGAACCTATTTTATAGATAAGGATCCAGAAGTTAGAATCCGTTTTCTAGACTATCTGTTGTACTTTCTACCTCCCTGGGTACCTTGTACCAGCCCAGGAGCATCAAACTAGGAGAGAAACAAGAGGGTCTCTGCCCTCGGCCAGACTCTGAGGACATCCTCTGGAGCTTCCTGCGCAGTCTTGCCCAACCTCTCTGTTTGTGTTGTTATGATTTGCCTCCACTGCTTCCTTATAAACCAGGGACTTACTGCAGGTCTGCTTGCTGCCTCCTGTGTAGACATCAGTTTTCCACCCCTGACATAAAGTGTCAGGTCTTTATTTGCATCCCATTAGGTTTCATTCTGCTTCCTTCACTGTTAGATAGTAGCCCTCAGGGGTGTGGCAAGGTAGAGTGGGAGGAAAATTCAACTCAACTGGGAGACTGGGACTCTGGTCTCATTGGCTTTGTGGCCCCGAAAGACCATCTTCGTCTTCGTGTCCCGATTCCCTCATTGGCGGAGCCAGGGTATGGACTAGATGGTTGCTAATAAGGTTCTAGTGTGCTGTGGCTCCAAATCCAGTGCTTGTGGAATGGGAGATGCTTCTGTCCTCAACTTTCTGGGAAATAGATACACTTACTTTGTTACTTTGAACATTTAGTGCTAAGGGTACTTAGGAGTTTGATATTTTAATTTTTTTCTGACAAAAAAGAGAGGAGCTGCATTTCTCCAAAATATTGACAAACCCAAGGGACGCTGCACTTATCTGTGCTGCCTGCCATCTGTACTGGATGGAGCATAGCAGGAATGAGAAGCCCTGAAAATGCAGTACAGTGTGCGGGTGCCTAAAGCAAAAGTTATATGAAATACACCCCAAAGTGCCAATTCTAAAAGCTCAAACTTGGTTAGGAAGAAGGAAAAGCTGGGAGACAGGGCAAACTCTATGGGGAATTTTATTGCCATTTTCTGTAAAAGCTCTGAGGAACAGAGTTCTATTTTTCACCTAGAGGATTGTAGAAAGACGAAGCGATTTACCCTTTGGGTGTGATAAATGCATAAATATGGCACAAGAATTCTATATAAAATGCTGACAATTTCTCCTTGAGGTTGTAGTCTTGATTTGGAGTTTTGTCATTCATTCGCCTCTCTCTTCTCTCTGATTCTTCTGGGAGACAGTGAGAATGCCCTATTTTCGTAGCCTTTTTCCTTATAAGTTTTTACAAGTTTCTGCCTCGAATTCCAATTTCAGTAACTTATCTCCTTTTTGCTTCCTGCCTCCTTCCCTTGTTTCTCCACTGCTAAGTCCCGACTTGCTCCCATCACAGCCCTCCTGGCGACAGGGTCCTCACCTGGAATGCCATTCTCATTAAAAAAAGAAAAAAAAAGTTAAAGGATTAACTATTATCATTTCAAAGGTATTCTGGATGTCTGCCATAATGTGTCAGTCATATCAAATGGGAATAGCTTGTTTCTCTTTATCGAATATTGGTGTCTGATGGAATCCAAAGAATAAACAGTGTTTGGAGGTAATAATGTTTTACATACATAGAAAAGATCTCAAGGGGCAGTTTCCTCATTTATTTGTTTATGTTATGCCCTTCCAAAATAATTTTGGGCAGTTTTCAGTAAGGTTATACATACAGTGCCTTTCAGATTTCCCCAGTGAAGTGGTCCTAAGGGCAGCGGAGATTAAATGGGCACTATGATCTCAGGAGGCTTGGGGAAGAACCCAAAATGATCAAATTGTGCCTTCCAATTCATAATAAATCTGTGTTTGTATTAATATTAAGACGTTTAAAATAACCTAACTTTGATTAAATTGGAGTTTCCAGACATATGAGCCACCTTTGGGGTTACATGTATTCCAGTGTGAGAAGCACAGCAACAAGACTTTCAAATATGTATAAAGAATCAGGAGTCAGGCACTTTAAAAGGAGTAGATGGGGTACCTGGTTGGCTCAGTTGGTGGAGCATGTGACTCTTGATCTTGGGGTTGTGAGTTCGAGCCCCATGTTGGGTGGAGAGATGACTTGAAAATAGAACCTTTAAAAAAAGTAAAAGAGGTAGATAAAAATTTTAAGGACAAAACTAGCTTTTGAGTTCCCTGGCAGCAAGGACAAAACAGGAAATCTCAAATATACACTTAAATAAATCAAACCTAAGATTTTGGGGGCATATTTTCTTTTCTTTTTTTCCTTTTAAAAATTTTTTAATGTTTATTTTTTGAGAGAGAGAGAGAGAGAGACAGAGTGTGAGTGTGGGAGGGGCAGAGAGAGGGCAAGACACAGAATCCGAAGCAGGTTCCAGGCTGTCAGCTATCGACACAGAGCTGGATGCGGGGCTTGGGCTCACGAACCATGAGATCATGCCCTGAGCTGAAGTTGGATACTTAACCAAGCTACCCAGGGGCCCTTATTTTCTTTTTATTGAAATATGATCAAGGAAAAACATTGTTGAGTCCATCAGTGTAGATTACTTATTATTCTTTGCAATTGATGGCTCTGAATACCTATTGACTATGTATATGCTTTTTGCCTCAGGTATGAAAAGTTGTCTGTTTATGTTCATTTCCTGAGTGCTAGTGGTTTTCAAACTTTTTTGTACATTGAAATCACCTGGGGAGTTTCACATACCTAGGCTGCACATGATGACAATTAAAGCAGAATTTCTGGAAGTGGGGGGTGGGATACAAGAACCAGGCATCAGCATTTTGTTTCTTAAAGTTTCCTAGGAGCTTCTAACCTGAAGCCAAGTTTGAGATCCAGTGTTAGAGACCAGTGGTTCTCAAACTTGAGCATGTTATGAGAATCACCTGGAAGGCTTGTTAAAACATTGCAGGCTTCACCCCTGGATTTTTCCCAATAATAGGTTTCAGGTGGGGCTTGAGAATGTGAATTTCTAATAGGTGATGTTGATGCTGCTGGTCTGAGAATTACACTTTGAGAACCATTGTTCCAGAGTTTTCATGGATGTTAATACTGCCAGAGTGGATGGGATGGAAATCTTCAAGCTCTAAAGGTGAATCTGGGTTACTTTGATTGAACCAGGTGATTCCTAGGGCCTTAGCAATACATGTACAACCAAGCTCTTTTGCTACAGTGGCCATATTTGAATTTGACTGACAACATGTTTTGTTCCAGTTGGAGTTAGCCTAGGTATTGGGGACTCAGCCACACTTTCTTTCCTGTGGGTTAACACTGTTTCATAAATGCAAATTAAGAAAAGTATCCACCGTGGTGTTTAACACAGGTGTCCTGTGCAGCATCACTGTGCACTGTGAATGTTGTCTCCTCCCACTCAAAGTTTGACGGTTGCCATGGATGCTGTGACACGCTGGAGGCCTGCAGGGGCATGATAAATGTCTTTTCTCTCGGAGTGCAGCTTTTTCTTCGCTCGGCTTAAATGTGCCCAGCCTGGTCGCTCTGGCTTTGGTTTAGAACGTCGTTTCTTCTTCTTTTGCAAATATAATCTGCGTAACTCTCTTAGATTTGCTTGTCCCATTGAAAGGTCATTAGGTTTCCCATCATTAGGAGCTCCTTTCATGGTTT
The DNA here is from genome assembly GCF_022837055.1 of Prionailurus viverrinus. Classification (NCBI taxonomy): domain Eukaryota; kingdom Metazoa; phylum Chordata; class Mammalia; order Carnivora; family Felidae; genus Prionailurus; species Prionailurus viverrinus. The sequence continues at coordinate 94,678,476 of NC_062569.1, forward strand.
CCCGCAGAGGCCTCAGCTTGGGCTTCCTCACCATGAATTTGAGCTGGGGGAGAACAAGAGAAAAGGGAAGTGTGGAGACTCCACTAATATCTGCCTCCCAACTTCAAAACACAAGAGGTAGGCTGGAACCTAGTCTGTCTGCTTCAGCAGTGTTGGCAACAGGTAAAACAAAATTTGTGTATTTGTTCCTGCAGCTCCCAATAGCAACTTCCATTTAACCTGTTTGCTTCTTGGGGAACCTGGGTGGCTCAGTTGGTTAAGCATCTGACTCTTGATTTCAGCTCCCATCATGATCTCATGGTTCATGAGTTTGAGCCCTTCTGGGGACTCTGCACTGACAGCCCAGAGCCTGCTTGGGATTCTCTCTCTCTCCTTCACTCTCTGCCCCTCCCTTGCTCACTCTCTTTCTCAAAATAAATAAACTTAAAAAAATCTTTTTGCTTCTTTTTATGTCTTTTAATTATAAAAACAAATAAAATATCCAGCTTAGCTGGTCACTTTGTCCATCCCCCATCTTCTGCCAGTTGCCAGTACTTGATAGTTTTCAGTTTGCTGTTTGGTTCCCCTGCAGTTCTAGATATCCCATTAAGTAAACTGCCTCAAGTGTGGGTTTCCAGGTGGCCCAGTGGGGTGAGGTTGAGTCCCAGAGATAATGGTGCATTTCTTTTACTTAATTTTGCCTTTTTTATAAAAACAATGGCATTTTGTACTAAATTTATCATGAGGTATATTTATTAAACCTTGTATTAATGAAAAATATATAAGTAGAGTAAAATTTAAAGGAACACAAAACCTAGGTGTAGTTAGAGATTGTGCTTATTAACTGTGTATAGTGATTAATATCATTTAAAAAAATCTATAACTTTAAAGAAGAAATGCTATCACTTTAGAATTAATGACATCAGAAGTCCCTTTAAATTCATACACTTCCTCAGGCTTCGGAAGTCCTCAGCTCCTTACCAAGACCATCATCAGGCTTACCCTGTCTCCTCAGTTAACCAAGGAAGTTCTCTTCCAGCAGTTTTTTTTTCTTTTTTTTTTTTTTTGAGAGGGAGGGAGAGAGAATCCCAAGCAGGCTCCACACTGAGTGTGGAGCCCGACGCCAGGCGAGGCTTGATCTCACGATTGTGAAATCATGACCTCTGCTGCTATCAAGAGTCGGACGCCTCACTGACTGAGCTACCCAGGTGCCCCTCTCTTCTAGCAGTTTTAACTTTCTTCTCAGATGCCCACCTTTCCTTTCTTGCAGTTAGTAGGAAAAGGAAAAAAGATCCTAATTATACACACTAGCTCCATTTACCTGCTCCACTTCACCATGATTGTACTTTTCTGATTAGGAGGAAATTTGCTTTCTCCGACTGCTTCCTTAGATTTAGCTCTCTGCCCTTTCCAGCCGAAGAGAGTCCTCTAATTTACACTGAATACATGCGTTTAGTCATTACCACTAAATGTTACAACTTCTCATTGAGAATCTCCTGGAGCTGTTCTGTCTGGCTCCTGGTAAACTTGGCTTCTTTTGAGGGCTTCATTGAAGACTGAGCCTGTGTCAGACCTCACTACATAATACAATTATTCGGTTAGGAGTGGGAATGAGTTTTTTCCAATGAGGGGAAGTGGTCCTCTCACCTCTGGGTCACATCTATCCCACTAAAGGGAGATTGTGGTAGTGCCACATAAATGTCTGGACGTTGACAGTGATGCAGCCACTGGAGGACAGCAGGTCATGGCCATAGTTTCAGTGTGCTTTGCATTGGCAAGATATTTAACTCTTCAGGAAAATTATGTAAAAACCTAACAGAAACTTTTTAAAAAATATTTTTATTGTTTAATTTTTGAGAGAGAGAGAGAGCAAGCAAGGGAGGCAGAGAGAGAGAGAGAGAGAGAGAGAGAGAGAGAGAGAATCCGAGGCAGGCTCCAGGCTCTGAGCTGTCAGCACAGAGCCTGACATGGGGCTTGAGCTCACAAGCCGTGAGGTCATGACCTGAATCGAAGTCGGTCACTTAACCAACTGAGCCACCCAGGTGCCCCCCCAATAGAAACTTCTTAAACTGACCTCTCTTTACGAAGTTCCTTAGAATAATAGAGCATTCTCTTTCCTCTGTAAAACATGGGACATTGTCTGAAGTCATGGCAAAGTAAATGTTCTCTAATACACCAACCACTTCTGCTCCCAAAGATAACTTCTCCACTTCTCAAGACTTGGCTGCATTTGTTGCAAACTTGTTTATGCCATTTGTCTTTTTGTTATCATAATTATATAATTTTATTAAATATTACATAAGTAGATAGGACATTAATGTGCAAAGAAAGTGTTTCTATGGAAGGTAAGCTTCTTTGGAAAGATTTAATAAAACAAATTGCTAAGAAGAATTGTTATCAAATTAGGGATGGGCAAAACATCTGCATGAGATTAGGACAATATCATAGAAGTCTAGGAGAATACTGCATTTAGATTGCTTTGTCTCCTCTAAAGAAATTAGATGCTGCATTATGGATGTGCTTTATGCAAGAAAGACAATAGAGAACTCCAATCAGCAGACTCACGGTAGAATATGGAGCCTTGGCACTATGTTAATATGCTGGTGAATACATATATATTTATAGATTCAAATCTTAATAAAATGGTTAAGGAATTTTAACTGATTTTTCTAATTAACCAAACAACTGTCAGTCCCTACTGCATTCACTGTTTATGCAACCCATTTGTGAACTCAGTGTTCATGCTCTGTAGGAATGATTGGACATTGTCCCAAAGCTGTGTTCTTGGCCCTGTGGACTTTGAGAATTCCTGGGGGCTTATGTGTTCCTGGCCACCTCTGGCTCTAAATTTTTGCTTCATCTCTTTTCCTTTATGTGTTCTTTTCTGTGTATCTTAGCTCTGGCTGTGAAACTCAAGTTTCCTTAATTTCAATTAAAAAAAATACCTTACATAAAGGATTTACATGTATAATAGACTTGACTGAAGTGAAGGGAAGGGAGGGCAGGACAAAGTTTTACATTTTGGGAGTGAAAAGAATTTCAAATTACAGATCAGCTACCTTTGTTCTTAAAAGTCCTAAGGTTACCCTACAGTTGGGGATTTGGCTGTTAATCCCACAGTTCCCCAACCACACATCATTTGCCTAGTTTCTGCTAACTTTGCTCATTTCTCTTCTCTCTTCTGGCTCTTCTCTCCATTCCTGTTCATGTCAGATGCTGACCAGTTTAGCCAACCCTTTGCTGCATCATTCTAGCTAATCCTTACTTCCTGGTGGAGTCCACTTCCCTCCCTACCTGTCTTGTCTCAGGTGATTTTATATTATATGTGGTATATATATCTTAACAGGGTGACCACATCCTAAGAACTGGAATACCTTTGAAAGCAAAAGTTGGCAGTATTAATAATTTCTCCAGAACAAAGGACAAAAATTGAGATTGTGCTGGGCAAACCAGGATCTACTATTAAAGTTTTCCTAATTTTCTCCTTAAGAAGAATTCTGGCGTTAACGGATAAAATATTTTTCATCCCATTACATATACTCTTCCAATTTGGTTAAACTCAAATAGCCAATTCTTTCCCTCATTAGGGGAGTGTGTTATTCACTGAAGCAAAGTATGATCTTTACTGGTCATCAGCATTTAATGTTCTGTGTACTTCACCCTCTCTAAGCTCAGTTTTTCCATCTATGAAATGGAGACTATTATTACCTGCTAAGGGACTCATGAAAAAAACAGACAATAAAACATTTTGGAGAGGATTAAGTTCTAGAAATGTAAGGTTTATTGTAATCACCGTTGTTATATTTTTTAAAAAATATTATTATTATGATTTTTTAAGTCAGAAGTTATAGGGGAGTGGCAAATGATACTGTGTTACCTCAGCCCAGTAGCTTTTCTGAGTTTGGGCATCTGAGCATCTTATACAGTGTCCTTTATTCTTGCTCCTTGACTCTAAACCTGGTCCTTCAAAATTACCAGTAATCCTGGATCCTGACCTTCAGCCTCTTTATTATTTCTTTGACCTCTACTCAGCAAATTCATCCAATCACCCTGAATTGTATGTCATTGAGTTGAGTTATTGTGATGCTGATAAATGAGAACTAAATTGAAGCCATCAGCCTCATTTTCCTTACTCACCTATTTCCAGATGTGGAAGTCAATGGGCTTGGATTGGCTGCTAACACGAGTCTCATCAAAGACCATTTTCCCTAAGGGCATTAACTGCAATTTATTGATTGGGTGGAGGCCTGAGGCATTTGGGGTGTGGATTTGTAGTATGGCCTATGGAAATGGTTGGAGCTAAAATCCAAGCCTGCCACCTGAGTTTGTCAAATTGAACAGGAACACTGTGGCTTGAGATTCAGAAGCCAGGTAGGCTGATGAAATGGGAAGTTAAACAATGTCTCACCTTATTATTAAGAGGTAAACAGCTCTTTCTTTCCTTTGAGAGTAGGAATTTGGACCTGTTTCCTATGTGCTGAATTCTATTGCTTAAATCAGGGAATATGTCTGTTTAGTTCTTCATTATCTCCTGTAGTCCGTCAGTGATGGCTACTTGGATTATCTGTGCCTGCTCTTTCTACTTTCTCTCCTGTTTTGAATCCACTCCACTAAGGCTTTTTACCTCCTCTGCTGCAACCAAACTACTGTCCTAATGGCCACCAATACCCTCATCATTGCTAAAAACAGTTTTGAGCTCTGATTCTCATTGCATTATCACAGCACGTGACATGCTGGGTTGTCCTCTTTTACCTGAAACAGCTTCTTCCCTTGGCTTCCAGGATATCCTACTATTCTGGTTTCTTCATATCTCAGAGGCTGCTCCACCTTAGTTCCTTTGGTTTGTGCATCCTGATTTTCTGGATCTCTAAATTGTGGGTTCTCTAGGGTTCAGTCCTGAAGATGTTTTCCCTATTGTGTCTACACTCATGCCCAACCAAACTCATGAATTAAATACTGCCTGTTTGCTAAAGACTCTCAAATTTCTATCTCTGGCCTGAAACCCATCCATGGACTTGAAATATGTATGGTTATTGCTTATTCAGCTTTCCACTTAAATTTGAAATAGGTATGTTGAAAAATTAATATGTCTCCTGAACTTCTGTTCTCCCCCAACATGGTTTTCCTAGTCCTTCCTTATTAGTAAAGAGCAGTCCTGTCTTTCAGTGGTGTGCTATCAAACCCTTGAAGTCATCTTAATTCATCTTTTTAATCTCATATTCTACTTTCAACACATCATTGTAGCTTATTGGTTTATCTTCAAAGTACTTGAATATCCAGAATATGACCACATCTTATCACTTCTCCAACTATCACCCTGGTCCCAGGTACCATCCTCTGCCACCTGGTTTATTGCCATATCCTTCTTGATGATCTCCCTGCTTCTCTGCCTTGGCCCCCTGTGGTGGAGTTCCAACATAGTAGCCAGAGTGATCCTTTAAAAAGTCAGATTATGTTACTCTTCTGCTCCAAACCTTGAATGGATGAACATTCCGCTTAGAGTAATAGCCAGAGTCCTTACAAAACTTCCTAATAAGGTTCTTCATACCTGTTTCTAAGTCCTAATAATCTCCTCTATTCTCACTATGTGTTGCCAGTGACCACACTGGCTTCCAATAGTCTAGCTACATTCCTGCCTCATGAGACTTTCACTGGAAAATCTCTGCTTGAAAAATTGACCTTTTGTCACTGTCATTGCATTCTAGTATCTATCAGCTCTCACTGTGGACATGGCATTGTGCCTTTCCACCTCCAACTTCCTTTGTTGGAAATTAAATCTGTTTGCTCTGTGTGTTTTCATGACCTTTATATTTTAATGATATGTTTATTCCAAAATTATGATCTCTTCTAAGGATGTAAATGTAGATCAGTTGAGTCTTCAATCACTGGGAGCCACAGGTAGTGACAACTAAATACTGAACAGGCTTAGCCTGCAATGTCAGAGTCTCAGAAGGCATGTAAAGGGAAACCTGAAACTATACAAGCTATTGAATAGAATTTGTCTCTAGTTACTGGATTGAAGGAGAGGGTTCGGTGCCCATCCCTTCTTTGTTTTCTGGGCATGCAGCTGATAGGCTTCTTCTATCTAGAGAAACACCCCAAACCACCCCTCAACCTATTAAAAAGTGATAATGTATTATTTAAATATATCTTATCCTGCTTTCAAATGTGACACATTTAAAATACATTTGAAATATAAGTGAATTATTCATTTACCAAAGAGCAGACTTTTACCAAAATAGTTCAGGAGAAAAAAGCAGCATATGAGATTATCTGATTGTCACCTACTTGTGTTCTAACAACCATATGTACTCTCCCATTCACTTTCGATATTTTCAGTCCTCAGGCTGAAAGGTCTCAAACAGCATTTTGAGATTTGAGAATTCTGAGGTTTTTGATTATATCCATACCTACTTGTGATTCAGCTGCTGATGGTTCCATATCAGGAAACTTAAGGAGAAGGACTTTGCATTTTTGGACTTTCTAAGATTTTGATAAAGTGAAAATTCAATTATTTAGAATTTGCAAACTACAAATTAAGGTATGTGCTCTCTTCCTCTTGTTCCAGTTTTTTATGCTTCTGTTTGGATCATTACCTTAGATGGTTCTTTAGTTTTAACCAGTGTTAGAGAACATCTAATGAAATAGGCAGTCAGTCAAAATCAGAGTATTTTGAATGGAAACTCCCATTTTTTCAGGTGTAAAATCAGAATCTTAAGTTTGGAAGGAACCTTAAAGTTTCATCTAGTGATCCTCAGCTATAGTTGTACATTAGAACCATCTGGAGAGTGTCTTAAAATACTGATCCCCTAGGCCAATTGAAACCAAGTTTCTGGGGATTGTGCCTACATATCTGTATTAAAATAAAAACAAAAATAGAGCCCTGAGTGATATTTCCTGTGTTGCCAGGATTGAGAACAATGGTGTAGATAAACCTACTTGATGCTTAAATCTCCTCTGTACCATTGTCACTGCCCCAAACTTGGCTAGTTTTTGTTGGGTTACTCCAAGGAAGAATGTCTGAAGAAGAGCTGTATAGGACATTCTTCGTTACATTGACATAAAGCTGTCTCCTTTTACCCTTCTACTGGTCATTCCTGATTCTGTGATTTGGGACCACGAGGAACAAATCTCACCTTTCTACATGGTAGTTCTTTCAAAATTTGAAGGCAGTTATCATTTTTTTTATTCACTTTATAACCAAGTATTTATTGAGTACCTATAATAGGCCCAGGCCTGCCCTGGGTCCCCAACACAAAATATGGCCATTGTACTCATGATGCTCACAATCTAGTGGAGAAGATGGAAAAACTAATGATGTAGGTGTAGCTAAACAATGCATGGTTATCCTCCCATCTTCCTACCCTATATTCTACCCCATCTTACTCTTCTGTAAGCAGAATTATCCTCAATTCCTTGAACTTGTCTGCAGATGACATTGTTTTGAGACCTTGTGCTGAGGCCATCTACTGAGATTTAAACTTACTTCAGGTTATCTATATCTCTAATAAAATTTGGCTACTGGGCTGCATTACAGATGTCAGATGTGGTCTGAATATACTGAGGAGAGAGAGAGACTGCCATCTATTTCCTTGGACTTCTAGATGATACACTGCTGGCTCATTATGAAGTTACAGACCATTAAAACCATTAGGACTTCTTCATATACCTAGGGCTACTTGTAATGAGCGTATCTATCCCTTGGGTGCATAGGAGGGTAAGGGTAAGGCAAGGCTGATGCTATCAAAGCAAGGAGGTGGAAGAGTTTAACTTCCCTCTCTCTTATCTACCTTTTCCCCTGGCTTAGTCATGGGTCTTTAAGGTCATGTGAACATTCTGACAATGGACCACTCTGTCACTGGTCCCCAAGGGCCATGGCTAGGCTTGCCCAGAGGTGGGCACATTTGTCAAGTGAACTGGACCTAAAAGGGAGCAACTGTTTTGTGAAACTCTTTCCTGTAGCCAGATTTTCATCTATCTGCTAATCAATACTGGAGGAAAGAAGCTTTTCTAGTGGTCTTCTGGATGCAAACTGGTCTTTTTTTTGGGGGGGGGGCTGTCTTTTTTTCCTGTGGAGTTTTTGTGATTACATGATTAATGTAATCTAAGCTAGGTGGTGGAGCATATTACCTTATGATTTAATGGCAACTCTTAAGTGAGTGACCTCTGATCTTTGTCTGACTCATCTTTTTTATACGTTAGGGTTTCCATGTTATTCTGGTCCAGTCAAAACCTGCATCAACTGAAATTTTCAGTGTTTGCCCCAAACCACTCTTTACATTTCTCAATTAGCATCTCAAGAAGGAATGCTGCTATATATTTGAATTTTTGCATTCACATTTAATGAAATGTTTCACAGAGATTTATAACACAACATATTCTGCTCTGCTGAAATAAAAGTGGATAGAAGTATCACCATCAGGATTAGTAAATACTCATTGAGAATGTATGACATAACTGGTTCAGATTCGAGCCAATTTGGGTTCTAATCTGGGGGAGATTTAGGCAAGGCTTCTTCACTGTTGGTGCCTTCTTTAATATCTCTTCAGTATGAACCAGATGACCTAGTGAAGATGCTAGGGTTACGTTTGCAGATGTACATGTGGGAGGTGTTTGAAGATAGACTCTTCTCATCTGCCCACTTCTCTTACCCATCCTCCGTGGTAGTTTCAACTACTCAGCTCTTCAAGGAGCAGACTTGTGCCAGTGCCAGTTGCCTGTTTGATATTCACCATTTTTATCTTTTCTGCAGCATTTGACTTCATTGATAATTCAGATCTGAAAAAAAAACTCTCTCCCTAGTGCTCTCCATTTCACTGCACCATTCTAGATGGTCATGTCCTTTTGATCCATGTTTGTCTCACTTGGCCCTCTCACCCTGTAACCATGGGCCTCCCTTGAGACTTAGTATTTCATTCTCTGATATTGTGTCCACTTTTTCATTTGGATTTCTCAGGATTTAAAGACCACTTAAATTATTATATCTTCCAAGTCTTTATTTTCATGCCTAGATGATAATATACATTATCAATTACCTATTAAAATCCAATGTCATTGCTAAAATCAAATGTCATAATTTTATTATTATCTTTATATTAATCCACTGGCATTTGCTGCTGTCAACTATAGGCAGTACTTGAAATCAAAAATTTTATTTATTTTTTTGTTTTCTTGTATCCCTGTTTCTCCTATTTTCCCCAGTCATCCAAGCATATTGGCTTTGTTTTCTAGAAAATGTAAGTATCTACTGTATTTCAGACACTGTTATAGGTGCTGGGTTGGTCATAGAATAAAACATATGGTCCTTGGGGTGTGCCTGGGTGGCTCAGTTGGTTAAGAATCCAACTCTTGATTTCGGCTCTGGGTCATGATTTCACAGTTTGTGGGATTGAGCCCCATGTTGGGCTCTGTGCTGGCAGCATGGAGCCTGCTTGGGATTCTCTCTCTTCCTCTCTGTTTCTGCCCCTTCCCTGTTCCTTCTCTCTCTCTCCCCCCCTTCCTCCCCTCCCCTCTCAAAATTAATAAATAAACATTAAAAGATTTAAAACAAAAACAAAAAACCAAACAAACAACATATGGTCCCTGCCTTACTGGAGTTAGCATCACAGTGAGAGAATTAGACATTAAGCATGTAATCATAAAAATATACCTTACTACATGTATGGGAAGAGTGACAAAGGAAAAGCGCAGGGAGCCATGAGAGTGTAGAACGAGGGACCTGAGTTAGGCTAGGAAGGGAAGTCTTCTCTGAAGTGATGCTTGATTTAAGACCTGGATCATGAGTCAGGGCTGGAAGGGGACATTCCAGGCATAAAAACCAGTATTCCTGAAAGTTTTGGGAGTGGGTGTGGCAGTTGGAGGAAACTCTGGAAGTCAAAGCAACAAAGAAAACAGTGTAGATAGAAAATGACATAGAAGGGAGAGTGGCAAGAGATGAGCTGAGACAGTTTATGAAGGGCCTTGAGGCCATGTTGAGGATTTAGTCTTTATCCTAAGAACTATTAACAGCATACTAAGTAAGGGAATAACACAGTCACATTTGTATTTTTAGATTATTGTGGTCTGTGGGGATAGGATAGATTGGCAGGGAATGGGCAAACATGGACATAAGGCCACTGGTCTGGAGGCTATTGCAATAGTGGAGAGAAGGTCAAGGGTAGTAGTTATGGAGATGAAGAGAAAATGCTGGCTATGGGACACAAATGCAAACCTGTGCTTGAATGTGAATGCACTTTGTATTCAGCTAGGCAACACATTCCATTAAATTTTCCTGTATAATTCCTTCTGCATCTGTATTTTCCTTTCCACTCCTGTTTTTCCCACATAAGTAATTACAGAGCTATGAACTCATGTCTGAATTATAGCCACATTCCTGCTAGTGTTTGTTCACTGAGAACTGTTCTTCTCCTGCTCCTTAGTTCCCTACCTTAAACAGGGTCTCAAGGGTCTTCCAGTGACTTGTCCCCATCCCAGGATCTGTGTCAGCTATGCTGAGACTGGCTTCTTCTAGGACAAAACATGTGGATTGGTGTGTCTTATAAGGCCATGGTTCCAAACATGAATAAGCTCTGTCATGTGTTGCACTTTGAAAATGTATCAAGAGGTTTTGATTGAGCAATTTTGGTGTGGAACCCAGGAATCTGTATTTTATGTAGATCAGATTTTTAAGGATCAGGCAGGTTGGTTTGCTCTAAGGCACCACTTATCTGCATTCCACTTTGTATTGAAGAGGACAGTCACTTTCCCGGGCTGATCTCTGTCTTCTCTAGGATATCTTCCCCAATCTCCTTCCTCCCCTAACTAAAACAACCTTTCACACTTAAATCTTTATTTGACTTTAAAGCCTTCTGTTTTGTGGTTTTTCTTCCCACTGGGGAATCTCTGATGTCTTCTCGGCAAGCATAGCCACCTGTGAAGGGACGTGCCATGCCATAGAGGACTGTTCCCTGGATGGCTGAGTGACAGGGAGGATTTCCTGAGATTCATTATAAAGCAAACCCTATATTTGCAAAGATGAGGTATTGGATAGATCAAGAGAGGAAACTTAGCAGCAAGAAAATAATCTATTTGAGAATACAGCCCTGTTTCATGTATCTGTCAATTAGATTTGCTTCCTTTTGGTCTTTAGATAAAAAAAAAAATCTCAAATAAACATGACTGTGGTGCATCTGTTTTAATGCTTCTAATCTTCTGACTACTAGAGCAAAAAATTAATATCTTCCTTCCTCGGTAACAGTGAGAACTTAGATACTATTGGAAGGAGGGAAATGAAGAACAGACGCAGTTTATCTCTGGGTGGAGGACTTTGTGTGTGTGTGTGTGTGTGTGTGTGTGTGTGTGTGTGTGTGTGTATTCACATATATATGTGATTAGCATCAATTTAATATTTTTATGGAACTGTAGCAATAGATCAGGTTAGATATGTGAAAAAAATATCAAAATTGGATCCCTGACCTAATATGCTTAACTTTATAGGCATAGTGCATTATCAGATATCCATGAGCCAAAGAAATAACATGAAGGGAAGTTTACTTGGAGTCCAAATATGGATTCATTACTTTTTAATATTCTCTAACGTCTATTCTTAGAAACATGGGTCTTTTCAAATGTCCTTTAATTTCATCTATAGTCAGTGTACTGACAAGTGATTATTGAACTACGGCAGGTAGCAAGAGAACATGTATTTGCATTCCCTAAAATTGAGTCACTGAAACCTGAATGAAGAGCACAGATGAATTATAAATTTAAATTGTGTGTGTGTGTGTTGAAATGGGGAAGGAGGTGAAACTGGGCGGAGGCGGGAGAATGACTTGCTTCCACTCATAGCACAGAGGAAGATATATCAACACAGAAGATTAAAAAATGCAAAAACCTTTTCCCATTCGTCTCGCTTTCTTGTGGTGTCTTTGAATGTGTTTGGCAGCAGTGGGCCATGTCAGGCCACCTGTGCAGTCAGCAAATTGCTCATGGTATTTAAAGGGCTCCTTTATTAATCTCCTCAAGCAGTCCTTTAGGAAATTGGATGCTTGCTCTGGAATGTCCACTGTATTTTTACATTTCCTCAGGCATTATTATGTTTTTATTCTATTTTCTTAAGAGTTTTCAGGTTAAAGAGAATTTTCTTTCTCCCTGCAGTGGATAATAAGCTTCTTCCTTATGGAAAACTGTCTTCCTTATGTTGCTAACATTTAGAATGCCATGTCCAATGGTAGGACATAGTCTGGAAGTCTTGAAATTCCAGCGCACCAGTCACATTGTTGTGCTGGCAGGAAAGAGATTTATGTGGAATACATTGTGGGTGGCATCCCCTGAAGTTGTGTAACATGATGGTAGGTACTCAATAAAAAATAAAAATTAATGAATAAGCAACTAAGATTGAATGCCTTTCTTTTCATTTTTCAGAGAGTTTAGTGTAGTTTATGTTGAGTCCAGATGAAATAGAAATATATAGACCCTGGAGTAAGAGAGACTGGGGCTCAGTCCTGGCTCCCTTGTCTACTTACTGCGTGATTGGGGCAAAACTACTTAATTTCTTAGAATCTCAATTTGCCTATCTGTAAAATAGGTAGAGTGAACCTACTTTGTAGAGTTATAAAGAGAATGATGTGTGTTATATAGAGAAAGCATAATAAAGTCCTTGGCATAGAGTAGATATTGAATATTAATAATGATAATCATGATTCTGTGTTTTCCAATTCAACTTTAGTTACATTGGTAGCAGTGAGTGGAGAAAGTAAGGCATGGACATAGGACTCAGCTAAGACCTAAATCTACTAAAGGAAGGGCTTGTGTCTTTTATGTGTAGCTCTCAGTCTTTGCCTACGCTAGGGATAAATATTGCATGAATTATCATGTAAGTTACTAAGATGAGCTTGCAGTATATTTCTTTGTTGAAACATAAAACGGTTAGTTGAGAATGACCAATTCTACATTGTGCATTGAGAAGGATGTGCATTTAATCATACATTAGCTCTGGGCCACGATTACCTAACCAACAGAAAGAATACACAGTGGGGTTCTGATATTAAATTCTGAGTGCTCTACACAAGTATGGCTGACAGAACAGGCCCTGTTCTGGCTTGCACAGGTTCCTCTTCTAGGTTCTGTTGCTGTTCTGCCATTTTCCACTTTCTTTCCTACTGTGATAAATTACTTATCAAGCCTGCCCTGCAGAATTTATCAAACTTATTCCTTTTTATTATTATTGCCTCCTTCTTGATACTTTTTCATTATTTGTGCCTTAGCTCCTTCTATGCATTTATTAACTGAATTAGCACATTTTCAATATTTGTTCACATTTAATGAGGTATTGGTATTTCGGCGGCAGAAATGAAGAAGTGAGACCCATGGGTGAGAATTTCATTGAACTTCAATGTATTTTATTTTCCAAGATGTGTAATTCACAAAGTCATGATCTGTTGTGCAACACAGAGTGATACATACCCCTACAGTATCTGATATTTTTATGGCTGAAAATACAACACTGTTGAAGAAAGTTTTCTTAAACAAACTGCATCATAAAATGTTCAAATTTATTTAACAGAAAAAGAAAAATATCCTATCAGCCATAAAACACTTGAAATACATTAAAAAATTACTAGAAAAATTATATTAGAAATGCTTCTGTATTAATTGGATTAAATAGTCTTAGAGTTCTTTTGGTGCAAATAATGGAAACTTACCCAAACTGGTTGGAGCAGTAAGGACACATAGGTGTCTCAGAGTTCCCGAGGACAGAGAATGGGACCACAACCTGGAGCTAGGAACCCATCAGAACCTAGGCAGAGTCACATTTTAAACCTCAAGAGCTCCTTCTCCTTCCATTTCTCTCACTGCAGCTGGTTCTGCTTCTTTCTGCCCAGCTGAAGTCAGCTGTCTCCTAAGAGCAAGCTCAGTTCCTGAGTTCAAATGAAGAGCTCAAATTACCCAGCATTCTGAACCCCCAGTCAGGTTAGCTAGGAGAAATAGATAGGTGATTGGGCTGGGGTGTAGGAGTCCTGCAGTGAGTACATGGCTGCCTAGAGACCTGAATTGGGGTGGGATGGGAAGAGTGAGGGAGAGAAATTCTCAGTGAAATGAATTTTTAGGACGAGTATTGTCTACCATACACTTTGTCTCGATCGATCCTTTTTCAATGCCACATCATATGGGCACATTTGTAGTTGAAGTATATTATGACATTCACTTACTGTTAAAAGGCAATTCTATATATATGTGTGCCAAAGTAACCTATTAAAGAAACTTCCTGTAGAATTTAAGCCCTACACATTTTTATTTGAAAGAAGCAGGAAATTTTAGAGAGGTTGCATATATATGATTTTATATTTATTTTGTTGTCTTTGGGCATGGATTAGATTGTTTTAATCATCATTATAAACTGATTATAGTGGTATTCTTTATTTGATAACTCAAAAATGCTTGTTATTTTGTTGATATTTTCCTTATCTCACCTTTATTCATTCTTTTGTTCCATTTTCTTTTTTACTTCATTCTTGTCCTAGTCTTTCTCTCTTCCTTCTTCTCTTTTTCTTCACTCTCTGTCTCCTAAGGAATGAAAAGATGTGTGTGGGTGTTGTTGCAAGGGGGAGAGAGGAAAAATTGAGCAATGACAAGTTTGAAAGTAGCAAAATTATTTTAGTAACTCACTGTCTTGGGAGGATACATATTGATGTATAATTTATATACAAATGCAAATAGTCATGTAAATTGGGTGTGTATTTTAGCTCTTAAAAAGTGACTGCCCACACATTGCTGTGCTGTCCTTCCTGTGCTTTGGCTTCAGACGGCTGCTTTGAAGTCACTGGGAGTCAGAATTAAGAGGTGTATAACTCAAGGTGAAATGTATGGCCTTTATATTCCCATGACATAACCAAGACACGTGAGAGGAAAGAAAGGAGAGTGGAGAGAAGTTTAAATGAAGAGGAAGTCAAGCACGAGGACAGTGGGGATTGTGGAGGAGGACAAACAAGGGAAAGAGAAGGGGGACTGAGCAGGTGACAGGGGTAGTATGTAGGTAGCCATCTGGAGGGCATTTCCTTGGTAGGGAGAAGGGCTGCTGCTGGCATGTCCACTGTCTGTGTGATTTAGGAAAGTTCCCCTTGCAGTTCTGTGGCTGTAGAAGAGTACATTCCTCACCTGGGCTGGGCACATCTGTGCAGGACAAACTTACATAATGTTGTTATCCTGACGGGTAAGAGACATGAAAGGTGGGAAACCAGAATGCAAATCTAAGGTTTCCAAAGAGCCCCTCTCTAGCTGTTGAACCCCAGGTAGGGACTCCTGATCATGCTGCAGGGGCTGTGCATGTCAGAATTATACTTTAGGGTATTATTGCTTGGAGACCCTGGAGCAAGGAGAGTAATCAATAGGAGACTAATCAGAGGAGACACGGGTTAGAGTGTGGGCCATGCTTCCAGATGAAGGTGATATGGGAACACACGTGATTGTTGGCAAAAAGAGCCCTTGGGGTGGGAAAAGCCAAAGGCACCTATTTTATTACTGGTAGGTACTATTGGGCGACAAATTCCAACTGCTAGAAGAGGACCTGTCTCCGTTTCATCTCTAGATGGAGGAGGAAGAACACTTAGATGGGCTGAGGCCCCCTGAATGCAGTTACATAATTAGTAAGTGGTAGAGATGGGGTTTGAATTTAGGCCTGTTTGGCTGCAAAGCCCATGTGCTGTATACCTCCTTAGAAATGCCTCTATTTACCTCTGCTGCCCTTCCCGAGGGCATTGCTGATGACCTTCAGTTTTTAGCCAGTATACTTCACAATCCTTATAAACACCGTAGCTCTTCTTCTTAGAGTAGCCTTGGAGTAGGGAAGTTGTAGCAAATGTTAGGATATACAGTAGGAGACAAGACCCAAGAATCTAGTCTTCAGATTTTTTGAAATAAAAATTGTGTGACACGTGGTCTAACAAGAGAATTTTGTACTGCTTCATGCTGTGTGATAAGACTGGGAGACATAGATAGGAAGTGAAATATATAAACTTCAGGGACTTTGGAGGTTTAGGGAACAGGAGAGAGTGTTTGAAATACAAATGGTCTTGGAAAATTCTGGATGAAAGTTTCTGTTGCTTGTGGAAACCCACATAGTAAGTATACCATATCTAACTGGTCCTACAGGGGCAACCACGTGTATATTTAGAATGGGTAGCACATTTTTGCCCTAACGTTCAATGGTAGGGAACTGCCTCAAACAGTTGTGATAAGATAGTTGCTTTGGAGTATATAAGGGAGGGAGCTGGCAGTTGGAAGAATTAG
Source organism: Prionailurus viverrinus (assembly GCF_022837055.1). NCBI lineage: Eukaryota > Metazoa > Chordata > Mammalia > Carnivora > Felidae > Prionailurus > Prionailurus viverrinus. The sequence goes on from NC_062569.1 coordinate 94,694,721, forward strand.
AGAGGCCCTTGAGGGACCAATTAGGGCAAAGAGGCATAAGGGAGACAGGAAACAATTCATTGGTAAGAAAAGAAAGTCATAAAGAGAAAAAAACCAGTGAACTACACATAAAAGAAATTAAATTTCTCGTTCCTCCGTTAATATGAGACAGTCTTTGTGAATGGCAGGTGCTTGCCTGAAATTTAGTTCTTGAATGTGCAGTGTTCTCTCCCTTAGCTCTGTACCTTAAACTCAAGGCTATTTCTACCCATGGTGCAGATTCCATCCTTGTCTTACTACAGAGCCTTTATTCTCCTTGAAGGTCTGGTTCATGTATCTTCTCATTGAAGCCTTTATTGGTTTGCCCCTTCCAATTCCCGTCACAGCAGACTGGATCAGCATTTTAGCAACAAATATTCACTGTGCATCTAAGCAAAGTGGGGCTCCGTGTTAGGCACTGGTGATAAAACAGCAACCATAACAGGCCCAATTTCTGCTCTTGTGAAGCTTTCCCTACTTGGTGCCACTGCTGAGCCTTTGTTTTTTTAAGTCCATGCTACTAATTATTTATAATATTTATACATTGTTTTGAAATTACTTATTTATGTGTTTCTGTCCCCTATTAGACTGTGAGTCCTTGAGGGCAAGCACTATGTCTTAATCAAGTTCTTATCCTCAGTACCTACCGGAGTGCCTGGAATATCATAGTAACTAAACATGCATATGTATAATGAATGAATGCTCCTCATATTTTTCCCTTTTATACATTTACAGACTTTGAGCATGTTCTCATTCATCTTTCATCTTCCAACACTTCCATTTTCATAAAGAAGAGCCTCCCATGGGAATTATTTAGTTCCTTCTACAGACTTTTTTGAGATCTAATAACTTTCTTGAAGAAATCAACCAAAGCTGGGGCAGATTGATGGTGGTAGGTGGCATTAAGATGGGTTCATTTTACATGGCCACTGCCTGAAACTTGAGATTTACAAAATATGCATTATTGGAAATTGTTTAATTTTTCATCATAGGATTCCTTTATCTAACAGATTCTTCCAGTACATTTGAAATAGGATTCAGTTTACAGAACATTGATTTACAAATAGCTTTATCAGCAATATATCTATTGTTTGAAATATGCCACAGCAATATATGGGAGCAGGATGAATAAGTTAATTAAGACCAGGGAACATAAAACTTTAATCAATAGACATAACAAATAAAATGTACTTCAAACTAGTATTATAGCTGGGTAAGTGATAGGGAGAGGGACAGATGAAAATGGATGGGCATGTGTGGTGAGGTGGTGGGAGGAAGGGGTACACAAAGGAGAAAGAAAATACGAAGAAAGATAACAGGGAATGATAGAAGAAATCAGAGAGTAGGAGTAGAGAGGTCAGCAAGAGAGATGAGGGGCAGAGAGAGGTGTGGGGCTCTCCATTGATATAGAGGCAAACAAAACTGAGGCAGAAGAAAAAGGCAGAGGGAAAGGGAGACGCAAAAGGAGAGAGCATGGGGCTAAGGGTGTGTCCCATTTGTTAGGCAAAGCCCTACACTTTCACTGCCATCTTGGAACTAATATGGGGCTAGGTAGAATTAACTACTCACTCATTCGTTCATTTGGTGAGCCTTTATGGAACATGAACCAAATGCTGCACTGTTCTATGTGTGGGGATACAGTGGTTAACAGAAGGATAAGATCCCTACCCTCTCAGAGTTAAAATTTAGGTTTAGTGATTGATGGATATTGCTGTTCTAGTTCCTCTGATTTTTCAGCTACAGCAGTAGGAAGTGGGTCTGCATTCATACTATGGTGCATTGTTACTGACCAACGGTCACACTGTAGGTCTGCTCTGGAGTTAGGCCCTTTGAAACCCTCAGTATCCATGACTCTCTTCTCTTGGGCTCGGACACTTAGCTGTAGTTGCACCATGGACCCAGTCTAGCTGTCTGCTGGGCTGGGTGGACCCAATATAGCTGTCTTACCTGAGGCTTGAGGTGCTATTCCAAGCTCATGTGGTTATGGGAAGAACTCATTTCATTGCACCTGTACAATTTATATGGCTTGTTCTTCAAGGGCAGTAGGACAGAGAGTCTTAAAGGCTCAGCTGATTAGATTAGGTCAACTCAGGAGGATCTCCCTTTTAATTAACTTAAAGTTAACTGATTAGGAACTTTAATCACATTTACAAAAGTCTTTGCCATATTCTCTTTGTTGGAAGCAAGGTACAGTGATGCCTACACTCAAAGAAAGGGGATTACAAGTGGAGGCCAGGAATCATGGGGGCCGTCTAAGTAATCTGCCTACTACAGGTGGGGAGAAAATTTCTATTTGATAAATATTGCTGTGGGCTGGCATCAGTGCTTTCTCAAGTTGACAAAGGTTTGCAGCTCTTTTCCATTAGCCATCCTGATAGATTCTTTGGTGATGTCCCAATTCACTTCCCTGCCCCTTCGTCATAGGGGTTCTTTCACCTGAGGTTTTCCTGACACATCTGAATGCACTTGTATTCCAGCTGTAGCTTACAATGCTACTCTGTTCCCTGACCTCTAGCTGTCCACCTGTCCAGCCTCTCTTGGCTGAGGTCCCTTGCCCCAGTAGGGGGCTCTCTTGTTCAGGATCTGTGAGAATTCCTTGCTGGCTCAGGAGTAGCAGACATCGGGCTCACAGAGCACACTCATACATGCATTTTCCTCACAAATACTGAGAGTGCTGGTTGCCTCCAGCTAAGAATCTTTGTTCTCATGTTATGAGAGACCAGCCGTAACTTCAGTTATCTTTTTGATTTAACAGCCATGGGTTATTCACCACAACTGTGCCCACCAAAATGCAGAGAGAACACATTAAACTCTCTGAGGGGTTCAGTTTAGGCTCTTTTCTCTTGGCCTGATGTGAGGAGGTGGCATCACCCCACCTGAGGTAGAAATTCTTGATAACATCACTCTTGAAAAATACTCTTCCCATTTCTAACTCTCTACCTTTTTATTTCCAGTTCTTTGTTCCATCTCAGGTTTGGAAGGGATCGTGGCATCAGTGACAGGACTCCAGAACCAAGAAAGGCAGAAAGTACCTTTGAGATACTTCTGAGGTTTGTGGGAACGAGGAATGTAGGATGGCTGGTCTGTTAGTAGCAAGGAAGGTTGTTTGGAGAGCAGACAATGCAAAGCCATCATACTTCAGAACAAGCAGTGGGAAGTCAGATGTGCGGAAGGACGCAGCTTTTGTCAGGCGGGGCTACAAATTTAAGAAAGCAGTCAAGAGCCAGGGAACCATGGGCAAAGGAGGGCCAGACAGGCAGCAGATGGCACAAAGATAACCTTGATTCCTAGCCAGTATCTGTTCCAACTAGATATTGCACACATGAAGTGATGGATGAACGTTAAAAATTGGTAAGAAACATCAATAATTTTGCCTAAGTACTTGCATTGATCTATTTATTTTTTTAACAAATAACCTTTTTAATTGAACTTAAGAACAAAAGTACTCTTAATTACTATAGGAAATACACAGATAAGCTTTCAAAGAGCTTATGGGGGTAAGCTTAATATATAAATAACCATAATAAAGATCAAATATACTTGTCAAGAACTCTCCATCCTGTTTGAGTAGGTTATTTAATACCTACTCTGGAGAATCGGCAAGATGGCGGCTTAGGAGGACACTGGGCTCACCGCACGTCCTGCTGATCACTTAGATTCCATCTAAACCTGCCTAAATAACCCAGAAAACCGCCAGAGGATTAGCAGACCGGAGTCACCGGAGCCAAACGCAGACGAGAGGCCCACGGAAGAGGGTAGGAAGGGCGGCGAGGCGGTGCGCGCTCCACGGACTGGCGGGAGGGAGCCGGGGCGGAGGGGCGGCTCGCCGGCCAAGCAGAGCCCCCGAGTCTGGCTTGCAAAAGCGGAGGGGCCGGGCGGACTGTGTTCCGACAGCAAGCGCGACTTAGCGTCTGGGAGGTCATAAATTAACAGCTCTGCTCGGAAAGCGGGAAGGCTGGAGGACAAAGGGAGGGAGAGCTGCTGAGCCCCCTGACAACAGAGCTCAGTTTGGTGGGGAACAAAGGCGCTCGCCAGCGCCATCTCCCCCGCCCATCCCCCAGCCAAAATCCCAAAGAGAACCAGTTCCTGCCAGGGAACTTGCTCTCTCCGCGCAAACACCCAACTCTGCGCTTCTGCGGAGCCAAACCTCCGGCAGCGGATCTGACTCCCTCCTGCTGCCACAGGACCCTCCTGAAGTGGATCACCTAAGGAGAAGCGATCTAAGCCTGCCCCTCCTGCCCCCGAGCACCTTGCCTACCCACCCCAGCTAATACGCCAGATCCCCAGCATCACAAGCCTGGCAGGGTGCAAGTAGCCCAGACGAGCCACACCACCCCACAGTGAATCCCGCCCCTAGGAGAAGGGAAGAGAAGGCACACACCAGTCTGACTATGGCCCCAGCGGTGGGTTGGGGGCAGACATCAGGTCTGAATGCGGCCCCGCCCACCAACTCCAGTTATACACCACAGCACAGGGGAAGTGCCCTGCAGGTCCTCACCACGCCAGGGACTATCCAAAATGACCAAGCGGAAGAATTCCCCTCAGAAGAATCTCCAGGAAATAACAACAGCTAATGAGCTGATCAAAAAGGACTTAAATAACATAACAGAAAGTGAATTTAGAATAATAGTCATAAAATTAATCGCTGGGCTTGAAAACAGTATACAGGACAGCAGAGAATCTCTTGCTACAGAGATCAAGGGACTAAGGAACAGTCACGAGGAGCTGAAAAACGCTTTAAACGAAATGCATAACAAAATGGAAACCACCACAGCTCGGCTTGAAGAGGCAGAGGAGAGAATAGGTGAACTAGAAGATAAAGTTATGGAAAAAGAGGAAGCTGAGAAAAAGAGAGATAAAAAAATCCAGGAGTATGAGTGATACACTAAAAAGAAATAATATACGCATAATTGGTATCCCAGAGGAGGAAGAGAGAGGGAAAGGTGCTGAAGGGGTACTTGAAGAAATCATAGCTGAGAACTTCCCTGAACTGGGGAAGGAAAAAGGCATTGAAATCCAAGAGGCACAGAGAACTCCCTTCAGACGTAACTTGAATCGATCTTCTGCACGACATATCATAGTGAAACTGGCAAAATACAAGGATAAAGAGAAGATTCTGAAAGCAGCAAGGGGTAAACGTGCCCTCACATATAAAGGGAGACCTATAAGACCTATAAGACTGATCTCTCTTTTGAAACTTGGCAGGCCAGAAAGAATTGGCACGAGATTTTCAGGGTGCTAGACAGAAAAAATATGCAGCCAAGAATCCTTTATCCAGCAAGTCTGTCATTTAGAATAGAAGGAGAGATAAAGGTCTTCCCAAACAAACAAAAACTGAAGGAATTTGTCACCACTAAACCAGCCCTACAAGAGATCCTAAGGGGGACCCTGTGAGACAAAGTCCCAGAGACATCACTACAAGCATAAAACATACAGACATCACAACGACTCTAAACCCGTATCTTTCTATAATAACACTGAATGTAAATGGATTAAATGTGCCAACCAAAAGACATACGGTATCAGAATGGATAAAAAAACAAGACCCATCTATTTGCTGTCTACAAGAGACTCATTTTAGACCGGAGGACACCTTTAGATTGAGAGTGAGGGGATGGAGAACTATTTATCATGCGACTGGAAGCCAAAAGAAAGCTGGAGTAGCCATACTTATATCAGACAAACTAGACTTTAAATTAAAGGCTGTAACAAGAGATGAAGAAGGACATTATATAATAGTTACAGGGTCTATCCATCAGGAAGAGCTAACAATTATAAATGTCTATGCACCGAATACCGGAGCCCCCAAATATATAAAACAATTACTCATAAACATAAGCAACCTTATTGATAGGAATGTGGTAATTGCAGGGGACTTTAACACCCCACTTACAGAAATGGATAGATCATCTAGACACACGGTCAATAAAGAAACAAGGGCCCTGAATGACACATTGGATCAGATGGACTTGACAGATATATTTAGAACTCTGCATCCCAAAGCAACAGAATATACTTTCTTCTCGAGTGCACATGGAACATTCTCCAAGATAGATCATATACTGGGTCACAAAACAGCCCTTCATAAGTTTACAAGAATTGAAATTATACCATGCATACTTTCAGACCACAATGCTATGAAGCTTGAAATCAACCACAGGAAAAAGTCTGGAAAACCTCCAAAAGCATGGAGGTTAAAGAACACCCTACTAACGAATGAGTGGGTCAACCAGGCAATTAGAGAAGAAATTAAAAAATATATGGAAACAAACGAAAATGAAAATACAACAATCCAAACGCTTTGGGACGCAGCAAAGGCAGTCCTGAGAGGAAAATACATTGCAATCCAGGCCTATCTCAAGAAACAAGAAAAATCCCAAATACAAAATCTAACAGCACACCTAAAGGAACTAGAAGCAGAACAGCAAAGGCAGCCTAAGCCCAGCAGAAGAAGAGAAATAATAAAGATCAGAGCAGAAATAAACAATATAGAATCTAAAAAAACTGTAGAGCAGATCAACGAAACCAAGAGTTGGTTTTTTGAAAAAATAAACAAAATTGACAAACCTCTAGCCAGGCTTCTCAAAAAGAAAAGGGAGATGACCCAAATAGATAAAATCATGAATGAAAATGGAATTATTACAACCAATCCCTCAGAGATACAAACAATTATCAGGGAATACTATGAAAAATTATATGCCAACAAATTGGACAACCTGGAAGAAATGGACAAATTCCTGAACACCCACACTCTTCCAAAACTCAATCAGGAGGAAATAGAAAGCTTGAACAGACCCATAACCAGCGAAGAAATTGAATCGGTTATCAAAAATCTCCCAACAAATAAGAGTCCAGGACCAGATGGCTTCCCAGGGGAGTTCTACCAGACGTTTAAAGCAGAGATAATACCTATCCTTCTCAAGCTATTCCAAGAAATAGAAAGGGAAGGAAAACTTCCAGACTCATTCTATGAAGCCAGTATTACTTTGATTCCTAAACCAGACAGAGACCCAGTAAAAAAAGAGAACTACAGGCCAATATCCCTGATGAATATGGATGCAAAAATTCTCAATAAGATACTAGCAAATCGAATTCAACGGCATATAAAAAGAATTATTCACCATGATCAAGTGGGATTCATTCCTGGGATGCAGGGCTGGTTCAACATTCGCAAATCAATCAACGTGATACATCACATTAACAACAAAAAAAGAGAAGAACCATATGATCCTGTCAATCGATGCAGAAAAGGCCTTCGACAAAATCCAGCACCCTTTCTTAATAAAAACCCTTGAGAAAGTCGGGATAGAAGGAAGATCATAAAAGCCATTTATGAAAAGCCCACAGCTAACATCATCCTCAACGGGGAAAAACTGAGAGCTTTTTCCCTGAGATCAGGAACACGACAGGGATGCCCACTCTCACCGCTGCTGTTTAACATAGTGCTGGAAGTTCTAGCATCAGCAATCAGACAACAAAAGGAAATCAAAGGCATCAAAATTGGCATTGGCAAAGATGAAGTCAAGCTTTCGCTTTTTGCAGATGACATGATATTATATATGGAAAATCCGATAGACTCCACCAAAAGTCTGCTAGAACTGATACAGGAATTCAGCAAAGTTGCAGGATACAAAATCAATGTACAGAAATCAGTTGCATTCTTATACACTAACAATGAAGCAACAGAAAGACAAATAAAGAAACTGATCCCATTCACAATTGCACCAAGAAGCATAAAATACCTAGGAATAAATCTAACCAAAGACGTAAAAGATCTGTATGCTGAAAACTATAGAAAGCTTATGAAGGAAATTGAAGAAGACTTAAAGAAATGGAAAGACATTCCCTGCTCATGGATTGGAAAAATAAATATTGTCAAAATGTCAATACTACCCAAAGCTATCTACACATTCAATGCAATCCCAATCAAAATTGCACCAGCATTCTTCTCAAAACTAGAACAAGCCATCCTAAAATTCATATGGAACCACAAAAGTCCCCGAATAGCCAAAGGAATTTTGAAGAAGAAGACCAAAGCAGGAGGCATCACAATCCCAGACTTTAGCCTCTACTACAAAGCTGTCATCATCAAGACAGCATGGTATTGGCACCAAAACAGACACATAGACCAATGGAATAGAATAGAAACCCCAGAACTAGACCCACAAACGTATGGCCAACTCATCTTTGACAAAGCAGGAAAGAACATCCAATGGAAAAAAGACAGCCTCTTTAACAAATGGTGCTGGGAGAACTGGACAGCAACATGCAGAAGGTTGAAACTAGACCACTTTCTCACACCATTCACAAAAATAAACTCAAAATGGATAAAGGACCTAAATGTGAGACAGGAAACCATCAAAAACTTAGAGGAGAAAGGAGGAAAAGACCTCTCTGACCTCAGCCATAGCAATCTCTTACTCGACACATCCCCAAAGGCAAGGGAATTAAAAGCAAAAGTGAATTACTGGGACCTTATGTAGATAAAAAGCTTCTGCACAGCAAAGGAAACAACCAACAAAACTAAAAGGCAACCAACGGAATGGGAAAAGATATTTGCAAATGACATATCGGACAAAGGGCTAGTATCTAAAATCTATAAAGAGCTCACCAAACTCCACACCCGAAAAACAAATAACCCAGTGAAGAAATGGGCAGAAAACATGAATAGACACTTCTCTAAAGAAGACATCCGGATGGCCAACAGGCACATGAAAAGATGTTCAGCGTCGCTCCTTATCAGGGAAATACAAATCAAAACCACACTCAGGTATCACCTCACGCCAGTCAGAGTGGCCAAAATGAACAACTCAGGAGACTATAGATGCTGGAGAGGATGTGGAGAAACGGGAACCCTCTTTCACTGTTGGTGGGAATGCAAATTGGTGCAGCTGCTCTGGAAAGCAGTGTGGAGGTTCCTCAGAAAATTAAAAATAGACCTACCCTATGACCCAGCAATAGCACTGCTAGGAATTTATCCAAGGGATACAGGAGTACTGATGCATAGGGGCACTTGTACCCCAATGTTCATAGCAGCACTCTCAACAATAGCCAAATTATGGAAAGAGCCTAAATGTCCATCAACTGATGAATGGATAAAGAAATTGTGGTTTATATACACAATGGAATATTACGTGGCAATGAGAAAAAATGAAATATGGCCTTTTGTAGCAACGTGGATGGAACTGGAGAGTGTGATGCTAAGTGAAATAAGCCATACAGAGAAAGACAGATACCATGTGGTTTCACTCTTATGTGGATCCTGAGAAACTTAACAGGAACCCATGGGGGAGGGGAAGGAAAAAAAAAAAAGAGGTTAGAATGGGAGAGAGCCAAAGCATAAGAGACTGTTAAAAACTGAGAACAAACTGAGGGTTGATGGGGGGTGGGAGGGAGGAGAGGGTGGGTGATGGGTATTGAGGAGGGCACCTTTTGGGATGAGCACTGGGTGTTGTATGGAAACCAATTTGTCAATAAATTTCATAAAAAAAAAATAATACCTACTCTGAGGTGAAACGTATTAATCATAATGGAAATGTTCAAACCATGCAGAAAGACCACCAACCTACTCCACACAGGTAACTACTTTTTTTTTCTTAATTATTAGGCTATTTTTAAGAGAAGTTTTAGGTTTACAGAAAAATTGAGCACAAAGTACAGAGTTTCCGTAAACACCTTGTAACTGCCTTTTTGAAGTTTGATTTTTAGTTGTTGTGATGCTTATTATTATAACCTCAAATTATCACTAATACTTCCTTTTCTTGATTTATTAATGCTAGATTGTATTTGTTGATTCCCTGACATGAAGGATAAGGTATTATATCACTTATTTTTCTCCCAGTCTCTTTTCCCCTTTTTCTCCCCTCAGTTTTTATTACATTAGTATTTTTTCATTTGAATTTGCATTTTATTTTGTAATGACATTTTTTCTTGCTTTGACTATAGGTTTATTACAAAAATTAAGCCCCTAAATAGCATTTGCAGGGTTATGATTATGCATAGATTTTCTATTGTCACACCGGGTTTAGTGCCTGGCCACAGAGAAGGCACTATCAACCTGTGTCACTAAATCACCGATGCTCAAAAGAGAGTATCTTAAGCGTCAGGGTCCACTGGATAATTGTTTAATTTCTTTCTAACTCTCTTCATTTTCTCTAGGTCATATTCAGCTACCACAGCTTCTCATGTCTTATGTCCCCCCTCTCTTTTTATCTCTTTTTAATTTGTTGGAACAGCTTCTAGCGTATTTTTTTTTCACATGGGGCATGTGAATTTTTGATTCCTAAATGTTAAAAAAAAATGCCTTTATTTTGCCCCCACATGTGATTGATGGTTTGAATATGTATGGGATTCTGGGATTAAAAGTAATTTTTCTTATAGCTTTGAAGATATTATTTGATTGTGTTCTAGCAATCAGGCTTGTTGATGAGAAGAAATGTGATACTTTAACACACTCAGTGAGTTTTTCTTTTTAAAGTGCCCAGAAAAGGGCCTGGCATATAATATGTGTTATGTAAGTGGTTGATTAACAGAACACTGAAAATGCTGTCTGATCTTTCTTTTATAAGTGATTATTTACTCTCTGCAAACTTTTAGGATTTTTTTTTCTTTACCCTTGGAATTCTGAAATTTCATTATTCTGTGTTGCTAATCCTACTTGGCACTTGGCAGAAATTTTTAATCTGAAGATTCTTGACTGTCTCAAGCTTTGGGAGATTTTGTTTCATTATATTTTATTTACTCACATCCGTTATCTCTGTTTTATACTTAGGGATTTTTTTTTAATTTTTTTCCCCAACGTTTATTTATTTTTGGGACAGAGAGAGACAGAGCATGAACAGGGGAGGGGCAGAGAGAGAGGGAGACACAGAATCGGAAACAGGCTCCAGGCTCTGAGCCATCAGCCCAGAGCCTGACGTGGGGCTCGAACTCATGGACCGCGAGATCGTGACCTGGCTGAAGTCGGACGCTTAACCGACTGCGCCACCCAGGCGCCCACGGGATTTTTTTTTTATTAAATGGCTGTTGTCCTCCATATCACTTTAACTTTTCCCACCATGTTTTCCCTTTCTTGATCCCTTTGTTTCATCTTTTGGATCAACATAGAGAAGGCATATCTCAGAGCATGATGATTAGATTTTTTAAGGTTCACGAGTGCTTCCTGTTATAACTGTTTCTTACCGAGTCAATTATTTGGTTTAGTCACTGTGGTGGAGCTTCATTCTCTCTAGGTTTCACTCAAACGTCTAGTGGGTCCTGGTTACTCGTTAAGAAACTTGAACAAGGGTTTGGTTAATTAGATTAATTAGGATATGTTCCTGATATAGTTACCTTTACAGTTGTGCTGGTGTCTGTCACCAGGACCTCCTCTCATGGGAGGGCAGTGAGTGGGTAGGTCATGGGCAGGCATGTTGAGGTGAAGCAGGCATGGGGTCTGTGGCTGCCACAGCAGCTGAAGCTAGAAGGGGCTTTCTCCAGAGAAAGACATTCTGGAGAGCTCTCTCTTCCTTCTCCTCCCATCCTCCTTTTCTTTTTTCTCCTTCTCCTCCTCCTCTTCCTCCTTTCCTTCAAGGTCTGATGTGGAGTACAGAAATGCGTGAAACCACTTTCCTTTTCTCTCTGCCCCAAATACCCACACATTGACTCTTACAGATAATTGCCCTTTTGTGTTGGGGAGTAGTTTGAAAACTTCATTCCAGCAGGCAGAGGTTCTGCCATTTGTGGTTTGTATACCTGGGAAAGGAGTTAGCACTCCGTTAATCTAAAAAGAGTTCTCCAGTTAGCTCATCTGATGCCCCCAGAGCCTATTCCTATCCTTTGTCATTTGTTGACGCCAAGTTGCTTGGTTTGTCTCCAACTTTTCCTGGGTATAACGTCTCTTACCATCTCTTACCTCATCCTTTACCTCTGGTTATATTCTGGAATTTCTCAAACTTCCTGATACCCTCTCTGATTGCTCTCTTATGTGCTATCCCTGTTAGGATTTCATTCTTCAAACAATATCATTTTAGTTATTTCACTGGGAACTTGGGTTGGGAGAGGGGTAATATGGTATGCTCATGAAACCTTCTTGAGCTGGAGGTTTTCTCTGGAAAGTACTATAGTAATATGAAAATCACAGTGCTTGTTGTTGCCCATCACTTGACCACACCGATGGGACACAGGGCTCTTCTGACTCCTAAGGTTTGAGAGAGACCACAAATTGTGGTAAATTAGGAGGTTTCATTATTAGTAGCTCTGCCAACCCAAATATGCGTCAGGGGATAGCAAACATCACCGCTCGCTGTTGCCAACAGCTTCCTCACCTCCTGGCAAGGGCATCCACCATCTCTTCTTCCCTTCGGGCTGTTGCCTGGGGAGGATTAGGAAACCACAAGGCTAAAGACCTTCATGCTCTAAGGTAGGTTGGCTCTTAAAGACCTGAGGAAAAACATTCTTTATCAGGCCTTTTGAAAATGTCCTCCTTTCTCATGACTTAGAGTAACACGCATCTCTGCCTCAAATATTCAGCTAGTGGGTTATGGGCAACAGGGATGCTCTTAAGATTCTGGGAAATTTCAACACAGCAAACACTATTTCCAGTCTCTCTGAAAACCTTTTGATTACCAACTTGTGCTTGGAGCCATCCCTGAAAAAAAATCCAATTTGGTATATTTTATGGATTTTATTATAGTGCTATTTATTCTCCATCCCAGATAGCTAAAGCCAGTGTTAAATAATGCAGGCTTTGTAGCTCTGAAGCTCTGATACAGACTGGGTCTGTGTGCTCTGCTTTCAGAGAATCGGAGGGAGGGGGAGGGAAAGGCAGCTGTAGGTGCCAACTCACAGCCCCCTGCTGTGCTGCAGGGAACATGGCCCGCATGGGCGCTGGAAAAAGCTGGCCTGGGCATTGGGACACCTGGGGCTTCTGACTCAGCTCTGGGGCTGTAATTAGCCTGTGTTCCTGAGCAAGTCGCTGAATACCTCTGGATCTCAGTTTCCTCCTTCATAAAATGTTTGGAGTTTACCACCATGTCCTTCAGGCAACCTCATGCTGGATGATCTCTAAGGTTTATTTTGAACGTTCAGAGTTTCTTCCAAAAACATAACATGCATTTCTGTGAGCAAAAAAGCACATGAAAACAGAATGCAGAGTTAGTCTTTTTAGGAGACAATATTTCCCTTGTCATTGGCTTATTCTGCCTAAGAAGGAGGGAGATGACCATCCAGGGTAAATGAGGTATTGTCATTGCAGCTAAAGACTCTAGTGACTGCTGTGAGAATCTAGAATCATGCATCTCTTCAGAGAGATTCTGCAGGAGACTGTGTGTTTATAATAGGTGAGATAATGTTCAGTTCTGGGTGCCTGATTTAAAGGGTTGGTGGATAAAGAGAAGTACCTGTAGAACAATGGAAACCAGGAAGACTTGGGGGTGCTGGAGAGGTGGGGAGAGTTTATGAAGAGACCGGAGTCAGAAAAAAACACTAAAAGGTGTATGTAGCAACACACATAGTTCTTAAAAGCCTCACATTTGATGAAAAAACAAGAAACAGAATGAGATATTACACAGTTCTGTTCACATATGATGTCAGGACATATGCAAACATAATTTTAAGGGAGTTTAATAAAAAGAATAAACTAAAGGACTTGGGATGATTTAGCTTGTAAAACAAAATGTTCGAGAGAGATGTGGTGTACATTTGTAGGTATTTCAAGACTCCTGTGGAAGAGGGAAGATTTGTTCTGGGTAGCTCTTGAGGGCAGATATGGGACCATTTGTTCAGTAGTCAGGGGAGTAGGTTTTGGTTCAATACCAAGAACCTTTTGTGTGCCAGTGCAAGCTTACTAAGTAAGCCAGCTGGATCTATTTGACTTATGTGGAAGTGACCCTGTATTGGGCATATTTGGTTATACACTGTGTAGGGCCCTTTTCATGGCTCGTATTTTACCTTCTAGGACATGAGAACAATATCCATTAACTCCACGGTAAATAAAAGAGAAGTGGTTTGAAGGTACATGTGATGTTCAAGGTTGGAGAGGTAGCTAGTTAATAACCAGAACATCCCCAGGGTGGCTTTGGCTTGGTGGATTTGCCGGTGTCTGATACTAGGATAGAAGTATCTGATGGAACTATCAGAACAGCTGTTTTTCAACATTAATGTGCATACAAATCATGTGGGAAACTTGTTTTTAAAAAGGCAACATTCCCAGGTGTTGAAATATGGGAGGTTTGAGCTAGGCTTAGAAGTTGCTGTATTTGAAGCAAGTACCCAGGTGACTCATATGCAGATAAGCTTTGAGAAACTTGTGTCAGGCCAGATGCTGTTCTGTATGCAGGGTCAGGTTTTGGATGAGGGTTTGAATTCCTGACCTCTAGGCACCTTTTAACCTAGAGCTTCTGAGATTCTCTGCCAACAGTTTGTAAAGGCTCCCGTCTCTTTTAATATGAGCATCTGACCAGGACACCAGAAAAATGACTGGTGAATGTCATTATACCTGAAGATAAAAATGTTGATTTAGAAACAGATGTAAATATTTAGTACAGAGTTCTTGCTTTGGCTGCTAATGATTCTTTGATAAGTTTTAGAGTTTTATTAACAAAATATACACCAGTGATCCTGAGTACTAATTGCATTTGTTCACATATGGAGCTGGTTGATTAGGTTGGCTCTAGGAATAAAATTAATTTTCTGAAATCCGACATTTTTTTTTTGTTTGCTCATTAGTAGCTTTTCCCTAATCTTTGTGCCCAGGAACCCAACGACAAGTCTTGTGAACAGGAGACAATCAGGGGTGAAGAGGCTTCCCAAACCTGGGTGCACATCAGGATCACCTGGAACTATTTTCAAAACAGTGGTTCTCAATGGATTTGAAATTTTGATGACTGAGTGCCAGCACCCTCAGAGATTCAGATTGAATTGAACTGTGGCATGGCCTCATTGGTAGGATTTCTAAAAAAAACTCTCCAGGTAGTGCTATTGTGAAGGCAGATTTGGTTTTAAACATACTGACCTTGGAGCCTCAACCAAGAAAATTTTATTTGGTGTGTCTGGGGTGGGGTCCAGGGATATGCATTTGAAAAACTCCCCAGTTGTTTCTGATGCTTACACTTATTTGCAAACTACTGGTATAAATGAAAACCGCTTAGATTTGGAATGGCACAGATTTGCTGTTAATTTCTGTTTTACTGCTTATTAGTAGGTAACTTACTACCTTTGCTAAGTCCATTAACCTTTCTAGGCTGTTTCAACACCTGTAAGCGGGGGATAACAGACACTGACTTCATAGCCCCACAGTGGAATGTAGTCGTTCCTCACCTCACTCTGGAGCCAGGCTGCTGGAGTTTGGATTCCAGCTCCTCCACTGGACACCGGTGCATCACTGAGCAGATTCTCTGATCCTGGGTTTCTCAAACTTTAATGTGCACACGTGGGGAGTGTTCAGACGCAGATCTGAGGAGCCTGGGATTCTGCATCTCTAACCACTTTCCAGGTCATATGTATGCTGCAGGTGGGGTGGACACTGTAGGACAGTGCACAGTGAAAATGTGGGTCCTTTGTTAAAAAAGTAGGTAGAGGGCCACCTGGGTGGCTCAGTTGGTTAAGCATCTGACTCTTGATTTCAGCTCAGGTCATGATCTCAAGTGTGTGAAATCAAGTCCCGTGTTGGTTTGTGTGCTGACATCGTGGAGCCTGCTTGGGATTCTCTCTCTTCTTCTCTCTCTACCCATCCCCTGCTCATGTGCGTGTTCTCTCTATCTCAAAATAAATAAATAAAACTTTAAGAGAAATTGTAAAAAGCAGGAAGAAAGTTCTTAAAGGTACTGAAATGTAAAGTTTTTTCCTTGCTTCTGTGGGCTCACTTTCATGGTGTATGTTATTTAATGTAGTACTAAGTAAAGAAAAACTAGCATTTTAAATTCTTAGCATGAAATTCATGATTTATCTTTAAATTATACAGTGTCACTTTTAAATGCAAATATAAAAGCATTTAACTTGTATGTGGAATCACCAAAATTACACAATTCATATTTCGTTGCTTACGAGTCCATACGCATTTCATCCTTACTGGAATTCTGCTGCACAAACCTAACTCAGCTGTTGTTATTTTACTTTGTGAGGCATTCACGATCTAGAACATTTTCTACCTTCCAGTTATTGATGAGTAAGAAAGGAAAAGGAAGAAGAAAAAGGAATTATGGTTGCCCTATCTCCTATCTTGTCTTTTCCTTCTATCTCCGTATTTTCAGCGTAACCGGCTGGCTAACACAGGGACGTGATGGGAGTAAGAGAAGATATGAAAGGGTTTCTTGGTAGTTTGTGTTTCTTAGAGTGCTATTTCTTTCTTTCTGTGTTCAAAGCAAATTCTGATATGAAAGGAAAGTGTGGTTTCTTGGTGCTGCCACCATTCTCACTTGCTGACTCATGGACTTAACATGCTTATGTTGTACTTGCTTTGACTCTTGTTGAACTCCCTCACATCATGGGCCTACTGGAATTCAGTGCTTATGGGCATCACAAGTGCCATTTGCAAAGGGGGCGTCAAGCAAAGGTTAGAAAAATACATATCCCATTCAGTTCCATTTACAAAACACAAGTTGAAAGATAAAATTAAGAATCTTAACATAGCAGAGCATTAAACCAAGTATGGCCATCCTGAATGAAGGGTCCTATGTGGAGCCTGCATGGTAGCCTACTCATGAACTTTGGCTACAGGGATCTAGTCTCCATACTACTATCCTCTGCGTGTTACTATAAGAGGATAGGCAAGTAGGATCTCCGTGGCTGGCAGATACAGCATATGGTAGGGCTCACCAAAGAATTCTTTGACTTTCTTGTTTCCTCACTTCTCCCTTCTGAAGAAATAGCAGTTCAGCAGACCTTCAAAAAACCTTTGGGATGATCAAATGAGGCAGAATCACTGTAGGAGATAGTGAAAATGATCATTTGCTGTTGGCATACTCCTCTTCTAGTGAAAGAATGAGTGATCCTTGGCGGGGTTGGGCTTGGCTTGGTCTCCAGCTGTAGGAAGATATATGTGACTTGCCATGGCCAGTTGTGGCAGCAGGCCTAGGAAGGCTAGTCTTAGGGTTCCAGGGAAGGGAGAAGAGGCCAGTTTCCCAGTCACTGGTGGGAGGAATGCAGCACTTGCCTGTATTTGTCCCTTGTTTTCCTGCTGCTTTTGTTCTCTGAGCTAATTCCTGTTTGAAGAGCTGATATTTAATTCAACAGCCCCCCATGGAGCCTTGTGCCTGTGATAGAAGTTTCTAAAAATCTCTCAGTCAACAAAATGATAACAGCTGGTCTTTAAAACTCTGGGAGCTCTAGACCAGGGAGGTGCTGGGGGAGGGAGAACCAAGGGAACTAGGGTTTGGGGCTGGGGAAGGCACTATTTGTTAAAGATAATGAGGCAAAAATGTGACAGAGGTTTTTATTACAAATAATAGACAGAAGTCTTCAAACAACAGCAGAGAGTCATTAAAAAAAGAAACAGAGTTAAATAATTGTCTAATTAGCAGGCACCAAGAAGGCAAAATTTATTCCATTAGAACTTCTTAAGGGAGAGTCAATAAATTCACAGCTGGGTGTTCGCTTTCTCAGGAATGCCGGGAATGTGGATTTTCCTGGTGCCAAATCGTTCTTCCGTCCCTTTGCCAAGCTTCCTTTCTGATTAACTCAAGGTGAGACTTGCCTCAGCTGCTTAGGCTCAGTTGCTTTACCGAACCGTGTTGTTAAGTTCTGGCCCAAATAGTGAGCCTTTAAGGAGTCAGGAACCACAGGGACCACTACTATTAACAGAGCTATCGGCTAACATTCATACAACCAAGCATGTTGACATACATGATTTCATTGAATTCTTGTAGCCGTTCAGTAAGGGAGACTGAGCCTGTGTAAGTGAATGTTTGAGTATGGATGGTGTGTTAGCTTGGGCAGCCATAACAAACTACCATAGACTGTATCACTTAAACAACAGAATTTTATGTTCTCATAGTTCTGGAGGCTAGAAGTCAGAAATCAGGGTGCCAGTATAGTGGGGGGAGGTTTGTCTTCCTGGCTTGCAGATGGCTGCTTTCTGTCTGTGTGATGGAGAAAGAGGAAGGGAGGGAGTCAAGGACAGGGGGTAAGAGAGACAGGACAGTGAGAGGGAGGGGAGTCAGGGGGAGGGAGAGGGAAAGGTAGAGCGAGATATCTTTCTTTTCCTTTTCTTATAAGGCCACCAATCTTATCCGATTAGGACCCCATCCATGTGACCTCATTTAACCTTAATTACCTCCTAAAGGCCTTACTTCCAGATACAGTCACAGTGATGGTTAGGGCTTCAACATAAGGATTTGGGGGAGACATAATTCAGTCCATACCAGATGGCAGCCACCTGGTGAGAACACAAACCATCTGCAGCTACACAGCTCACCGTCTGCATTAAAATAACCTTATTCCAAGAATCTCTTGCTCAGGAATGTAATGTTACAAATAATTATTGTTTGGTTAAGGAACTTCCTGAAAATCCATTTATCTGAGTAAAAGATTATTCAACTAATCTCTCATTAGAGTAGATAACCCCATGTATCAGGACGATACATTACTTTAGCAGACTCATCAAACCACTGTTTATTTAAAAAAAAAAATGTTTATTTGTTTTGAGAGGGAGAGCACAAGCAGGGAGGGGGAGAGAGAGAGAGGGAGAGAGAGAGCATCCCAAGCAGGCTCCATGCTGTCAGTACAGAGCCCAGTCCCAGGAACCATGAGATCATGACCTGAGTGGAAATCAAGAATTGGATGCTTAACTGACTGAGCCACCCAGGTTCCCACCACTGTTTACTCTGTAAGACTGTCTTGGAACCCTCTCCTTGCTGTTTCAACTAATCCTAAACTGTCAGGAAGTTGGCCCAATGACATCAGTCCCTTGCATTGAAATACCTGCCTTAAACCAGAACCCCAAATCTCATAAATATCCTTCCTAGAAGGTAAATCTCTGTCAAGAGTGTATTCTTCCTTCCTGCAGTAAGCAATGAACTTCAACTTTGCTTTATCAACAAGTTTATTAGGTGGTTTTATCAGGAAGTCAGCAGTCAACATTTGTTTGCACCTTGGCTGCCTTCAGTACTTCCTAGCTGTATGAGCTTGGTGCCCTCATCCATTTTCTTGATGTGTTCTTCCCCCAAACTAGGCTGCCTGAGAGAAGTAAAATATTATAAACTTTTGACTTACAATGGAATTATTTATCTGATTTCTTCCATTTCTAAAATGTTAGCAATAGTGGCTAACAGACACGTGAAAAGATGCTCAGCATCATTCATCATTAGGGAAATACAGATCAAAACCATGATGAGATACCATCTCACACCTGTCACAATGGCTAAAATGACTGGTGCAGCCACTCTGGAAACCAGTATGGAGGTTCCTAAAATAATTAAAAATAGAACTACCCTGTGACCTAGCAATTGCACTAGTAGGTATTTATCCAAAAGATACAAAAATGCTGATTCGAAAGGGCACATATACCCCAATGCTTATAGCATTGGCTGAATTATGGAAAGAGCCCAAATTTCCATCTGCTGATGAATGGATAAAGCATATGTAGTATATATGTATATGTAGGTGCATACACACACATATATGCATACATACATACATACATACATGCACACGATGGGATATTACTTGGTGCTCAAAAAGAATGAAATATTGCCATTTCCAACAATGTGGATGGAGCTAGAATTATTATGCTAAGTGAAATAACTCAATTAGAGAAAGAAAAGTATCATATGATTTCACTCATGTGGAATTTCAGAAACAAAGCAGATGACCATAGGGGAAGGGAAGGGAAAATAAAAACAGAGAGGGAGGCAAACCATAAGAGACTCTTAACTATAAAGAACAAACTGAGGGTTCCTAGAGGGGAGGTGGATGAGGGGATGGGCTAAATGGGTGACAGGCATTAAGGAGGGCACTTGCTGGGATGAGCACTGGGTTTTATATGTAAGTATTGAATTACGAAATTCTACTTCTGAAACCAATACTACACTATATGTAACTAACATGAATTTAAATTAAAAAAATAAATAAAATGTCATCAACTGTAAAATATAAACTTAAACACATTGGGGGACAAAAAAAGGAACACTGCTATACTAAGTATACACGTTGGTTTTTTTTTTTTTTGATATTTTTTTTTCAACGTTTATTTATTTTTGGGACAGAGAGAGACAGAGCATGAACGGGGGAGGGGCAGAGAGAGAGGGAGACACAGAATCGGAAGCAGGCTCCAGGCTCTGAGCCATCAGCCCAGAGCCCGATGCGGGGCTCGAACTCACGGACCGCGAGATCGTGACCTGGCTGAAGTCGGACACTTAACCGACTGCGCCACCCAGGCGCCCCCACATTGGTTTTAATATGCATACCAATTTCAGAAATGATAAAATGTAGGAAAAACTGCTTTAAAGATTAAATTTATAGTTTTCTTCTAAAGCTCTCAGAGAGCTTTGGTGGGAAGGATGGAGGGTTTTCCTGAGGTACTTTTAAACCCATCACTACAGCTGAGTAGTTTCTGATTCCCTTTTGGGGGCAGGCCAGCCCAGCTTGGGGAAAAAGGCAGTGAGCCTAAAATCATGTCCCATATGTTTGAGTTCCTCATGGATTTTGGTCATGGTCCCTATGTTTGCAGACACTTGGAATGTGTTTGCTGCAGGCTGGAACTGGCGTTTGTTTAAGGGAGGCCTGGGAGAGGGGGCCCTCCTCTCACAGAGCTGGCATTATGCTTGGCTGTGCTGACAGAAAGTATTGTTTCAGCCATCATTTCCTCTCTTACAGAGGACCTTTGCTCTGTCTCCACTCATTGGTCTCCTTTATTCCTTAGTCTTACCTCATGGCATATTCATGGTCACTGCAGATAATTTGGGCTGTTAAGGCACATCTTATATAGTACTTCCCAAAGAGACATCCACAGAGCAGGACCAGTATGTAAACGATGAGATAAGGATAGAAATTGAGAACATTTAGACATATTATAGTAATTTGACATTACCGTGAAACCCAAGCAGATGATCAGTGACATCATCTTACTGAATATCAGGGTCTAGAAACCAGTTCAGGTGTGTTACACCCATAGTGAGTTGTATTCGCTTCAAGATAACATACTGATCATGTGCAGTAGGACCACATACTGGCTTGTAGAGGGCTGAACGTCAAAAACAAACAAAAACAAGAAAAAACGACCCAGAGCCACATATCCCATATGTGGCCTATAACCACAGATATATTGAGATATACTATTATAAAAACTAGTTATTTTTATCTGGAAGCTATACTTGGGATTTCAGCACCTGCCACTATGTATGTAAGATCTTGGAACACTGACCTAGACACCAAGAGTTCCCAGCTCAGCTGGTTGAGAATGGTTTAAGTTTAAAAAATTTTTTTTAACGTTTATTTATTTTTGAGACAGAGACAGAGCATGAATGGGGGAGGGTCAGAGAGAGGGAGACACAGATTCTGAAACAGGCTCCAGGCTCTGAGCTGTTAGCACAGAGCCCGACGCGGGGCTCGAGCTCACGGACCACGAGATCATGACCTGAGCCGAAGTCGGCTGCTCAACCGACTGAGCCACCCAAGCGCCCCAAGAATGGTTAAAGTTTATAATTCACTTGTCATTATTCTGCATACAAAATATGATGCTATATTAAAAACTTTCTAGATGTGGACATATATGGATTGCCTATTCCTCACCTTCATGAAAATATAATTTGAAGCAAGTTTTAAATAAACTGTAGATCTTAGACATAGATCAGCATATTCTCTCTAGCTGTGGTATTGATCAGAACATGACCTTTGACTGTGGCCTCACTGGCCTCACTACCAGAGAGAGTAAGAGGCCTTTCTGGGCTGTCAGGGTTGGTGTTTTTTTGGAGTTAACAAAATAAGCTTTTTTTTTTTTTTTTTTTTTTGCCATAGGCTTTCCTTTAGCTGTTTTTCTTTATCAAAGCAAAGGGGTAAGATGCCCTTTTAGCAGTCATTGGTTTTACAGGTCAATTTTCTATTTTGTCCTTCTTCCACTAAAGAGAAACAAACTGTAACAATGTCTCCTTAGTTAAAATAAAACTACACTTGATTTAAACTGAGCATTCCTATCAGAGTTCTTTCCTTTCTTTGTCTCCAGTAATCCTTTAGCATTCTTTAAGTTTCTAACAATACCTGACAAAGTCGTTTGTTATGTAATATCTATAAATTTTGCTGACAGAGTAACTTAAATAGTTTCAAGTAGACTCAAAATGCTCTTAAAATTTTTTTATAGTGTAATTTCCTTACTTGCCATATCTGTTTTTCCTTCCTTCCCTCCCTTTTATCATATTTACTTGGGAAATTTCTCCTGATCCTTCCAAGACACTCCTTAGGTTGTATAGTGTAATTAAGAACTCGGATTTATCAAGTTCCCACATTTACTAGCTGAGTGACATGTGTAAATTACTGTACTTAGCTTCCCTGTGTCTCCATTTACTTAACAATAAAAAGGAAAGATAATAGTACCTACCTAATGGGGATTATTATAAGGGTTAAGTGGGATAATTCTTCTAAACTAATAGATATTAGGGGCCCAATAAATATTAGCTATTCTTACTCTTAGGAAACCTTTCTAATGTGTAAACTTGGCATTGTTTCCTTCCCTCTAAAACTGAGCTCATTGATCCTCCTGGGCTACCACATTGCTCTATTCTTCCTTTTAATGTTCTGCCATGTGTCTGTCTCTCCCACTAGACTTTGAATTTACCCAAAGCAGATTTGTGTTTTCATCTTTGATTCTATAGTATCTTATCACATATCAATGAATATTTGTTGAACTGAATTCAAATGAGCTTCTCTCTTCCATCTTTCCAGCACATTGGCATTTTCTTTTTAAAAAAAATTTTTTTTCAACGTTTTTATTTATTTTTGGGACAGAGAGAGACAGAGCATGAATGGGGGAGGGGCAGAGAGAGACACATTGGCATTTTCAAATGCAAGGCCAGTGGGAATGCTTACTTAAAGACAGATTCCTTGGTCTTCATAGAATCAAAATTTAGGATTACTGAGAATCTTCATCTTTAACAAGCATCTCAGGATTCTTAAGCTCAATAAACCACTGACCTTCATCTTTTCAGTGTGTCCATGTTGGGCAACTTCTGTATGTCTTAGACCTGTGTCCTAGACTCTGCCCATAGACTCTGTAGTCATATGCTTCCTCTTAGTCATCATTAATTTACATTGCCTCTGGCTAATTTCAATCCTCATCATCTGTTGGCCCCAATCTTGCAGTAGCATTATTTGGCAGACAGACCCTTCGGTCCCCATGATTCTTGCTTCTAAGCATCCATCTTGTTTGTGGACAGGACTTGGGACTTCCTCTAACCAGTAGAATACAGAATCTATGATGGGATGTATGTGATTACATTACATAGATGAGTCTCTCTCCTCTGCTGGCTGTGTTGGGAAACCACATGTGTCAAAGAATTGTAGGCAGCCTCAGGGGCTGAAAATGGCCTCTAGGCAACAGCCATCAAGAAACTGAAGCCCTCAACTCTATAATCACAAAGAACTGAATTCTGCCAACAATTTGGGTGAGCTTGGAAGCATATTCTCCTTTGCCCATCAAGCCTCATAATATCATGTCCCTGACGACACCTTGCTTATAGGTTAATTAGACCCTATGTAGAGGACCCATCTGAGTCTGGACTCCTGACCCAGAAAAACTGAAATAATAAATGAGTGTCCATGCAAGCTGTTAGGCTGTGGTAGTTTGTTTCATGACCATAGAAAGCTACCACACATTCTAATTAGTGTTCTTGATTTCTTCTCTCTTATTTCCCTTCCATTTCCTATCCATCCCAAAGACTTTCCTTCCTACCACGTATAGAGACTCTGAATAACCAACTCATATTATTTCCTATCCCAAAAATTTTCATAAACTCCTCAATCCCTACAGAAGAAATTACAGACTCTTCAGGGACTGGACTGTACTCTCCTTGTTCTCACCTCAAATGGCCTTTCCAGTTTTGTTTCCCACCAGATATCTCTGTGTCTTGTATCCCAGAGATAATTTATATGTACCTTACACCTTCACATTTGAGGCCTTTGCTCAGATTCATCCCTCAACCTGCAAAGTCTTATCTTTTATTCTTTCCTGTCAGTGTTTTTATACTATATCCATCTTAAATCCTTCCCTCTTCCTTCCATGCAGAATGAGTTGTCCTTCTGTGGGGCTTCTGTAAACATTCCTTGTACCTCAGGCTAGCATTTGTTTCATTCTGTCATATTTTCTAATTAGTCATTTGTGAGGCAAATTTATAAGCTCTTTGGGAACAGGGACACTGTTGCCTTCATCCCTTCTGGAGAATAGCATTCTGCATTTTCTCGGACCTCAGTGTAGACTTCCTGTGTATTCTTTGGCTGATATTTGCTTAATTTACTAATCCAAGTTCTACGAAGATATTTTCAAATATTTTAAAAGCCCAAAAGTTCTTTAAAACTGAGGAAGGGAGTAAAGAGGTATTAGGCCCAGATCTAAGAAAAGCACTGTTATGAACCTAACACTAGAATTACAGTCAATTGTGATTCTCAAAAGCTCAGATTGTTGATAGGTCCAGAAAGAACCAGGGTCTCCACTCTACCATGATGGTATACATACCACATAAATGAGTTCTCCAAGGCTTTTGAACTCCAAGTCAAAAGTGAAGCTAGACCTATGTGGTTGAGTTTCCCTTTCCTCCTGTGTTTGAGAATAAAGCATTAAGAGGGATGTTAAGGAAGTAGTCATAGCATCTAGTATCATAATAGACAAAATATCAACCTAGGTTTTCATTGGTATTATTAGGGAGTATGATGGTTAATTTTATGTGTCAAGTTGACACATAAAATTGTGCCCAGATATTTGGTTAAACATTATTGTGGTTATATCTGTGAGGGTGTTTCTGGATAAAATTAATATTTCCATTGGTAGACTAAGTAAAGGAGATTGTCTTTCCCAGTGTAGCCTTATCCAATATGTTGAAGGTCTGAATAGAACACAAGGCTGACTGAAAAGAATTTGCTCTTTCTGCCTGTCTTTGAGCTAGGACAGTGATATGCCTTCAAATTCAGATTTGGATTGGAACTATACCATCGACTCTCCTAAGTTTCCAGCTTGCTGACGTAATTGTGTGAGCCAATTCCTTATAATAAGTCTCTTCTCTTGGGGTAGTAAGTTGTATACTAGTAACTAGTAAACTGTAACCATCTATATCTATAGCATCTCCTATAGGTTCTGTTTCTCTGGAGAACCCTGTAGAGAGGGAACATGGTTTACAGGCTATAGAAACTATTATTTTGATGAATCAAATCAGTTAATCAGTTCTTTTTTAACATCTGTTAGATTCAAAGCAATGAAATGTACTAAGTACTATATAGGAGGACTGTGAAGATAAAGGAGTTTTCAGCCTTACAGTAAGTTTTTAAGCTTGCTCTTAAACTATTATAAGGCAGGGGTTTTAAGAGCCATGAGAGAGGTTTCAGTGGAAGGGAAGGCCACTTTGGCCAGCCAGTTAGAGGATGGCTTATAATACAGGCAGCACTAACTTGGGCTCAGTTTTCTGTTAATGTTACTCAATTTTCCAACTACTGTCCCTGTCTTATTTATATGGAAACAGCCTTCAACTCCTCAGGTTAGTGTAAACATGCATAGGACATGTTAAAGTCATGAAGGCACTATTTAAAAAAAAATATTTATTTTTGAGAGAGAGAGAGAGAGTGAGGGATGGGCAGAGAGAGGTAGGAACAGAGGATCTGAAGAGGCCTACACACTGACAGCAGCGGGCCTGATGTGGGGCTCAAACTCAGCAACCATGAGATCATGACCTGAGCCAAAGTTGGATGCTCAACTGACTGAGCCACCCAGGTTGCCCCATGAAGGCACTATTCTTAATGAAGTTTTAATAGTCATTCAATCAAATAACAGCATCAAAATAAATAGAGCAAAAACTATCAAGGGGAAATAGACCAAAACACATTAGTACAAGTAGACTTTAATAACTTTTCCCCAGTCCATTGACAAATTAAGTAGACAAGTAATTAAAGATGTAGAAGATCTAGAAAACATAATTAACAAGGTAGACCTAATATAAGTACATCAATCTATAGTGTACCATTTTCTGAAAACAGAAAGTACCTTCTTAACAAGTGCTGTGGAACATTTACAGAAGTCGCCTGTGTTAGGTCCTAAAGAAGGATTCCAAAAACTTTCAAAACCACAGACAACATTCACAGAATCCAATATAATAACATGAAAGATTAATTACTAAACTAGGAAACAAGATATTTCTACCACTTGTACACTGAAGCCTCTTTCTTAAGTTGTTCTTAAGTTAAAAGTAAAATCAAGACTGGAATCAGAAAATATCTAGAAAATGAAGAATATGAAGACATTACATATCAGAACATGAGGAGTATAACTAAAACTAAGCTTACCAAAAAAGGTGTGGTTTTAAATATTAATAGTGATAAAGTGGAAAGAACAAAAAGACAAACATTAGCCATCTGTGAAACTACAGAAAGAACAAAATTAGTAAATACTCCTAAGTAAAACAGAAGGAATTAAGAAATAAATTCAGAAATTCAAAAAGTCAAAAACAAAATGATTGACTAATAAATTTAAGAACTGTCTTATAAGTAAACCCATTAAGATAAACAATCAACTAGTTTAATAAAGATATGCAGTAAAGAAAATACCATTTGCTGCCGTTTCTGTAAGTATAAGAGAAAGTCATGCACAGAGTGATGCTGCAGGCTCAGTTTCTAGGCTCTGTTTGCTGATATGGGTCCTTGTTTTGACTTGTAGCTCCTGGTAGCGTCTTTCTGGATAGGCATGTGCTGGTTGGTCCTATTTTCCCTTGGGAAAGAAGACATTGCTGCCCATGCATTACAGGGATTTGATTGTGGATCTCAGCCTCTCGAGGCATCGTGAGCCATCTCTCCTTTCCTCCCTGCCTTTTCTGCTTCTCTGTTCCTCTGATATGAGTGCCACAGAATGAGAAGGCCCTGGAATGGAGATCATGCTGCCTGAGTTCTGATCTGCTACTGTACATTTCTGCTCTTAAAGTGGGTATTCTCAGATCAAAATCTCAAGCAATTGGAACCCAGTTTCCTCTTCTGCAAAATGAAGGAGATTGGATCGATAATTTCTGAAATCACTTACAGAGATAATGTTTTTAGGTTCAATATCTTTTGATACACAGTGTCTTATTCTGACATCAATGGTTACCCGTTCCTCCGTTGCCCTGCAATCTCTTCCTCCTCCAACCTAGTGTAGTGTCGGGCAACCAGCCAGAGGACACCATGGCCTCAGATTTCTTTGACTTGGGTAAAATTGTTTTTAAAAATTTTGTCAGTGAATTTTTTTCCCATGAAAATTCGTATTAAAATTTTTTCATTGGTTTGTTGTGCCTGTTGACAGTGAGTTCAATAGGAACTGAGCTAAACTCTAGGTGCTTCTTTTACAAGCCATGAAATGTATTATCATTTCCCTTTATTGAATCCTGCTTCATTCTGCCCATTTTCATGTGAGTTCAGGGTGCCACGATTGACCAGAATGGCCAACCATTCCAGATTGTTTTTCTTCCATACCTAAAGGGGAAGGTATTATATATTATGTATTTGGGACCTTTTCAGAGTTAGTCCACAGACAGTAGAGCTACTATCAAAAACTTAAAAACAAAAACACAACCTTCTATTCCCGTGAAAAGGTTGGAGGAGGGGCAAGTTCTGCAGACACTGACCTACAAAGGAAGGAGGTCTTGAAAAACAAATAACCCAGTGAAGAAATGGGCAGAAAACATGAATAGACACTTCTCTAAAGAAGACATCCGGATGGCCAACAGGCACATGAAAAGATGCTCAACGTCGCTCCTCATCAGGGAAATACAAATCAAAACCACACTCAGATATCACCTCACGCCAGTCAGAGTGGCCAAAATGAACAAATCAGGAGACTATAGATGCTGGAGAGGATGTGGAGAAACGGGAACCCTCTTGCACTGTTGGTGGGAATGCAAACTGGTGCAGCCACTCTGGAAAACAGTGTGGAGGTTCCTCAGAAAATTAAAAATAGACCTACCCTATGACCCAGCAATAGCACTGCTAGGAATTTACCCCAGGGATACAGGAGTACTGATGCATAGGGGCACTTGGACCCCAATGTTTATAGCAGCACTCTCAACAATAGCCCAATTATGGAAAGAGCCTAAATGTCCATCAACTGATGAATGGATAAAGAAATTGTGGTTTATATACCCAATGGAGTGCTACACAGCAATGAGAAAGAATGAAATATGGCCCTTTGTAGCAATGTGGATGGAACTGGAGAGTGTGATGCTAAGTGAAATAAGCCATACAGAGAAAGACAGATACCATTTGGTTTTACTCTTATGTGGATCCTGAGAAACTTAACAGAAACCCATGGGAGAGGGGAAGGAAAAAAAAAAGAGGTTACAGTGGGAGAGAGCCAAAGCATAAGAGACTCTTAAAAACTGAGAACAAACTGAGGGTTGATGGGGGGTGGGAGGGAGAGGGGGTGGGTGATGGGTATTGAGGAGGGCATCTTTTGGGATGAGCACTGGGTGTTGTATGGAAACCAATTTGACAATAAACTTCATATATTGAAAAATAAAACAAAAGAAAACAAAAACAAAAACAAAAAACAAAGGAAGGAGGTCTTTATGAGAACAGACTTTGCAGCATGGTTAACAGCTCTTCCTCCCAGATTAGGTCTGCTTACTAAGATACTTACCAGTCTTCCTGTGCTAAGGAGCCTGCATCTGTGTCATTATTATTATTATTATTATTATTATTATTACTCTCTACTGAACACGGAGTGCCTGTTCTCCAAGAATACCAGCTCCTTTCTGCAAGGCATCACCTTTTGTGAGCCCTTAATACATGAAAAGAAAGCGGACAAAGAAGGGGAACTCAGTGTGCATTTGGAGAGTGAGATGGGAATAGAGGATAGAAGAGAGTTGACTTAAATTAAAAAAATTATAAAATTCATTTAGACTTGCATGCTGAAGTGTTTCTTTGCTGCTCTTTCTGATTAGAGAGAGTGTCAGGGAATAAGTGATGAGCCAGCAGGCTTTGGGGTGAGGATGTGGCTTGCTCAGTGGTGGGACTGCATTTTCCGCTTTCTTTTACCATCTATGTGAGCTCAGTAACATAACTACTTAGTGTGAGTAGGAGGAGATGGGGAAGGAGACTCTTCTAAATCAGTAGTGTCTGTGAGATTGTTGGTATCGATTTTTCCTCCTGAATGACACAATTTAAGTGACTCTTGACAGGAATTTTCTTCTTGATGACAATTGACTTCTGATTGCCTAGACATCTCACAGCCACTAGCAGGAGAGACAGGGAACACTCAGAGTGCTCACCTGCAAGGGGAAGCTCAGAGTTTCTCCAATTCCTCTCAGGCTTTCCTCACTATGATGCCCCTAAACTTCTCCCATGAGGGCCCAGGTGGCAGCAAAAGAGAATTATGACAAAGGAGACAGGCCTGTCTGTTGTGGACTCTTGCTCTGATGAGCTTGGCAATTCTGATAATTCCTGACACATCTATATTAGTTTATCATCATCGTCATCATCATCATCCTTTAGGGTGGGCCTGCAAAATTTCAAAGATATACAGATAGAAAGCAAAAATATTTTTAATCACCAGGGTAGTTTGCTTGCAGGTCACTAAACATAAGAATGGCTGGTGAATCTTTTTTCATTCTGTCTATTTTCATCCAAGTTCAGAGCTATCATGTTTAATGAATAAACTTGGGAATTACTGATTCACATGTCCAGGTGTTATGCAAAGTGGAATTTATATGCAGCTTGCTGGACTCATGACTAACTGGGGAGAAGGAAACAGTCAAAAGACTTATTTTCCTGACACTCTCTGGTTAGAATATAAAAGCTGGGATTGAACCATGAGGAATATTGGAGACCCCCTTTGCTTTACTTTTTTGGACAGGACAATGAAAACAGTTATGTATAATGCCTACTCTACTTCCGGTGAGAACCTGAGGCAGCCTAAATTAAAACATGTAAAATAAGAGAGATAAATCATAGATAAATAAAGAGAGCTCAGAAATCTAGATGAAGGACAAAAGGTGTTGTACTAGAATGCAGTTAATGCAATTGAACACCCACCTTGGCTCTGATGGAAAACCAATAATAATAGCAGTAGTAATAAGGATAACAGTAATAGTTGCCATTTTTTTGTACCAAGGGGTTTTTAGACATTATTCTAATCTTTACAACAACTTCATGAACAGCAGTGATAACAACCCAGAGGCTCAGAAAAGACAAGTGATTTGACAAGAGCTACAGATAGAGTAAGTAATGGAGGAAAGATTCAAATTCAGAACTTTACAAGTTCAAAGCACATATTTTATGGTATAAACTGTCTTTGCAGGACACTAGTTGCTGTGTGGGCCACAGGACGAGTTACTGAGATCCGAGATGCCTGGCAGCTCTAGTAAAGGCACAGTGTTGGGAAGAAATACCCAATCTTAGAGCCATTCACTAGTGAGTTGTTTTGGAATGTTGATTGCACATGTGTAAGAGGAGGCTTTCTGGGGTCCTTACTGCTTCAGTTTCTGGGAAGAGAGTCCAACTCTGAAGGCCTTTGGGAAATTATCTTCCAGGGTGCATATTTCCATTGTAGGGAATACAAAAGAACCACTAAAAGTACAGTGGTTAAAAAAGAACCACTAGAAGTACAGTGTGGGTTTCACCAGCTCTACAGGGGATGCTTTAGTTACTCTATGGTGAGATAGGAAGAAAGGCTCACAGCTTGACCTCCACATGATGGTCTGAACAAGAGGAAGCTAAGCCTGGCCTGGTTACCTGATACCACCATCTAGATGGCATAGCTAGCTAAAACCCTACATACCAGAAACTAGGATTATGGTTAATTGGGAGTTGGGGGCTCTCGGTGGCAATGCTTTTTTTTTTTTTTGACAAAAATATACATAAATGGTAAGTATGTTTGCAGCCATAAGAGTCTCTGTTCTGTAATAACCATGTTAATGTTCTCATAAAAAGATATGGGGCAAGAGCAAAGTGACAGAAAGGCTGATTAGCATTTTATGACAGAATTAAGCTGCATGACAAATAACTCACTGGTTTTACAGCCCAGAAAAATCTACTTTCAAATGCCGGAGGTGCTAGGATGTTTTTGTTCATTTATTTGTTTTTTATATTTAACCGTCAAGGTGTCCTGTGAGCAATTTGTAGAAAAACAATGCAATTGTGTTAGTAGTAAATATGACGATTAGTGCTAATACTTATTATTAATCCATTTGCTCCAAAATTTCTGTAAAAGTTACTATCTTCAGCTACAGGATTTTTCAACATACAATGGTTTAGAAGTGGATGAAGATGTTCAGACCACTACTCATCAGTGTCCTGATTCATATGATGGGTTTTACAAAATTGAACACTTCTTCCATATGTTCTCCTCAACTTTGGGGAAATCTCATTGAAACTGCTATTTTGTGAGTATTAAAGGGAAAACAACTTATGCTTTGTTCAAGATACCAGATTCTAGATTAAGAACTCCTTCTACACTTGCAGTTTCATTACAGGTAAGGAATGGCAAGGAGTATAAAAAGGAAGACACCTTGCTTAATTCAGCAAAGTAAATGTGTATTAAATAAAAGATTAGGTTTTGTTTCTCAGTAGCTGGTTTTCTCATCTGCAGATAAAGGAATCACCCTAGGTTTCCTTAATTGCTGGTTGTAGATGATGATATTAGTTCTCATTTACTTCACTGAGAGCATAATATTAATATATCTAAATTATCAACATTAAAAAAGAGTAAAAAACTTGCTCATAATTTTACCCTCCTAATAGAACACTGGTGATATACTACATCATGTATTTGAATACAAAGGGTGCAAAAATTCATCTCCTCTTTGTAATCATCCAACATGTTAGGTAATTGTTGGGGGTCTGCCTTGTGTCTAGCACCATGCCTGGTAGCTAGGGATGCAAGAAGACAATCTAGTGCCTGCTCTCCAAGAATTTCAGTCCATTTGGGAAGATGAAATGATTGAATGAAACAATTAGTGAGCAATGCAGGGTTATATAATAAAGTGATATAAGACGTGGATAAAAATTATGCAGTTACTGTGGTCTTGATTGCATATGTAATATATATATATATATATATATATATATATATATATATATATATAACACTTTATCCATTCTAATTGTTCTAATTGGTAACAAACACCTACTGGATTGAGAGTCGGGATGGTAGTTCTGGTTGCCACTTTCTGTGACTGAATAATCAGTGAAATGAAAGAATGAAAAGTGGAATACAATTGTAATCATAGTAAATTTGATTAGTTGCTAGTATTTATTAATAATCCATTTGCTCAAAAATTTCTGTAAAAATTACCATATTCAGCTATAGATTTTTTCAACATAAAATGGTTTAGAAGTGGAAGAAGAAGTTCAGACTAAGAATAAAAGACCAGTAATAAGCCACTTAACATATCTTTTTTTTCTAGATATAATGAGGAAGATAGGGAGGTCTAGATGACCTCCAAAGACCCTTCTTGTTTGGTATTTTATAGCTCATGACTCTGGCTATTGTCACTGGGATGATTTCAGTTCTGCAATGATTTCAGTTCTTTCCAGAGAGCCTGGGAAATGGAGACACTTGGAGAGTGCTTCTCTGAGGTAACATGGTCTATTAATCTTTCCTCATAAGTGGGCTGTGGGGCTCCAGACCTAAGAGGTTTAAGATCCTAGCCTGGATAATGATGGGGCTGGAATGGCCCTTGACTGCAGAGTGTGGAACCAAGATAGATCTGGCAGCACCAATTCCAGGGCAACATTGGAATGAGGAGTCTAGGAGTCTGATCAACCCAAGTATCAGTTTATAACCAAACAAAGTACCAGTTGGCAGAGATAGAAACTTAATGAGGGGAAACTGGATAGCAATCAGGTAGTGAAACAGAGCAGAGAGTCAGAAGCAGACTCTGAAGAGGTTTTCTGATCCCAGGAACGTAACTATAGGATGAGGAGGAAGCTTTCAATTTTAAGAACAGATGGAAGAGACTGTCCCATAGGCTGGAAGTGTGGTAGCCATCTTCATATGGTGCTTCACATGGACCTGTTTTTTTCTTGCAAGCATGGGACAGACAGACTGATTCATGTTTCTTGTCTTATCCCTTCCATGGGCAAAAGCGGGCCTCTGAAATGGTGGTTGTTTGTGGTGGAGGGTGCAGCTCATAGCTTGGGTGTGAAGATTTCTCAGTTCCTACTCCAAGTGTCTTTCTTACCTCATCCAGTCTCCATACTACACTAGCATAGTGATTTTTCTGTAGTATATTGTCTCTGACCTTGCCACTTTTCTGCATGAGAACCTTAATAGCTATCTCTGTCAAAACTTAACATTTTAAGGTCTTCTACAATATGGCTTCAGTTTACTTTTTCAACCGTATTGGCCACTTCTACCATGTAAGTATACTGTATATATTCTGGCCAAATTATGGCCCTTAGTGTTTCTCAAATATATATTGTCTTTTCCCACTACTGAGCCTTCATTTATGCCAACCCTCTTTCCTGGAGTGCCTTTTCCCATTCAAAATCTTACCTATGATTCAATCCAATTTCAGTTTTCTCTCGTAAATCTCTTCAGAATGCTTCAATCACATATAGCCTTTCTATCCTTTAAATTTATACAGTCAGTTCTCCTTCCCCTCACTTTGGAATTTATTATTTCTACCTTATATTTCTCTTATTTCTACATTTGCCTTTACTGTCAGATTGTGGCCTTATTTGGGGAGGAATCATGCGTCTTCAGCATCCTATATGACACCTGATACATGGTAAGTTCTTCTATGTCTGTTGAGGTTCTGATCCAGGCTGGGGGCAAGTGGATATACATTAAGAAAAAGGAAAGATAATAATATGAAAGCAAGAAGTACATCAATTTAGACTTCTCTTTTTGGGGGCATTATTCATTTTTGCAACATTATATCCAGCCTTTCCCCCTCCCCGCCATACATACTTTTGCTATAACTGAATTTGGTTTTTTCACAATCACTAAACATATGCAAATAAATACAAGCCTATCTTGAATTGTTAATCCTTCAGTTGGAACAACTCATTTAAACTGCCCAAGCAATTGTGTCCAAACCCGTGTGCCTGTTTCAAGCAAATTGCTGGAATGCAAGGGTTTCAGAAGAATAAAAATGCAGCTCATTCCTTTTTCCTTCTCTTCCTCCTCCAGGGAGCACACCTCCAATTATTTTCCAGCATAAATAAGCTGACTTTCTTAAAATTAACTTTGTAATGCTTACTTTAGAAACTTCTTTCATTCATCTTTGTGACTCTTCTTTTTGGCCCCCATGTTGTGCTCCCAAATGCTATAAGCCACTTGATGTAATTTTCTCCACAGTCTTCCTCTTCAGACTTCCTGGGTTCAAATCTCACTTCTGCCAAAGTACTGGCCCTGTGACCCTCCACTACCTTGTCTCTCTCTCGCTGCTACATTTCCTCATCTCTAAAATGGGAATGATGATAATCAGGTTGTGGTCAAAAGAGTACATGAATAGTACGTGCTGTGTAATAAATATTAGCTGCATTAACTCTTACTTATTGCTAAGCTTAGAGCTGACCTAGTCCTCTAGAGCTGTTTAAACTCTAGTGCCATGTGGCTGTTTCTTGGTCCAGTTGTCATCCATGGGGATTTCTAGACTGTCTTTCCCACTTGTCCTACACGGAGCCACTTCTTTTCCGTCTTGTATCTGTGCAAGTTTTTTTCTCCCTCTTTTTATTCCCAGAGGTACCACTATCCTCTTATTTGTATGGAGACTTCATTAGGCTCTGACAGGTACCTCCCTTCATTGTCTTAGATTGAGAATAGTAATGGCTAATATCTCATGCTGCACTTTGGGTAAAGGCTAAGAGGAAAATTTCCACTATAAATGGCACTGTGCTATTGGTTAGAGGCATAATGAAACTTTTTACCTTTCCCTGTAGCATTCAGGGAGACGAGGCAGGGCCTTGGTGGAGGAGCATTTTGATTTGAAAGAGCAAATCTAACAACAGCAGAGAGACTGAGGGAAGTGCTGTTAGGCTGCCTTCCAAACACACCATACTGTTGATTCTAACAGTAAAGGGGCTCTCTTTCTAATCACTTGGTTTATATTTCTCAGCCCTCTTGACAGAGGCAGTGGAGATGAAGGCCGCTATTACAGATGCGGCTTGTGTGCTGGAGTTAGCCAACTCCTGAGATTAAAAGTAAATTAGAAAAAAATGTATGTGATTTGTGCTTCTTGGGAAGCTTTTCACTTTTGTCAAGGGGTAAAAATAGCAAAGTTAATGCATGCTCTTTTCCTTTGATCAGTCCTAGTCAGGACTGAAACCAAACTGGATTGGAAACTTTGTACCTTTTGACCCAAGACAGAGCTGGGCCCACAGTGGGCACTGAGTGTTAGTTGACTCTGAGTTGCCTGCCTACCCATTAGCTGTTCAACTCATCCTATTCAGAACAACTTTCATCCTCTTATTTATTAATAGTTCCTAAGCTGCTACAAATGCAGTGTGTATGTAGCATCCTAGGTTTAATCGGTTTTTTAAAGATAAATGATCATCTGTTTTTTTCTGGAATGCAGTCCCTTTTCTTATGTAATCAAACAAAACAAAACAACAATGGCCCTTTTTGTTGGAAGAGTACATTGAGATTTCATATCTTATTTATATTTATCGCCAACATTCATTCTTACCTATCACTCCCTCGTCCCTTTCAGCCTGTTTTTCTTTCCCAATGACTTTCTGTGCTTTGGAATAATTCTTCCTAAGATGAGGATGTTTTAGTTTATATACAGTTTCCATTTTTTTAAGTTTAGTCTTTTCTTTATGTATTTAAATCCTTAGGGTTTTGTTTTCCATTTCTAAGTTTCATCATGTGCACTGTTTTCCCATCCAGTATTATCAGCCTTGCTGGCTAATGTCTTCCCATTCCTGGTTCATGCAACTAACTGTGAGCACAGTGGTAGACTCTGAGAAAGCCCCTGGCAAATACTTAGTAATTTGTTAAGTAATAAGCTGAAGGCATGATTAGATCGTTTCCCCTGGGGAGACAGGGAAAATTTTCAGATACAAACTGAGAAGGGGGCATTCCATGGATGGTCAAATCTGCCTTCATCTGTTAAAATTCATAGTGTTACTCATTCTGGCTCTTTTGCCAAAGCCATGGCACCTGCTCTGATTTCTGGGATTAGGAAGGGTGAAGAATGAGTGAAGCTAGGTGGAAAGAAAGGGGGTTTGAGGACGAGTGAAGGGATGGTCATAAAAAGATGAGGGTTAGAACTAGGGTCAGCCCTTTCCAACTAAAAAAGACTTCAAATTAATAACATCTGCTCATTCACACTGGCTTCATCAGCCTGGCAGAGTAGAAGAGGAGTTGGTTTTGGAGTGAAACTGCTTGGATTGGTATTTCAGTCTAGGAACCTGTTAGCTGTATGATCTGGAAAGTAATTTAGATTTATCTTTCTCCCTCCTTTCCTCCTTCTCCTCATCTTTCTTTCTTTCTCTCCTCTTCATTTCCTTCTTTTTGGGAGGAGTTGTTGGAACCTACTTCACTTGCAAGCACACTCTTTCTGAGCTACTGTATATATGTATTTTCCTACCTTCAGACAATCAAACTTTATTCGCATTTTGCATATGAGGTAGCTGTGATCAAGGAAAGTTAACTATTTTGGCTAAAGTCCCCAATCAAATAAGTGGTGGAAGATGGTTTTATTTTATTTTGTTTTGTTTTGTTTCATTTTGTTTTTAAAGTAAACCTAATACATCCTGTGTGGGGCTCAAACTCATGACCCTGACATCCAGAGTCACATGCTCTACCAACTGAGCCAGCCGGCTGCCCCAAAATGATTCTTTAAACCCAGTGCAATACTTGTATACCATACCATATGGCTTGTATTAATCAGAGAATAGGTTGGGTTATATTGCAGTAACAAACAACCCCTAATCTCAGTGGCTTACATCACTGAGGGTTTTCTATTTTTCACCCATGCTACCTTACTCAAGCAGTGGGATTGGGTTTGTTTTGTAAGCCTTTTTTTTTTTAATGTTTATTTATTTTTGAGAGACAGAGAGAGAGAGAGAGAGAGAGAGAGGGAGAGAGAGAGAGAGGGAGAGGCAGAGTATGAGTGGGGGAAGACAGAAAGAGAGAGAAACACAGAATCTGAAGCAGGCTCTGAGCTGGCAGCACAGAGCCCAATATGGGGCTCAAACTCATGAACTGTGGGATCATGACCTGACCTGAAGTTGGATGCAGAACCAACTGAGCCACTCAGGCTCCCCTGTTTTTGAATCTTTATTTCTTGACCCATGCTGGTTGAGACACATCTGTCTGGATCATTACTAGTTTTATTGCATAAGGAAAAGAAGTCGTGGAAAGTCAAATGCTTGCTCTTTAAGTTTCTCCCAGAAAATATCACACTTCTGCCCTTTTAATGGCCAAAGCAACATACATGACCAAGCCTGACATCAACTGGGTTGGGAAAGTATAATCCTTGTCAGAGATGAGCAACATATTCTGGGGAATAATATAATCTCCCAATTTGCTTTTGAAAGTGTGGTCTATAAACCAATTGATCAATATCACCTGGGAGGTTATGCAAAATTCATGTTCTTAGACTT
Source organism: Prionailurus viverrinus (assembly GCF_022837055.1). Lineage (NCBI taxonomy): Eukaryota > Metazoa > Chordata > Mammalia > Carnivora > Felidae > Prionailurus > Prionailurus viverrinus. Next base: position 94,732,425 of record NC_062569.1, read on the forward strand.
TGCCTGAAACCTAATAATCAGAATCTGCCTTTTAACAAAATTTCCAGGTAATTCATTGCCATTAGAGTTTGAGAAACACTAGTCTAGCATACTGCACAAATGTTAGTATTTTCTTAAAATTTTTTATTTTTAAGTTTTTTATTTTTATTTTTTATTAAAAATTATTTTTTATTTACTTTTTAAAAATGTTTTCTCATTTTTTGAGAGAGAGAGAGACAGAGCACGATTGGAGGAGGGGTAGAGAGAGAGGGAGACCTAGAATCTGAAGCAGGCTCCAGGCTCTGAGCTGTCAGCACAGAGCCGGATGCGGGGCTCAAACTCACAGACTGTGAGATCATTACCTGAGCTGAAGTTAGATGCTTAACTGACTGAGCCACCGAGGCACCCCTAAAAAAAATTTTTTTTTAATGCTTATGTTTTGAGAGAGAGAGACAGACAGACAGAGACAGAGCATGAGCATGGGAAGGGCAGAGAGAGAGGGAAAAACAGAATCCAAAGCAGGCTCCAGGCTCTGAGGTGTCAGAACAGAGCCTGATGCGGGGCTTAAACCCACAAACTGCGAGATCATGACCTGAGCTAAAGTCGGACACTTAACCAACTGAGCCATCCAGGCACCCCTAAAAGGTTTTTTTTAAAGAAACGTTGTATATATTTATGTTATATGTATTTTCTAAATTTATGAGATATTTTCAACCAGTAAAAGTACAAAGACTGATGTAATGGAATCCATGGACACACCATCTACTTTGTCTAATTTTAACATTTTGTATTTTTGCTTCATATATTTAAAAAAAGCATAACAAGTTCAGTTTTAGTACAACGTGTATATTTCCCTATTCCCATTTCTTCTCTCTTTTCCTGAACCTTTCATGGTCATTTTTTGCAAATTTTTCTACTTCATGTTTATGGGAAATCAAATAGCTATGTCCTGGGTTAGGAAATTATAGGGAACGCATTGCAAAGCAGAAAACTGCTTTCTGGCCTTGCTGAAACAGCAGCCACACTTCACTTATCTAGTTAATGTATATCTAGGGTGCACTCACTTCGCTTATCTAGTTAATGTATATCTAGGGGTTAGGTCCTGCCTATACTCATAAATTCCTTAGACCATGTTATCGCATGGAATATTTTACCCTGTCTTAACTTGTTTTTCTGCACGTTTTCAGTATGTTCTTACTGGCACGTAGCCCACTGACGTATTGCACATTGTTTCCCTAAATGCATGCTCAGTAAATACGGGAGCTTGAGCACAGCTCAGGGAGATTTCCCTTAGCCTCCCTCTCTCCTCTCTTGACTTGCATGGAGTCTTGAGTAATCCTTTCTGCCGTCCTCGGCTTTGCTGGACAAAGCTGAACCCATGCATGTTCGTGAATCTGTAAGAATTTATATTTTTAACCTTTATACTAGTAATATCATAGGATAAATATCTGACTGCAGCTTGCCTTTGTTGCTCAACATTGTTTCTGAAAGTTATCTTTATGAACATAGTTATAATTCATTCATTCACTCATATTTGTTCATGTTACTGATTGCATAGCATTCCATTTACCTTAGTTTAGAGTAAGGTGATGTTTCTGATGATATACATTTGCTGCTTATAGTTTTTTTATCATTACAAATTTTTGCTGTAATAAGTATTTCTGAATATAAATTCTTATATACTTTTGTAACCGTTTCTCTAGGACATTCACCTAGGAGTAGTGTTGTAAGGTTGAAGATACATGTATGTTTAACTATATTGGATTTTACCATGTACCTTTCCAAAGTGGTTGTACCAGTTTTTATTTCTACCAGCTATGTAACTGAGACTCTTTAAGGTGATAGCTTTGAAATGGGACAATATTATTGTCTTAACTTTCAATTCGTTAAGTACAAGTAAGGTTGAACATCTATTTTGTGTATTATTATGTCTTTGGTTGGGCTTTCTATGTATTATCTGTTCACAAAAAGAACATGTTACTGGGTCATTTTAAATTGTAATCTACCAATCTTTTTTTAAAATTTTTTTTAATGTTTATTTATTTTTGAGAGATAGACTGTGAGCGGGGAAGGGGCAGAGAGTGAGAAAAAGACACAGAATCTGAAGAGGCTCCAGGCTCTGAGCTGTCAGTACAGAGCCCGACATGGGGCTCGAACTCACGAGCCGTGAGATCGTGACCTGAGCCGAAGTCAGATGCTTAACCGAATGAGCCACCCAGGTGCCCCTACCAATCTTTTAACTAACAATTGTAACACATTTATTGTGATTAATACAATAATTGATTTCATTTCTCCATCTTATATTATGCTTTTTCTTGACTGTGCTTGTCCTGTTTTTTCCCTTTTTTTACTGCCTTATATTGATTGTTATTTTTATCCATTTTCCCTTTTATACTGTTTGAAATTCATGCCTTCTGCTTTCAGTTTTTAAAGGTCATGCTTAACATTTTAAATGCATGTTTGGCTTAACAAAGTCTCTACTCTTTTCCCAACCAACAAAGAATCTTGGAATATAATTGTCCTTTTTCTTTTTGAACATTTATTGTTCAGTTTTAAGATTTGTCTGATTTTATATTCACCAATTATATTATTATTGGTTTTATAATTAATGCTTATTTAGATTAACTGCATTAAAAATTTATTTGGTCATTATTCTTTCACGTAGTTCAGCCCTTCCTTGTGGGTTAGGAATCTTTACTAGAGTACATTATTGGTTCTTTGAGCAAGTATTTGTTGGTGGAAAGCTTTCTGACCTAATGTGCCTAAAGTGGTCTTTATTTCAGTCTGAATGGTGGTCTAGATTGATGAAGAATTCAAGGTTGGCATTATTTTCTTTCAATACTTCAAGGATATTATTCCTTTGCCTTTCTGTTTCTACTGTTGCCATTGAGGAACGTATTGTTGGTCTAATTGTTCTTTTGTAGATGACCTGAATTTCTCTCTAGATGCCTTTAACATCTCCTCTTTGCTGTTGTGGAGCTTCACAATGGATATCTAGGCATAAATTTATTTTTGCTTATCCTGCTCATAAATAATTTTATATCCTGAAGTATGTCTTTCTTCAATACTCGGAAATCCTCTTCTCTTCTCTTTTCAGCTAATGTTTCCCATTTCTCTCTGTTTTCTCTTTCGGGAACTGCCTTTAGATGTATGTTGGGCCTTCTCGTTTTGTCATCCATATTCCTAACACTGGTTTATATTTTATATCTCTTTGGTTCTCCAAATGTAATTCTCAGTAATTCCCTCACAGATACTTTCATGGTCATTGTTCTTTCTTCAGGTGTATCTAATCTGTTTAACCTGTTAACTGAGTTTAAATTAACCATTTAAAATATTTATTTTGTAATTTATCTGACAATTCTATCATTTGAAGATCTTACGAGTCTAATTCTACTATATGTTTTAGATGCTGACTCTTGTTTACTGAGGAGATTTTCTTTACTTATTTTATTATTTTGTAGTTTGTATTGTTACAAGTTTTTTATTATAAGCTAATTCAGCAGTGCATTTTCTTTTTTCTTTTTAAAGATTTTATTTTTAAGCAATCTGTATACCTAACACGAGGCTTGAACTTACAACCCTGGGATCAAGAATCACATGCTTCACCAACTGAGCCAGGCAGGTACCCCTCACCAGTGTGTTTTCTATTTGAATCCTATTTGGCCTGGGTGGAAGCCATGTCCCTTTCGTTTGTTTTTCCTTCCAGGTGCTCCAGGGGCATTAATAGCTCAGAAACCATTTTATGGTTCCTGGAGTATGAGAGTGGTAAATTTACACTCAATACACTCGCAGAGACACCTAACTGGTTATAAGTTATTAGGGTAAACTTTAATTTATTTCTAACAGTGCCCAGGCCACAACAGAAAAAGCTTTTTTGTTATTTCTCTGTGCTAGTAGATAGGTTTTTTAAGTTCACCCTTTTACTGAATTTACAGCCCATTGAGGTTTCTATTGAGGTTTTATGTGAAGTGACTTAATTCCAACTCTGTACCTTACTTTATCTCCTGGTGCTATCCGGGCATAAAATCCAAGGGACTGGTTTACAGAAAGCAGGAATCCTCACCACCTCCCAGACTGCTGCTACAGCAGCAGCTCGCATACTTACTCCTGTGCATTCAGATCCCTCTTCGCTTGTAGTCCTTGGAATTGTCACTTGGTTTGTTACATGCCCAGCTCTTTAACAGATGTTTATATTATTTTAGCCCATATTTTCTGGGTGGTTTTTGGTCAGGAGATTTGTTTGATTTTCTGGTTCCCCAAACAGAACTCCCACTTAACTTCTTTAAGGTACTCTAGTTTATTTTTAAAAAGTCAATACATACTTTGCAGCTTTTCTTAAGGATTGGATATAATATATGCAAAATATCTCTCAGTGTCTGGCAGTGTCTTGCACATAGTAGATATTTGACAAAATGGTTGTTACTATTTTTATTATTCTTAACACATGAATAAAACATGAAAAAATAAGCCATGAAAATATGTTGTGGATTATTTATTATCATTAAGAAAGCACTTCTGGGAATATTCCATGGAGTAATAACTTGGATTGGTGCCCAACTCTTGATTAGCTTTTTTAAAAAAAATTTGTTGAAGGCCTACTGTGGGGTTAGGACTCTTATATTTTATAGGTTTCTCAGTTCTTAGTATGGGATACATTGGTACCTTTAAACCATGTTCTGCTTCTCTTGAGAAATTTTTAAAGTTTACATTGAATTACAAAGCCATTATTAAGGATACCACAGGGATTAACTTTATAATCTATCATTGTTTCTTCACTTAGCTATCTGGCTGTGGTGTCATCTCCTACCCGCTTTGTACTTTCTTTTGCCAATTCAGTAAAACACATTGTGTATTTGTGTGTACCATGTACATATTGTTTAGGGCAATGTGAGGGATACAGGTGTAGCTTAGGAACATGTTTTCATGATATCTTAGAGTCCGTTTGGAAAGATAAGGTATCTAAAATTGTAAATAAGAATAATAACTAAAAGTCTATGTACCAGGATCAGCTAGGGGGGTTCCAAGAAGTAGAAAATGTGAACCTAGGTTTGTTAATAGGGATGAATCATTCTGGTAGGAGAGGAAGAGCGAGATTATTCAGGCCATGGAAACAGTATGAGTGGAGGCAAGAGGGAAGCAGCTTGGTGTCAGGAAAAGGAACTCAGTACCCGGTGATAGAATATTTTGATTGAAGTTCTGGCAGCGTGACCTTTTATGTCCTAATCTGGCTCTAATATTATCCTCTTTGAGGAATTTTGGGGAGGGACATTCTCAAGGCATTGGGTAATATATCAGTTAGTATAAATGAGAGAAACCCAATTAAATTTTTTTTAATGTATTTATTTTTGAGAGAGCATGAGTGGGAGAGGGGCAGAGAGAGAGAGGGGGACAGAGGATCCAAAGCGGGCTTTGCGCTAATAGCAGTGAGCCTGATGTGGGGCTTGAACTCACACATGTGAGATCTTGACACTTAACTGATTGAGCCACCCAGGTGTCCTGAGAGAAAACCCAATTTAAACTAGCTTAAATTAAAAAAAAAAAAGAAACATGTTGGTTTACTTAACTGAAAAGATGGAGGGTCTCCCTTCATATGTGGTTTGATCCAGAGGCTCATAAAGTGCCATCTGGATTTGGTTGTCCTTTATTCCTCAGCTCTCTTTCCCTTAATAGTTGGCTTCAATATCAGGTTCCATATGATAGCTGTTAGGGGAACCGGGTTTCCATCTCATGAGGTTCCAATCTAGTGGAATTCAGTAGATCCAACCAAATATCATTGCACCTCATTAGTCTTGTTTGGATTATTATCCCAAGGGCATATAATAAAATGCCTAGAAATAAACCAAGTAGGTGAAAACCTGTACTCCAAAAGCTATAAAATACTGATGAAAGAAATTGAAGATTGACACAAATGGAAAGATGTTTCATGATCATGGATTGGAAGAACTGATATTGTTAAAATGTTTATATTACCCAAAGCAGTCTGTGGATTCAGTACAGTCCCTATCAAAATACCAACAACATTTTTCACAAGACTAGAACAAATAATACTAAAATTTGTTTGGAGACATAAAAGACCCTGAATAACCAAAGCAATCTTGAGAAAGAAGAACAAGCCCGGAGATAACACAATTCCAGACTTTAAGATACGCTACAAAGCTGTAGTAATCAAAACAACATGATACTGGCACAAAATAGACACAGATTAATGGAACAGAGTAGAGAACTCAGAAATAAACCCTTGCATATATGGGCTGTAAATCTATGGCAGAGGAGGCAAGAACACGCAATAAGGAAAAGACAGTCATTTCAAATGCTGCTAGGAAAACTGGACAGCTACATGCAAAAGAAAGAAACCAGACCACTTTCTTACACTGTATGCAAAAGCAAACTCAAAATGGATTAAAGACCTAAATGTGTGATTTGAAATCATAAAACTCCTAGAAGAAAACATAGACAGTAATATCTTTGACATTGGCTGTAGAAACGTTTTTCTAGATATGTCTCCTCAGGAGAGGGGAATAAAAGCAAAATCAAACTACTGGGACTACATCAAAATAAAAAAGCTTTTGCACAGCAAAGGAAACCATCAACAAAACCACAAGACAATCTACTGGATGGAAGAAGGTATTTGCAAATGATGTATTTGGTAAATGGTTAATATCTAAAATCTGTAAAGATTTTATGAGACAACACCAAAAGAAAAAAACCAAACCAAAACAACCCAAATAATTTGAGCAAGAAATGGGCAGAGGACCTCAACAGGCATTTTCCCAAAAACATGCAAATATCTGCCAGACACATGAAAAGATGCCCAACATTATTACTCATCAGATAAATGCAAATCAAAACTACAATGAGATATTTACACGTGTCAGAATGGCTAAGATAAAAAAAAAGACAAGAGGTAACAAATGTTGGTGAGGATGTAGAGAAAAAGAAGTCTTTGTGTACTGTTGCACATGAAAACTGGTGTAGCCACTGTGGAAGACACTGTGAGGTTCTTCAAAAAATTAAAAATAGAAATACCATATGATCCAGTAATTCCACTATTGGGTATTTACCCAAAGAAAATGAAAACACTAATTCAAAAAGATACATGCACCCATGGTTTTATTGCAGCAGTATTTACAATAGCCAATGTATGGAACCAACCGAAGTGTCCATTGATACATGGGTGGATAAAGAAGATGTAGTGTGTGTATATACACACACACACACACACACACATACAGTGGAATATCACTCAGCCATAGAAAAGGATGAGATCATGCCATTTACAATAACATGGGTGGACCTAGAGAGTATAATGCTAAGTGAA